>NC_142207.1:35517198-35871896 GCF_049639895.1 Pseudopodoces humilis | reverse complement strand
GTGCTTTATTGAAGAGCTCTGGGTGCCAGGGGTACACATACCCAAATCTGACCCATCTTGGTTTTGAAATTAACATGTTTTATACTCTATCGTTATATAACTTACATATTAATCATTCAACTTCCACTGTTCTATTGTATACATTGTTTTTACCCAAGCAAGGATTACTCGTGATCATGCCCAGCCCCCTAACATTGTTCCTCATGTTCTTTAAACAATAATTATATGTAATCACATCTAACAATTGTATCATTTATCATATATTGATTACACTGGTGCAGTTTGACGTGATCTTTAGCAAGCACAAGGCCTAACATTTCCCCGGGCCTACTTTTCCCGGGGCTTGCCAAGCCTAACTTTCTTTCCAAGTCCCTGAATTTTCTAAGATTTTAAAAACCTTTTACTATCACAGGTATTAGAGCCTTATTCAACACTGAAAATGTTGCTCCTGTAATCTCATAGAAATTCCACTTCTTTTTCTTTATTCCCTAGATTGACTATAACCAGAGGGTCCCCGAGGGTAGGGCCCTCTGGTCCTCTTCAGTCTTCTTTTACATGAGCAACCTCCCCCTTTCCTTTCTGATCATCTCTTCTCTCTTCAGGACTTTTTCCTTACTTCTGGGCCACTGATTTTTTCCAGCGTCCAGATTTCTTGCAAAATGCACATTGATCCCTTCCCAGTTGGGGTGGTCCTGTGTCGTGGTTTTAAAACAGTAACTAAAAAATTACTTATTTCTTGCTGTGAGATATGGATTAGAGCAAGAGCAAAACAGGCTTAAAACTTAAAAAGGAATAAAGAAAGTTTATTAACAAACTACAAGAATAAGAACACCAGAATAAACTTCCAGAAAACCCTTTTTATCCCCTACTACCCACCATTCCCTTGTTTCACATGACAACATAGAGACAAAAACTTTGGAACTTTGGTGTTTAAAACAGTCCCAATTCCTGCTAGAGTCTTTTCATTAGTCTTTGTAGAGAAACAGAAGTCTTCTTCTGCAAATCTATGGAGTTTTCCACAAGAAAGCTATTTCTGTTATAGCTTTCTATTTTTCTGATGCCGGCTGCTCAGAAATCTTGTTTATCAGTTCACTCCTCCGATTTCACATCACTCTGAGGTGTGTATGGGGCCCATGAGTCTAGGGATGTCCTTTTTAAGGATGAGTTATTCAAAAGGCAAAAGTCTTCTTCATCTGTCTCTGTGAGCTTTCCTGGAAACAGTTTTTCTCATTGGGCTCTCAAGGCTTCAAATCTTCAACTATTACTCTATCTCACTCTGTTCCAGCACCTCACTGTATCACAATTACTCCACCTTTTTGCTCAAAATCCAAACTTTGAACACTCTGTTCCTCCCCTATATACTCTGTCATGAATTAAAGGGAGTTTTTTCAAGACCCTATTGTCCATCTCCATAGCTTTAACAGAAAAATATTTCAGCTAATAAAGCATCTCCTTATTCTCTACCTTTTCTGATGCTTAATTCTTTTCTTTTCTGTCTCTGTTAGTTTATAAAGCCAAATTACATGTTGATTTAATCTCTTTTTCTCACTCTGGAAAAAAGGATTAATCTGCAAGTCGCATCTGGGTAATGTAAAAGGTTAAAATCTTGCCCAGCCTTTTGTAGATGGTTTCTGTGATCTCTGCCGGAGCAGGAGCTGGAGCTGTGTGCGATGGAATATTCTTCATGGCTGCTCTGGAGAGTGTGGTCACCGTCTCAGCCCATCGCAGGTCAGGAGCTTTTTTCTTTCTTTACTCGGCAGTCTCTGGTGAATTCAGTCACAGCAAAAAAACTGCAGCCGAGCCAGGGACCGGCCTGGCCCGGCCAGAGCCCGGGGCAAGCCCCGCAGGCCCCATCTCCCGGCCGGGAGCCGCTGGGCCCAGCCCAGCCCCTGCCCAGGCTGCATGGCCTGGGCAGAGAATGGGAGGTCAGCTGGAGCTCTGTTACCTTTCACAGCCAGAAAACAAAGAGACCAAGAGTGCTCTGACTTTACATCTTAAGGGGATGTTCACAGGTTGATCTCACTTTTTAATGGTCAAAACTGCTGTCAGTTCTTAGAAATGACTGATAATTGGTCAGGAGATAAGACTCCCATCAGCCACCAGCAGTTTCAACTTCCTTAGCTCCCAAAGCTATCTTAAAGGTAAAGCCACCCCATGACATCCTCATTTTGGTGGACCTTGCTTACGTTTTTCTTTCTCCCCCCCCTTCACTACTGCCACCAATTTTCTCATCCCCTGTTTATATCCTTCTTCTCAATTGCTAAAGACCCTCCTGGCTTCATCCACCAGGGTTTCCAGATTCCGGCTCTCTGGGCCTCAGATCTTCTGGAGCTTCCTCCTGATATCTTCTGTGGATTGTCGTAAAAACAAATTTATTAGCTGCTGCATTCCTTCACTCCATCCTGGGTCCAGGCTGGTATGTTTCCGCATTGCATCGCGCAGTTGATCTAAAAATTCAGAAGGTCTTTGAGAAGGACCTTGTTTAATAGCATATAGAGCTGATTAATTTATAGTTCTGGGAATTGCTCTTTCCAGCCCTTTTACTGTAATTCCTGATATCCTTGTAACGGTCTTAGTCCCCCTTGTTCATTGGGATTCCAGCCAGCATCTTGAAGGGGAAATACATCCTTAACATCCTCCTGTGTTGTCCTGCAATCATCCTCAGCTAGGTCTTTAGCTACCTTTAATACTAATAGTTTTTCTGTCTCTGTCAGGGCATCAAGCAGTAGCTGTAAATCTGCCCAATCTGCTGAAAGCTGCTTAACCATGAACCTCAGTTCCTTAGCAACACGTACTGGATCACTCCGATAACTCTCAGCAATCTTTTCCCAAACCTCCAAATCCATTGTAGAAACGGACTAATGGACTAATTGACTAATCTTGTCGTTCCCTCAGGGGTCATTGCTTCTCTCAGAGGTGCTTGTATAATCTCTTAGCCTGCTTTTGGGTCCTGGATGCTACAGGGCTTGGTGGGGGAGACTTAGAAGTCTTGGTACTTGATGAGGAAGGCCCAGGCTCCTCATCCTCACTGTCACCACTCAGCAATGGTGGTTCTGAGCCTGCTTCCTCTTCCACCTCCCCCCCCTCTCTCTAACATTCTAAGAGGTGGTCTTAGGAAGATTGCTGTTTCCCATTCCAAAACCTCTGTTTGGTATACTTTATCAGGGTGAGTGCATCTTTGATTAATTGAGCATGTTCTACAACACCATTTAGGCTTTCCCTCTTGAGCTTTGTTACCTTTCTCCAGGGCCAATACCAAGGGATCAGACGGTGGTCTAATCCCACAATCTCTCTGCCACTCGGGGTGGCCACAGAGGGTAAAAAACATATCAGCAGAAGTCACTTCCAGCCACTTGTGTTCATGCTGGAGGAAAAGCATTAACTGCAATAAGGTTTCATAGTCCAGCATACCATTTACTGGCCACCTCACACCCCCATCCAGCCTATATAGTGGCCACCATTGTGTACAGAACTTAACAAGCTCCCTCTTGCTTTCTGCACCAGCATATCCCCCTAGTTCTTTCCAATGTGTTAAAATCCATCCCAAAGGACTACTCCTAGGAATTTCTTTGCTCTCACTTGCTCCCATCCTGGAAGTTCTTTTTCTCACAACATTTCTTTCTCCCAGTTTCAGAGTTTCACTTCGTAATATTCAGGTACCCAATTATCTTGGGCACACTCAGCCCTAAGAATGTCAATTGGTTTCTTTAGGGTCCCTGAAACACCATGCTCTAATAACTCAAATATCTCACTGCTGCCATGGGTTACTTTACCAGTTCCTAGCAAGATTTTTATCACTGTCTGGGTGGCTTTATTCTCTTTTGTGCTACAAAGGAAACAGAGTCCCCACTTGAGGATCCTCCACCTAAATACCCATCGGAGCCAAGGCTCTTGACAGACTACACAACGAAACACAATCCAAGGGTTATAATCACAACCTTTCTTTAAACAGAGAAATTCTTTTTCCCTGGCTCTCCAATGCCCCTGATTCCTAGGCATGTAAGCTTAATCAAGAAATTGTAACAGTCAGCAGTTGTAACTCCTGTCACTAGATAGTGGCATCTCCTCAAAAATGCTTATCACAACCCAACCACAAGGAAAAGGGGAGATTTTATTAAAGGGGTTTCATACAATCAAACACACACCCCAATCACTTTGTCCTTTTCTAGCTGCTTGCAGCCACCCAGAGTGAAACCACAGGTTGGGATTCCCCACACGCCCTGTGCTGATAGCACGTCTCCAACACGCACTTCCTCTGGCCTTTCAGGGCACTCACACACACACAATTTATGTCTCAAGCTACACACATTACTGGCTCAGCCACTCGAGCCTCTCCTGGTTGCAAGCTTCTCCCATTTCAGAAAGTTATAAATGAAATTCAGCCTAATTTTATCAATAAGGATTTTATTGAAAAATTTGTAAAATTGAGTTATGGAAACAACCACAATCACTGTCAGCGTCGAGCCTGGGATAGGTGATGAGTGAACTCTGAATCAGCCTTTGTCACACTGATTGCCCCAGGTTCACAACTTGTCTTTGGGAGAGCTTGAGTGCACCCTCCTCTACTTGGTGCTATCTTAATTGCTGAGTTGTTTTCTTGCAAATTCCTGCTTTTCCAGCAGCTGCTTTTGCAATCTCAAGTTGTTTCTGTTTTTCACATAAAACCTGTTTGTATATTTGATTTTCTATGTGTACAATAAAACGCAAATTATACTGACACATATTACAAGAACAACCAGCCCAACAGCGCACCGGTTGCTGCAAATCACCTCTGCTGAGCCTCTCTCAGCTTGTGACACAAATCACTCTGCCAAGCCCCCCTCGGCCCTTGGCTTGCCACACAAATCCCCAGCAGCTAATACCACTTCCTGCTCCCTTTGTCACTCCACACTTAGAGCATAAATTCCTGTGACCCAAAATCAACCTTTACAGCTCTCTCCAGGACCTTTCTTGTCCCTGAACCTGTGACCAAAACCACAAACGGCAACCTACCAGGCCTCTTTTTAATCACAAATCAAACAAAATGGGAGCCTCCGCAGCTCCCAAAACACAGCAAACCAGCAATCCTGTTGTGACCACCGTTTCACCTCAAGACACAAACTATTAACCCCTGGTGCCGCTCCTGGCACTGCTTAAAACACAAACCACCGGCAGCTTACGCTGCTCCTCCTGCTCTCAACTTAAGAGGTCACACTATTAAAACCAGTTTTTCCATGGAAACATACAAACAAAACCACAGGGGCATTCATTGCACGTAAAGACGTCTCATTTATTTATTTATCAATTTTA
Source organism: Pseudopodoces humilis (assembly GCF_049639895.1). NCBI lineage: Eukaryota > Metazoa > Chordata > Aves > Passeriformes > Paridae > Pseudopodoces > Pseudopodoces humilis. The sequence goes on along the minus strand of NC_142207.1, from coordinate 35,866,607 downwards.
TCTATTTATCAACAGCCTTTTAACCCTGCGAAGGCCGTACACTACCTCAAAGGTAGCTGTTTCAATTTTTAAACATACCTTTTGTCCATAGTTCTGGCACTTCCTGGTCATTCTCCGGGCTGTCAGTGAGGACACAGGAGTCCCCATGTTCCCAGAACATTCCAGGTGGGCACCCGAGGGGGTCCTGGACCCCTGCTGACCCCTGGGCTAGAGAGAGCAGAGTCCTGCAGCAGTAGCCAAAATGATTTACCAAAATATGGATGTGATCTAGTATCAGTATCCAGCTGAGACGGACAAAGACTCTTTAACCGATGAGGGTTAATGAGTGTGTGTTTATTGGCAGTACTGGGCTGATGGGCAGGGTCAGCCCTTAATACACACGGCCCTGAGTTCAGGTGAATAGAGACTTTTATTTACCGAGATATTGAATACAAATACATATTCATAACCCAGTTACCACCCACTCCCCGCTTCCTATGCCAATTAAGAAAGAAGCAATTAAGCATGGGCAGTTTGTTCCTTGAAATGAATCAGTGGTCTTATTATGAGAAGTGGTCACAAAAGGAAGAAGGAATATATATCTCTTTCTCATTCTGAACTTTCTACCTTTTCAGTCCAAAGTGTCAAATGGATCCCTGGCCAGGCTCCTAGTTTCGTGTTTCCAACAAGTTTCTGGTTTGCAATTGTCTTATGTTCTTCAAGTTCCTCACAAGATTCTTTGTTTCTCATTACAAGCCCAGCTGAACAAACACAAAGTTGACAGACAATTAGTTATCAGCTAATGATTAGCTCCTAATTCTAGTAGGGCCTCTCTATCTATTTTAATTTGATTTAGCAAGGATTAATTTTAATTAAGGCTTTAGCTTTTCTAATATCTTAAATTCTTCAAAGCTTATGTTTCAGCCTGAAAGAAGAACAAATTTCAGAGGACTTGGAGCACCTGTTGGAATGGCTGCAGGTAAAAAGACGGCACCCAGGATCCAAAGATTTTTACAAAGAAGCTCTTGCCCGTGGCTGGCCTGTCACCAGGGAAATGTGTAAAACTTGCATATCAGCCTGCAAGTAATGTCACAGACGACTAGAAAGGCATCCTTTAGAAGATGACCTATGCACTTAAGAAAGGGTAAATGCTTATGGGATGCATGGCAGATAGATTATATTGGTCCCTTTAAGAAGTCAGGTGGTAAACACTTTGTGCTGGTAGGAGTGGAGATTATATGTGGGTTGGTCCAAGCCCAAGCTTTCAAAAGAACTACAGGAGATAATACTGTCAAAGCACGGCAAAGGTGGTTTGGAATTTTCCCAAAACCACAAGAAATTCAATCTGATAACGAGTCCCACTTCACTGCCAAAATTGTACAGGATTGGGCAAAAGGTGAAGGAATAAAATGGATTTTTCACACCCCTTACTGCCCTCAAGCTAACGGGATTGTAGAAAGGACCAATGGTTTCCTGAAATGACTCCTTAAAGGGAAGCTGGACTCTTTGGCTAAGGGAAGCTGTAAAAAATGTAAATGATAGATGGGGATGAAACAGGTGTCCCAAAATCACTGCCTTTTGTCCAAAAGCCCCAAGCATAATTCCCACTCTATGGGGACCAAGTGACCCTAAGGATCCAGCACAGTAACTCAGACAACCTGCCCTGGTGAACCTTCCTAGTGTAGGGCAAGTACCACTAGTACTAAAAACCTCTCCAAATAAATATGCATGGGTGGCCTCTGACGCTCTGGGAAAAGAGCATTGGATCAACACACGCTGGGTAATTCCATCATTTTAAGTTTCTGCCTTTTGGGGGCAGACTCTGTTGTGTTCACTTTCCACAGAAGAACACCGAGGGCCATGAAGACCAGGTAAACCATGATAATACTAGTATTAAATAGTAAGTACATACTATGGTAAGATACTTGTCTGCATCTTACCACAACACCATGGCCAAAAACTCGGCTGAGTGGCTGTGGCTGAAGCTACCATCAGGTACACCTGATGTGTTCTAGGATCCTACCCCAGAAACCATCACCCAAAGCTAGTGACCGTAGTAATACACAACTCTTGAGGTACATACCTTCAAAATGACTGGGGTTGGGACTGAAAAGATCGGCCCAGAGTGATAACTGGAACAATTGGTGAAGGAATTAAGGTAGGATGCAGAAAAGTGGAAAAGTCTCTTTACGAGAAAGCTTCCACCATTGCAATCGTCGGAAATTTTCTAGAATCAGATGTGACAAGCAATTTGCACCCCAACATCATGGCAAAACTCTGCGCCACAGCAGTGTGGTCATGGAACAAACAATCCCCCCTCATACTGTGTTGTCATCAGAAAAATATCGGTTACTATACCCTGGACCCCAGTACCAACAAGTGGAAATTACGAAGCTTTGTAAAAAACAATCTACTGACTGTTGGTATCATTTCACTTGAACCAAATCAACCTCTGTAACATGGAATTGGCAAAATGACCTGACACATCAGCCAGGTCTGAAAGGTCTAATTTATAGACTCAAAATCAATGCTGTGGCAAAACCCATACTGCGTGCAGTGATCACATACCATGGTGTAAGCACCCCCCTAGTGCTGGATGACAAACATAATGTTTTCCCTCCCTTTATGGGAACGCAAGGTGATGATGTGACAATAACCTGAAAATTAATTGCTGAATCCTCATTGAACCTGTATACAGTTATGGCATGGGACCTCATGGCCAGGTTCTATTTTGTGAAATTCAAAATCAGAATTGTTGGCTAAAGCTAACTGATGTACAATTTTCCCATCAAATCGTGTGTGGGAAAAACAATACCAAACACTGGGGAGAACTTGATGTCAATGTTGTGACACCTACACCTACCACCACCCAACCACCGGTTATACTGAGCCCGAGAAATTTTGAAATCAGGCCATATGTAATCAGAAAAACTGGCCAACAACAAATATTGTTTAATCTGGCGTGGTCTCTTAACCAAGTCATATTGCTAATGCAAAACAATGTCTCAGAAGTTCAGCCAGCTTGTTCACCTTTTTTGCAAACTTCTTTTGAGAGGTGGACACCTGGTTGTGAAAGTGTAATCCTGCTAAGAAACGAATGACAGGATCATAACCTGTGTTGTGGGAACAGGATTGGGAATTTTGAATAGTATTGATTTAGAAGAGCTGATGAATAAATTGGCTACCACAAGTGGGGATGTAACCAAATTACAGCAACCACTGCAGTCATCCTTATCGGCTTTGGGAACCCAACAGTGGTTACTATCAAACATATTACCAAACTGGGAAAAGGTAAATGCAAATGATCACAAATTGATAATTGATGCACTCGGTGCCACACAAAATAACATCTCTTTGGCTCTTCTTAGCTGCATTCAGGCTCAATTGTGGATGCAGTCAGTTACTGCCTCAATTGTAAGACAAGGCAAAGAAGGCACTTTTCCTACTGAAAGTCAACAAATAATTTGGGACAATGCAACTGATTTTGAAAAAGAATTCCAATCCTGGTGGAACCTTTAAATTTTACCTGTGACCCCAGCACAAACACAGCCACAGCCTTTGTACTGACTATATGGAATGCTTCAGTGCATTCAATATTCCCTATCATTGCATTAGGGCTGAATCATGATGGAGCTGCTCTCTATCCTTTTGAGCACAAAGAATGGGCCTGTCAAATTGGTGAGAAGTGGCAAACTGTTGGTTTGGAAACTTCATTAATAACTTAATTCACTGTGAATCTGGAAACTTGTATTGTCCGGGAATAACAAGGGTTTATCTGTGAAAGTAATGCAACCAGAGCTCAAGATATTTGTTTGGACACAGAACAAAATATCTGCAACTTTGAAATACATCCTACTGAGACTTCTGAAACTACTTGTGCATATAGGACGTGGATGTACATGTTTGAGAACTGCTTGTGATAGTGTACTTCTAGAAATCTTAGTAGTGAATACAAAAAAATCATTCAAATTTTTCTGTTTGTAATTTTACTAAGATTGCAGGAAGTGATTTTTCTTATGTAGTCCCAGTTATTTCTTGCCACCTTTTACAGTCCATTTACACACTGATCCACCATTTATTGCCTACCTCTATTGTGATGAACCTCACTCAGGTAAAGGAATTATTGCTTCACCAGGATATAATTTAAATTTTGGAAAAGTAAAAATAGGAAATCAGCCCTCGTGATAAAGAAATTGCCTGAATTTGTTTATTTGGGTTTTATTGGATGAACTGAAATTGCTTATTCTTTGTAATAAGAAGTTGAATGTATATTTTAATTGAAATTTGATTCTTTGGTTTTGTCTTTCCTTTTCTCTTTCCCTTATCTTTTTCCTACTTTTCTTTTTCTGTCTGATTTTCTGTCTCTGTTTTCCGGGGCACACTACCAACCTTTGACGAGACCTGAAGCCTTCGTAACAACACTACAAAGGAGCCCTCTTGACGCTGATCGTGAGTCACGGGGTGGTGTAAGAGACGGTCTGAAGTTTCCCTCATTTGCCTCACGAGCGTGGCAAGAACAGAGACCGAGACCCTGAGGAGCCCAGGGGACTTTGTGCAGGGGTTCTGGCCTGGTTGAGGTGGATGCTTGCTAAGCCATTGTTTGAAGGTGTGCTCGACCCACAGCACAAGAGTGATTGTTTGCAGGTGTTTGCTGTGCTGCCACGGTACACTGCCTTCGTTCCTGCTGCTGAGCAGGGACTTGTGAGGACTGGGGCCTGTTCAGTACCTCACACCTGCTTCCCAGAGCAACAGGTCACACCACAATAGCCTATACATCTCCCCACCTTTTGGCCAACTGCCCTCACCATGAAACTTGAGACTATAAAGGTGACTTTTCTAAGTTGCTTTCGGAGAGAGAGTTCCCCACGGAAGAAGACACTGGCGACCCCATCTTGTCCATTGGTAGCTATACCTCGCCCCCGTTTTCTCTCTTTACTTTGCCTCTTTATCTCTCTTCCTCTCTCTTTCTCTCCTTCTCATCTATTGCATAACCCATGATGCTGGCACTAAAATAAAGATGCATTATTGCTGTTGTGATTTAAACTGAAATCCCTTGGTGTCCTTTTTGCACTCTGAGATCAAACGAACCTCTCACGATGCCCGCCTGTGTGAGCAGATTGTGACACATGTATACTTCAATGTGTGCACAAATGATGAATCAGACAATTTCTAGCATCTGTGTTGTTCATCAGGCCAGGGAAGATGTTAGGAAGGATGAGAATTTAACAGAAAAGTTTCACAGATATGAATGCTTACCAGAAGAAATGAAATGCTTACCTCAAGAAATGAAAGCAAGCATGGATAAAAAGACATTTGTAGGGCCACTTATTGCTGAAACCACCGAGAGAACAAAGGTTTAGTTGAGATGGAAGGTTTAGAACAAAGGTTTAGTCAGTTAGAAGGAGGTTTGATGGCTGAAGTCCAACAGCTTTAAGTGGTCTTCAAACAAAGCATGTTTTCTACCATGTAAAAAAGCATAGGCAGACAGAAAGACATTTTTTACCAAAGCAAAAAGAATTTTCCACTGCAAAACAACTTTCAGAGTTTAACATGTAATTACTAACTCAAATGATTAGTTAGTCACTAACATATATGGTAATTTCAGCATTTTTGATAGGATCTATGTACATGTAAAGGTATTGTGTATGACGCTGATTGGTTGTTATGCAATGATACACACAGCAAAAGAAAGAGATATAATGCACTGTAACCAGAACTAAGTGGGCTTCAGAACACAGGGCTTGCCTGTAGCCAGCAGCTGTAGGCTGACCCACGACCCCCTGCTGTAATCTAGTCGATAGAATAAACAGCATTCTAAAGAAGAGCCATCTGAAGTCCCCATCTCTCTGCTGGCTCTAACAGTTCTGCCCTCTTCCTGATCCTGTCCAGGGATGGAGCATTGCTGTGCTTTCAGGAAGCTGTTTGTCCTGGTTTAGGGCAAAATTTGGGAGAAAACCTCCAGTGGGGCTCCCCCCGGGAAGCAAACCCACGTGGCCCTTTTTCTTCCCACCCCCCAACCGGTTCGGGAAGAGATTTCTCTGAGAGAAGTGGAAAAAAGCTGTTTATTTCACAGGCACAGCACTACCCAGCACAAAAATGAACAATATCAAATTACAAAACCTCTCGCCCTTCAGAAGAGATGACAAACTTCAGAGGATCTCTTTCCTGTGGGTGTTCGCTCTGTTATCAGTCCCTCTGGTGCTGGAAAATGCCACTGCCCAGGCTGGGCTCCCGGTAGTCCACGGGTGCAAGCTCCCAGTGCTCCCCCGAGTCCCCAGTCCAGAGCAGGTTCGATTCGTTTCAAAAAAGGGAAAGAAAACAGTCCAGGAAGACCTCTCTGCTCCGGCTAGTTGGAAAGCCAAGGCGATCTGTGTCTTGTTGTCTGTCTGTGCTGTAGTCAAAACTCCCGATGTGGGGGGAGCAAGTACAGTCTCTGATAACAGACTCGGTGCTTCTTTTCCACTCACTTTTACTCTGAGATGGAATTTTAAGAATACAAAACCTGTGTCTGGGTTAGGTGGATGAATGGGGATACAATTTAACATCATAATCAACCCAGGACACTGTTCTAGAAAGCCTCAGGCGTTCCAAGCTCCATTGCCCTCTGTGCATGCTTGCCACAGAATCCCTCACAGCCAGGTTCAGGGCATACTCAGCTTGGCTTTTTCAAAATCCAAGGCCTTCAGGGTGCTCAGTTAAACCTTTAACTCCACAATGCTGTGGAAGTGGACCTTCAGCACAGGGACCTTTCCAGCCTGATCTGCGCTCCTTCCTCTGCGTCTCTGCACAAAACACGGTGTTGAAGCAGGGTCTAGCGTTCGGAAGATATCGGGTTGTAATGGAAAGACAGTAACCCCCCCTCCTCCACAGTGTATGGTAAGGCCCCCTGCAATTAGCCAATAGCACCTAGCTGTGATGAAAGCAGATGGGAGTAACACAGGGATCCTAGGTTATAAAAGGTCAAATTCTCCAGCAATAAACGCCATTTGCCATCCATCACATTGATGTCTGTGTGCAACGGACCGAGTGGCCTGGGTGTTGGTCACCGTGCTGGCTCCTGAACCAGGGTGTCTGCCTTGCCTTAAAAGACAACAACACAGTGCAGGAGAGAACGGCAGGAGGGGCCTGTGTGTCACAGCGCTCTGGATTTGTGACCCTTCAACTCCACAGAGATGCAGGTTTAGTGAAAAAGCCAAACTGTTTATTGATGGGATGCGAAGCAAAGGGATGGGCTGAGGGGCAAAAAAGGGGATGGGCAAGGTCTGAGGGCGGGGGGGTGGAGCTGTCAAAAGGGAGGGAAAGTGGAGGGAAAAAGAAGGGATGGAAAGTGTCTGAGGGCTGGAGGCATGGAGCGATCAAAAGGGAGGGAAACTGGTGGGAAAATGAAGGGATGGGCAGTGCCTGAGGTCTGGAGGCATGGAGATATCAAAAGGGAAGAATGGAGGGAGAAAGAAGGGATGGAAAGTGTTTGAGGGCCGCAGGGAGGGAGGTATTCAAAAGGGAGGGAAAGTGGAGGGAAAAAGAAGGGGTGGGCAGTTTCTGAGGGCTGCAGGGAGGGAGCTATCTACAGGAAGGGGGAGGGCTGAAGCCATGCGAGCTTCCCACAGGCTCAGCTGTGCCAGTTGTCAGCTGTGCCTGGAGCTCCAGCTGGTCTCTTCTGGTTTCAGCGTAGTCTTGTCTTCCATGGCATCTTATACGAAGACTGGTTCTCCTAAAGCAGCAGACGAGCGAACTTCTGCTGTTCTTTCAATAAATGTCTGCTGAAAAACTGCTCCTCTGAGAAGGGTTGTCATCTCTTCTCAGGGCTTGAAGTGCTGGAAGAGAGGGGAACAGAGCCATGATCAGACCCCAGATCTGTGTCAGTCCTAGGAGAAAGTCCTGCCAGAGCCATGCTAGCCTGCTCTTGCCACAAGAGTGAAGAGGCCAACAGGATCAGCTGCAAGGTCTGGTCACCCCACACAAATCCAACCCCACACCCCTGAAATCTCTCTGTGATATTCCCACACCACCAAGGTGTCCACACAGGGAGAGAAGCCCTCCGAAGCCAGGGCAGAGATTACAGCTCCCTGCCTGGGCATTTCAGATCCCCCAGTGCCAGCCCCTCACTGCCAGCCCTCACTCACCCTCGATGAAGGCCTGCAGCTCTTCCTGCTACGCCCTCAGGTGCTCCCCGGCCATCCCTGGGAACACAGAGCCTGTCAGGGCCCCGGCGGCACAGCTCCCTGCCAGCGGCGCTGCCAGCCCTGGGGCCACACGCCCTCCCGCCCCGGCAGGGCTCAGCCCCAGCCCTTGCCGCATCCTGACTCAGCCCAAGGGCACGGCTGCCAGAGGCCGGCAGCAGCCCCGAGGGCAGCCGGGGCTCCAGGGCGCCGGGCCCGGGTGCCGCTGCCGGGACAGCAGCAGCCGGGGCTGGGGCCGAGCTGCGGCGGGGCGGGGAGGGAGCCCGGGCTCGTGGCTCACCGATGAACCTGATGGCCGCCTCTCGCAGGGACTCCTGTGGGCTGTCCAGGTACGGCAGTGCCCGGCGCAGGTGCTCGGCTGCTCGGCTCCTGTCCTCTGCCAGCTGCAGAGAGTGGCAGGAGGGAAGGGTTGGCGCGGGCTCTGCCCCTCGGCCGGGCGCTGCCTGCGGCCAGCCCCGGCCTCCCGTGCCCGCCCAGCCCTGAGGCCCGGCCCGCAGCCCCACTGGGCTGGGGCTCCATCGGTAGCCGGCTCGGGGTCACAGGAGCCTGGAGAAGAAGCCGTGCAGCCCAGGGAAGGAAGCAGCGTGTGGGGCACAGGCTGGCGCCCCTGGGTGCAGCACTGGGTCACAGGTGCCAGCCCCACACACTGAGCTCTGGGGGCTTCTCAAAGTTGGGCTTCTCCAGGCCGTTCTTACCAGACACTCAGCAAACTTCCACAGCTGCTCCTTCCTCACCAGCTGCTTGAGATTCCTCCTCTTGAGGAACTCGGCCACACGAAGCAGCGTTTCCCGAGAGGCCTGGAGAGCAGCAGAGATGCAGTGATGGCACTGCAGCCGAGGGCACAGGACTCTTGTCTGGGTGACAGGGCCCAGAGGAAGCCGCAGCCTGGGAGGTTCCAGGACAGGAGGAAGCTGATGCCCCTCCCAGGGATGCACCGGCATCACAGCAAACCTCACCTTCGCCACACGCCAGTTCTCATCATGGCAGTGGATGAAGAGTGGAAGCAGGCTCTGGTTCAAAATCTTCTCCAGAGGCTTCTTTCCCTCATCCACTACCAAGTCCATTGTCATGAAGAAGAGGTCAAGGGAGAGCAACTGCATATGGCTGTGGTCCTGGAGGAAAAGAAATTAAAAAGACCTTAATACCAATTCCTCCAGGCTCACCTATGCAAAGGCCCAGAAATCTGTAAGACACAAAGTTTCTGGGCAGCAGCCAATGCCCGTGGCTGGGGGCACAGAGCCTTACATGATCAAAGAGCAGCAGGAGTGCCTGAGCCAGCTTCGGAGCAGTGGTGCTGCATACCACGATGTCTTTGTTCTTCAGCATATTGATCAACACACGGAGGGCCATGCCAACCACATTTCCATCTGTATCACCCAGCAGGTCCTGAAGGCGTTGAGACAGGCTGCACATCCTTATGGCCTGTTTGGAACACAAGGCTGTGCTGGGAAGCCCTGAATGGCAGCAGCGCCAAGACCACCCTGGCACTGCAACCCCACCCTGCTGCTGCTGGGCCCAGAGGCCAAAGGCCTGTCCCAAAGCACTCAGGCAGGTGAGGCAGGAGAGCTGGGAGCAGCTGCCTCAGCTCCTGAAGCCCAGCCAGCCCAAGGGGCTGCTTTGCCCAGCACAGCTTCAGCTGCTGCCCCGTTCTCACCATCGAGGGTTCCTTGCTGAGCACCACGAGGCCTCTGAGCGCCAGGCGACGCCTCTGCCTGCACTCGCTCTGCAGCTGCCTTGACGCAATCTCAAGGACACTGTCACCGTATGTAGTCAAATCTAAGTACTCAAGGACCTGAAAGGCACAGGGCAGTGACAGGGGAGCCGGCCGGCAGGAGCCTGGAACTGCGCAGGGCTGGGCCCAGGCAGCAGCACAGGGCGCGGGCACCGTCCCAGGCAGCTGTGGCTATGCAAGGGGACAGGGCTGGCAGGCAGCTCAGCGAGGTAGTGCTGGCCATGGGGCTCACCTCCACAAGGAATGCCAGGAAGGGCAGATCCCAGGGTGGATTATCCCTGGCGAGTGCCTTGAGCAGGTGGAGTGCAATGCGGATACAGAAGGGGACCAATCCATGGCGCATCTCCCTGTCAGGGGGAAAACAGCACCAAGACTTGAGGTGGGGGGGGGCAAATCTCTGCCATGAATGACTCACAGAGATCTGGCCTTTCCCCAGCATCCTTGGAGGGATCATGGGTGCTTTGGGAGGTGGCTTCTTTTGGGCACTCTCCTCTATCAGCCGTTGTTTCCAGTCTGCTCAGCCATCCCTCAGTGACGAGGCCTTCTGGCCATGACCACGGGGACTATGAGGGGCACAGGGCACACATTTCAGAGGCAGTGGGGGGAAGGGGCTCTCACCTGGCCAGCAGACCCACGGCATTGTGCTGGGTGTCAGCACAGAGGAGTGTGTCCCAGCCACCCTTGCGCTCCATAGCCATCAACTCTTTGGAACACCCCAGTCGGCAGAGCAGAGATTTCATGGCCTGCACTGCAAACCTGTGTGCAGAGCAAAGCCCAGGTCACACTGGGTGCACTGGTGTCAGCCACAAGGGCATGGGAAGGACAGGAGGACTGGCACCTGTTGGGGTTGCTGGGAAGGCGGTGTTCCTCCTGGCATGCTCTCCAGAAGCTGTCAAATTCCTCTGGTGGCATCTGCTGTGTGGTGATGACAACTTGGAACAGCAGAGCCACAAACAGGCGAGGGGTATAAATGATCATCGCCTCGTGGCACTGAGGCATCTGGACCATCACCCAGAGCACCAGAGTTGCCTGCAACAGAAGCACATCAAGACAGCACTCAGTGCCAAGATGTCCATGGGGCAGGGCCCAAGGGGAGATGCATCCCCAAGATGTCCATGGGGAGCAGCGGGCCCAGTGCCCCCTGAGCCTGCCCCTAGCCCAGGTTTCAGCCCAGTGCCTGAAGCAGGGAGAGGACAGAGATCTCCTGGGCAAGCAAGCTCCAGGTGATCAAAGGTCAGCTCCAAAAACTCACACTCAAGGGAAAAACATCCTTGCTGTCCCCATCAGAGGTGCAGATGTTGCAAAGTGGCCAGTTCTCCATCACACACAGCAGTATTGGTGCCACTTTCTTCACTGTTGGTCCTGACGAGGCTATGGCTTGCCACATCACTGCAGCAGCTCTGTGGGATCAGAGCTCTGTGTCAGGGGTGTCTCAGTCACAGAGCCATGCCCTGTGTAGCTGTGGGGTCCCAGGTGACAAAGCCCCAGTGCCCTGAGGGGCAGAGAGGGAGCATTGGCAGCAGCCTCAGGAAACAGAGGGGCCCGAGGCTCCTGGACCTCTCTGCCTGTTGGGCAGAGCCCATTGGACAGGCTGTGCAGGGCGATGGGCCCTAAAGGCCGGTGAGCCCTGAGCTCTCAAGGCATGTGGGTGCTGTACCTGTCACACGATGGAGCACAGCGCAGGAGGGTCAGCACCACATCAATAGGGTCTTCTTCAGCCAGCCTCACAATGTCAGTTTGCTGACTGGCATCCACAGGGACACAGGACACCAGACTCTGGTAAATGTTCCTCACCATGGCTGGTACCTGGAGGAGGCATGGGGAAGACTTGGAGCGCTGTCCAAGGCAGCAACTTCCCCAGCTTCCCCCAAGAAGTGCTTACCGTCCCATCACACTCTGCTGGCCTCAAAGGCTGAGGGTGCCCTGTGGATGTGGCTTGAGGGGGCACAGGATCCTGGGAGACCTCCAGTTCTGGCCCCTGGCTGGTCACCTGCTGCTCAGAAGAAGCCGCTCTCTTGTCAACAATGTCAGAAGAAACACGAGGGTCCTTGAAATAATCCCATATGAGCTCTTGGCTTACAGTGGGAGTGGGTATCCTGTTGGCACTCGCGATGCCCTGAGTCTCTCCAGTGTCATCATTTTGAATGGTCACGTCCTCAGTCTCCTCTGCCATGTCCACCTGTGCCCTTTCATTCTTCACTGCAGTGTCAGAAACTTCTGAGGGCTCAGCTGAATCTGAGCTGACATCAGGCTCTGCCTGAAGCTCCTCCAGCCCTGAGTCAGGCTCAGCTGTGCCCTCAGTTGCTGCTGTGGTGTTGGTCTTTCTACGCCGAATGCGCAGGAATTTGCGGAACCTCTGTGCAGAATGAACAAAGGACAGGGAAGAGAGGCATGTTCCATGGAGTGCTGCAAGTGCAGAGCTGGGCTGAGCAGTGCCAGCAGGCCCAGCCCAGGTGGGGATGGCTGCAGGTACCTTCAGCGTTTTGCGGAAGCGGCCACGGGCGGGCTCCTGCTCTTGTCTCTCATCCATGGCTGCATCTGGAAAAGAGCAGCCAGAGCTGAGGGGCTGCGGGAGAGGCCGGAGAACACAGCCCAGCCCTGCACTCCCCAGGCAGGGACAGCCCTGGGGTGGCTCAGGGGATGGAGCACGGTCACTGCCAGGGGTCAGCCCCAGCCCAAATTCCGTCCTGTCCTTGGGTATGTCCACAGGGGACGGGATGGGACAGGACGGCATGTGACGGGACGGGACGGGACGGGACGGGACGGGACGGGATGGGATGGGATGGGATGGGATGGGATGGGATGGGATGGGATGGTTCCTAACCGGCCGCAGCCATCAACCCTTTGTCCCAGCTCTGCCACTCACCATCCTGCAGTGGTTGGAACTGCTCCGGCTCTTCCGGCTGTTGTGCTGGGGCAGCTCCAGGGTCTGTCTTTTTGTTCCGTCGGAACACTTTGAACAGGTTGAGGAATCTGCCTGCCATGATGCAATCCTGCCTCAAAGGCACCTTAAAGAGAGATGCCTTGGGTAATCTCTGAGAAAAATAAACTGTGCAGTTGACCCTTGAAGGCACCTGCGAGAGAGAAGCCTCAGCAAGGCTACAGGACAGCAAGTCCTGCAGTTGGATCTTGAGGGCTCCTGCCACAATGACTGGAGGCTCCTTGTAAATGACTGTGGTCACCAGGTCCCACAGTCTCACCTTGAGGACAGAGGTCAGAAGGATGGGAGATGCCTCAGAAAAGCTCCAGGTCACCAAGTACCGGAGTCTGGCCTTGAAGGCACCTGCAAAAGAAAAGTCTTGGGAAAGACACGGGCCAACAAAGCCCACAGTCTTGCCCCGCAGGCACCTGCAAAAGAAAAGCCTCGGGAAAGCCACAGGCCACCAAGGCCCGCAGTCTTGCCACGAGGTCACCTGTAGAAGAAACGCCTTGGAAAAGCTCCGGGTAAGACACAAACGAGTGCGCTGTGCGGGGATTCCTCACAGCACCGCTCTGGCGCGTCCTGTCCCGTCGCGTGCACTGAGCACTGTGGCGTTGTCCTGTCACCGCCAGCCCCTATGTCACCACGTGTCACAAAGGGTCCTTGGACACCCTGTCCCTTTCCATTCCACGGTTACCAGGCTGCACCGTGTCACAAAGGGCCCTTGCACGCACTGTCACCTGCCCTGGTTCCGCCCCCATCCCCCAAAGTGACCCAGGTTGGAAGGAATCCCTTGCCCAAAGTGTCTAAGACAGCCTGACAGGATCTTTAGGAACACCTCAAACCATCAGCAAACGCTGCCCTGCTCTGCAGGCTCAGGGCAGCAGAAGGAGCCCCCAGGGCTGCCGACGCAGCCGCAGCAGGAAGGGCACGGGGCCTTGCACAGAATCTGTACAGGGGCCTGGCAGCTCTGAAATCAGCAAGTGTGGCAGAGTCCCCACCGAAGCAGACCTGCCACCCCAGCCGAGCCCTGGCAGTGCTGGTGCCCTTCTCCTGCCCCAGAGACCTGTGTCCCTGGGGGGCTTCTGTGCCAGAGGGCCAAAGCCAAAGCCCACGTGCATTGGGGACTGAGCTCCTTCCTGCAGGGACTGTTGCCAGGAGCTCCTGGAGCAATTGCTGGCAAGGCTTAGTCTTAGTCAGATTAATTACATTAATTGGAATTATTTTCCCATTGAAGTCATTTCATGCAGCTCAAAATACATCTTTGTTGGGAAGGCACAGAAGGATCTGGCAGACTTCACCAATTAATTGGAATGGCCGGAGAATGTGGAAAATGTGCAAGTTTGCTTCCCATCTCAAAGCAGCAAGTCCTTTGCCTTAACATCATCTATCGAGAGTCACTTTAAAAAACATAACACTACACAGAGGCTAAAAAAAGGCCATTCTTTGGTTTGCATGCCTTTGGTTTTCTATGGAGGGATGATAATATCCTAATTCTCTGAAGGATTAAAGCTCTCAAGGAATGACAGTCCACTCAGTATTACAAAAGTAGTCCAAACAATTGAGTTGATTGCAAAAAGGCTAATCCTCCCCCTGGTACAGATATCTAGGTGGCCAATAAATTTCAGCTCTCCCCTCTTCTTCTTTGCATGAGAACCAGGATCACTAACAGGAAAAGTCACAGATATTCCTTATGTCCTCCATAACCAAGGCTGTGCCAAACCATGGATGCTGCTGTCAAACTGACTCAAATTCCAGCCTAGACCTCTCAGTTCCAGACAACTCCTTCCCCAACACATCCACCAACACCAACGCTCCCAAAACACACTCACAGAACTCCTCAACACCCCACCAGGACCCCCAGCTGTCCCCATCCCTCCACAGAGCTTTCCCACCCTCCAGCAGACCCCTGGTTCCCTGCACATGCCATGGGATGGCACTCAGCAGGATCTGCTCCAAGGCCTTCCGTGGTAGCAAGCTCAGGCTGCCAGGCCAATGGTTCCTGGATCATCCTTCCCACGGCCCCTTCCTGTGCACGGCTCTTTCATTTACACCTTTGAGCTCAGCTTGGACTTCTCCCCTTAAGCAGGATTGCTGTTAAAGGATGGAGAGCAGCCTGGCAAGCTCTTTCTCCAGCTCCCTCTTTACTCTTGGGGCAGCTAGAACATTGCACAGGAAAGCAACTGGTGCCACAAGGAGTGGGCGACGTCAGGGGAGATCACTCAGGACTGCTATATCCTGAGGGAACACCGCTG
This sequence comes from Pseudopodoces humilis, assembly GCF_049639895.1. Lineage (NCBI taxonomy): Eukaryota > Metazoa > Chordata > Aves > Passeriformes > Paridae > Pseudopodoces > Pseudopodoces humilis. The sequence continues at coordinate 35,851,541 of NC_142207.1, read as the reverse complement.
GGCTTGACCTTTGGGTACCTGCACAAACTTCAAGGCAGCCACCTTAGTTTCCAGGACAGCCCTGTGCTGGCCGGCATCCTGACGTGGATGCTGGACTGCTGCAAGGCGCTGCTGGGAGCCAGCAGGACAGGACTGGCTGTCTTGTTTACATGTTGAAAATGCGTTAGATTGTATTTAGCTAGAAATTTAGGGATCCCTGAATTTGATAAGGAGCTGCGCCATTATAAACTAAGAAATTTTTTTTTTTTTATTCTGTATTTTATCTAATTTTTAGCGTTTAATTTCGCCTCAATACAGCAAAGTAGAGGCCCTTCTTTTGGTTTGGATTCTTTAGGGAATTGTTTCCCATCTGAAAGGAAGACTCTGTGAAGGCAGCGGTTGTCCGGGCCACAAATACAGGTCATGAAGAAACAAAAGACGTGGCTGAGACCTCTCACATCCCACACTAAGGAGTCAGCCAAGGGAAAGGAGCTTTTGGGAGTCATGCCTGGGGGAGGAGGGACAGGCAGTGGGGTTATGGCTGTCTCTTAGCTGGGGGACACGGCTCAAAGGGCAGATGGCTGAGGTTTTGGTGTTGGACTGCTGCTGCCCAGAGGATCCACTGCTACTGCAGAACTTTTCCATCACTGTGTCTCTTTAATGTGGGTGAGCCTCTGCTCCCAGGTGTGGCCATGTAACTGGGTCCTTTCAATACCCAATCACTCTGGGAGGGATCCTCACCATGTGCTTGGGTGCCTGAGGGGAAAACTGGGACCCCAACCACCTCTGAAAGGGAGCGTTTCATGGCTGCTTGTGGGAGCCCAGCAGCTGCTGCTGTTGCCAGGATATTACACAGGTGATAGCCAGGGAACACCCAAAAACAATCCCCCCCTCCACCTTTTTTCTCCTTCCAGGGCTGCCCAGACCCTGCTGTTTCTGCCCTGCTCTGAATTTTTAGTACACTTTTAGCTCAACATCCCTGGGTGTGCCCAGCCTCATGCTGCTCCTGCCACAGCTTTGAGCTCATTGCTAAACTGTTTGCCACCCCGGGCCTGCACTCCTCTGCTGTTCCATCCTGGCCCCTCGAGGTTCCTGCTCCATTTCACCAACTTTATATCGCCCCACATTCGGGTGCCCAAACGACTGCAGTGGGTCGACCCTGGCTGGGTGCCAGCTGCCCACTGTCACTCTGTCACTCTCTTTCCCACTGGGACGGGGAAGAGGCTAAGACAGAGAACAGCCAGCAGGGTGAGATAAGGCAGTTTTATTACAGTAAAATAAAGAACTAAGCAGAGATCTGTGCTTGCATGGGCTGAAGAGAAAAAAGTCACTCTCTACTTCCCATCAGCACTGATGTTCGGGCATTTTCTGAAAAGAAGGGCTTCAGCACGCATAACAATTCCTCCAGAAGGCAAACACTGAAAACTGAGAAATACCCGCCCCCTTCCTCTTCTCTCCCTTAGATTACATCTCTGAGCTGTTGTCATAAGGTATGGAATATCCCTTTGGCTTATTTGGGTCAGTTGGCTTGGTTGTGTCCTCTCCCAGCATCTTGCCCACTCCCATCCCCTTTGATGGGGGAAGGAATGTCAGAGGGACAGCACTGCCAGGCAATAGCCAAAACACTGGTCTGTTCTCAACACCCATCCAGGTACCAATGCAAAGCACAGCGCTGGAAGGGCTGTGAACTTTACCTTGGTCAGGACCCATACAGGTGCTATGGAAAGTTTTGGATTCTGGCATGTGCGTGCCCTTCTGCACCTCAGGCCAGACTGTCCTGACGAAACCCATTTAACGACCAGCAGAATTGCATATTCTAAAAACAGGGGAACCTACCTCAAGCCCTACACAGTCAGCTAAGAATATCTCTGCTGCTGCTACAAAAATTCACTACTTACCAACAAAACACAAACGTGCAGATGAAATGATCCCAGCCTCTGTAGAAATGATTCTTAATGTATTAAGACTTTTTCTGAGAGGGACCCCAACTGAACTAAGAGATTGTTTAGTTGGGAGATGACACAAAGTCTGGGAAGATGTAGTGCACAGTGATGCTTTGAACTGCCTGCAAACCCCAAGAAAATCAATCCCAACATGGGGAAACCTCCTGTATCTCATGATGTCTCATTCAGCGACACCTGAGCCAAACACATGAAGTATGTGTAAAGCTAAAGGTGTAGAGCTGTCACTGTGAAAACAGGAATGGAAATAGAAGGAAACACAAAGGTAGACAGGTAAGTGTGAGAAAGGAGCAAGGCTGAAAGTGCAGAAGATTGCTGGGAAGCCTGGAAGAAAGTAGATTACACACCATCTGAGAACAGGAAAGGCGTCCGGTTTCTTCCCAGCTTGCAAGCCTTGAGAAAACTAAGAAACTGTCAGGCCCATGGATTTATTGGAGGCCTGCAGCCGTGTTGCTTGTGAAGGACTGAAGAGATTGTCACACTGTTGAACACCGTCAGGTTCATGGGTGAGCCACGAGCCCGGGCTCCCTCCCCGCCCCGCCGCAGCTCGGCCCCAGCCCCGGCTGCTGCTGTCCCGGCAGCGGCACCCGGGCCCGGCGCCCTGGAGCCCCGGCTGCCCTCGGGGCTGCTGCCGGCCTCTGGCAGCCGTGCCCTTGGGCTGAGTCAGGATGCGGCAAGGGCTGGGGCTGAGCCCTGCCGGGGCGGGAGGGCGTGTGGCCCCAGGGCTGGCAGCGCCGCTGGCAGGGAGCTGTGCCGCCGGGGCCCTGACAGGCTCTGTGTTCCCAGGGATGGCCGGGGAGCACCTGAGGGGGCAGCAGGAAGAGCTGCAGGCCTTCATCGAGGGTGAGTGAGGGCTGGCAGTGAGGGGCTGGCACTGAGGGATCTGCAATGCCCAGGCAGGGAGCTGTAATCTCTGCCCTGGCTTCAGAGGGCTTCTCTCCCTGTGTGCACACCTTGGTGGTGTGGGAATATCACAGAGAGATTTCAGGGACATGGGGCAGGAATTTGGATGGGGGGAGGATTTGTGGCCAGGACCTTGCAGCTGATCCTGTTGGCCTCTTCACTCTTGTGGCCATGGCAAGAGCAGGACTTTCTCCTAGGATTCCCACAGATTTGGGCTCTGATTGTGGCTCTGTTCCTCTCTCTTTTAGCACTCCAAGCCCTAAGAAGAGATGACAACTCTTCCCTGAGCAACACAGCACTTCAGGTGATATTCATAGAAAGAACTGCACAGGTACACTCATCTGCTGGCTCAGAAGAACCAGTGTTCATTTAAGACCTGCAGATGCCATGGAACATGGGACTAAGTGTAGATCAGAAGAGACCAGCTGGAGCTCCAGGCACAGCTGACAACTGGCACAGCTGAGCCTGTGGGAAGCTCGCATGGCTTCAGCCCTCTCCCTGCCTGTAGATAGCTCCCTCCCTGCAGCCCTCAGAAACTGCCCACCCCTTCTTTTTCCCTCCACTCTCCCTCCCTTTTGACAGATCCTTCTTTCCCCTCCCTCAGACCTTGCCCATCCCCTTTTTTGCCCCTCAGCTCATCCCTTTGTTTGCATCCCATCAATAAACAGTTTGCCTTTTTCACTTAACCTGCATCTGTCTGGAGTTGAAGGGTCACAAATCCAGAGCGCTGTGACACACAGGCCCCTCCTGCCGTTCTCTCCTGCACCGTGTTTTGTGCAGAGATGCAGAGGAAGGAGCGCAGATCAGGCTGGAAAGGTCCCTGTGCTGAAGGTCCACTTCCACAGCATTGTGGAGTTAAAGGTTTAACTGAGCACCCTGAAGGCCTTGGATTTTGGAAGAGCCAAGCTGAGTATGCCCTGAACCTGGCTGTGAGGGATTCTGTGGCAAGCATGCACAGAGGGCAAAGGAGCTTGGAACGCCTGAGGCTTTCTAGAACAGCTTCCTGAAAGCACAGCAATGCTCCATCCCTGGACAGGATCAGGAAGAGGGCAGAACTGTTAGAGCCAGCAGAGAGATGGGGACTTCAGATGGCTCTTCTTTAGAATGCTGTTTATTCTATTGACTAGATTACAGCAGGGGGTCGTGGGTCAGCCTACAGCTGCTGGCTACAGGCAAGCCCTGTGTTCTGAAGCCCACTTAGTTCTGGTTACAGTGCATTATATCTCTTTCTTTTGCTGTGTGTATCATTGCATAACAACCAATCAGCGTCATACACAATACCTTTACATGTACATAGATCCTATCAAAAATGCTGAAATTACCATATATGTTAGTGACTAACTAATCATTTGAGTTAGTAATTACATGTTAAACTCTGAAAGTTGTTTTGCAGTGGAAAATTCTTTTTGCTTTGGTAAAAAATGTCTTTCTGTCTGCCTATGCTTTTTTACATGGTAGAAAACATGCTTTGTTTGAAGACCACTTAAAGCTGTTGGACTTCAGCCATCAAACCTCCTTCTAACTGACTAAACCTTTGTTCTAAACCTTCCATCTCAACTAAACCTTTGTTCTCTCGGTGGTTTCAGCAATAAGTGGCCCTACAAATGTCTTTTTATCCATGCTTGCTTTCATTTCTTGAGGTAAGCATTTCATTTCTTCTGGTAAGCATTCATATCTGTGAAACTTTTCTGTTAAATTCTCATCCTTCCTAACATCTCCCCTGGCCTGATGAACAACACAGATGCTAGAAATTGTCTGATTCATCATTTGTGCACACATTGAAGTATACATGTGTCACAATCTGCTCACACAGGCGGGCGTCGTGAGAGGTTCGTTTGATCTCAGAGTGCAAAAAGGACACCAAGGGATTTCAGTTTAAATCACAACAGCAATAATGCATCTTTATTTTAGTGCCAGCATCATGGGTTATGCAATAGATGAGAAGGAGAGAAAGAGAGAAGAGAGATAAAGAGGCAAAGTAAAGAGAGAAAACGGGGGCGAGGTATAGCTACCAATGGACAAGATGGGGTCGCCAGTGTCTTCTTCCATGGGGAACTCCCTCTCCGAAAGCAACTTAGAAAAGTCACCTTTATAGTCTCAAGTTTCAAGGTGAGGGCAGTTGGCCAAAAGGTGGGGAGATGTATAGGCTATTGTGGTGTGACCTGTTGCTCTGGGAAGCAGGTGTGAGGTACTGAACAGGCCCCACTCCTCACAAGTCCCTGCTCAGCAGCAGGAACGAAGGCAGTGTACCGTGGCAGCACAGCAAACACCTGCAAACAATCACTCTTGTGCTGTGGGTCGAGCACACCTTCAAACAATGGCTTAGCAAGCATCCACCTCAACCAGGCCAGAACCCCTGCACAAAGTCCCCTGGGCTCCTCAGGGTCTCGGTCTCTGTTCTTGCCATGCTCGTGAGGCAAATGAGGGAAACTTCAGACCGTCTCTTATACCACCCCGTGACTCACGATCAGCGTCAAGAGGGCTCCTTTGTAGTGTTGTTACGAAGGCTTCAGGTCTCGTCAAAGGTTGGTAGTGTACCCTGGAAAACAGAGACAGAAAATCAGACAGAAAAAGAAAAGTAGGAAAAAGATAAGGGAAAGAAAAAAGGAAAGACAAAACCAAAGAATCAAATTTCAATTAAAATATACATTCAACTTCTTATTACAAAGAATAAGCAATTTCAATTCATCCAATACAATCCAAATAAACAATTTCAGGCAATTTCTTTATCACGAGGAATGATTCCTATTTTTACTTTTCCAAAATTTAAATTATATCCTGGTGAAGCAATAATTGCTTTACCTGAGTGAGGTTCATCCCAATAGAGGTAGGCAATAAATGGTGGATCAGTGTGTAAATGGACTGTAAAAGGTGATAAGAAATAAATGGGACTACATAAGAAAAATCACTTCCTGCAATCTTAGTAAAATTACAAACAGAAAAATTTGAATGATTTTTTTGTATTCACTACCAAGATTTCTAGAAGCACACTATCACAAGCAGTTCTCAAACATGCACATCCACGTCCTATATGATACTGATAACACCCCAGTTGTGGTAGCCAATTTGTTCATCTGCACTTCTAAATCAGTACTATTCAAAATTCCCAATCCTGTTCCCACAACACAGGTTATGATCTTGTCATTCGTTTCTTAGCAGGATTACGCTTTCACAACCAGGTGTCCACCTCTCAAAAGAAGTTTGCAAAAAAAGGTGAACAAGCTGGCTGAACTTCTGAGACATTGTTTTGCATTAGCAATATGACTTGGTTAAGAGACCACGCCAGATTAAACAATATTTGTTGTTGGCCAGTTTTTCTGATTATATATGGCCTGATTTCAAAATTTCTCGGGCTCAGTATAACCAGTGGTTGGGTGGTGGTAGGTGTAGGTGTCACAACATTGACATCAAGTTCTCCCCAGTGTTTGGTATTGTTTTTCCCACACACGATTTGATGGGAAAATTGTACATCAATTAGCTTTAGCCAACAATTCTGATTTTGAATTTCACAAAATAGAACCTGGCCATGAGGTCCCATGCCATAACTGTATACAGGTTCAATGAGGATTCAGCAATTAATTTTCAGGTTATTGTCACATCATCACCTTGCGTTCCCATAAAGGGAGGGAAAACATTATGTTTGTCATCCAGCACTAGGGGGGTGCTTACACCATGGTATGTGATGAATGCACGCAGTATGGGTTTTGCCACAGCATTGATTTTGAGTCTATAAATTAGACCTTTCAGACCTGACTGATGTGTCAGATCATTTTGCCAATTCCATGTTACAGAGGTTGATTTGGTTCAAGTGAAATGATACCAACAGTCAGTAGATTGTTTTTTACAAAGCTTCGTAATTTCCACTTGTTGGTACTGGGGTCCAGGGTATAGTAACCGATATTTTTCTGATGACAACACAGTATGAGGGGGGATTGTTTGTTCCATGACCACACTGCTGTGGCGCAGAGTTTTGCCATGATGTTGGGGTGCAAATTGCTTGTCACATCTGATTCTAGAAAATTTCCGACGATTGCAATGGTGGAAGCTTTCTCGTAAAGAGACTTGTCCACTTTTCTGCATCCTACCTTAATTCCTTCACCAATTGTTCCAGTTATCACTCTGGGCCAATCTTTTCAGTCCCAACCCCAGTCATTTTGAAGGTATGTACCTCAAGAGTTGTGTATTACTACGGTCACTAGCTTTGGGTGATGGTTTCTGGGGTAGGATCCTAGAACACATCAGGTGTACCTGATGGTAGCTTCAGACCACAGCCACTCAGCCGAGTTTTGGCCATGGTGTTGTGGTAAGATGCAGACAAGTATCTTACCATAGTATGTACTTACTATTTAATACTAGTATTATCATGGTTTACCTGGTCTTCATGGCCCTCGGTGTTCTTCTGTGGAAAGTGAACACAACAGAGTCTGCCCCCAAAAGGCAGAAACTTAAAATGATGGAATTACCCAGCGTGTGTTGATCCAATGCTCTTTTCCCAGAGCGTCAGAGGCCACCCATGCATATTTATTTGGAGAGGTTTTTAGTACTAGTGGTACTTGCCCTACACTAGGAAGGTTCACCAGGGCAGGTTGTCTGAGTTACTGTGCTGGATCCTTAGGGTCACTTGGTCCCCATAGAGTGGGAATTATGCTTGGGGCTTTTGGACAAAAGGCAGTGATTTTGGGACACCTGTTTCATCCCCATCTATCATTTACATTTTTTACAGCTTCCCTTAGCCAAAGAGTCCAGCTTCCCTTTAAGGAGTCATTTCAGGAAACCATTGGTCCTTTCTACAATCCCGTTAGCTTGAGGGCAGTAAGGGGTGTGAAAAATCCATTTTATTCCTTCACCTTTTGCCCAATCCTGTACAATTTTGGCAGTGAAGTGGGACTCGTTTTCAGATTGAATTTCTTGTGGTTTTGGGAAACTTCCAAACCACCCTTGCAATGCTTTGACAGTATTATCTCCTGTAGTTCTTTTGAAAGCTTGGGCTTGGACCAACCCACATATAATCTCCACTCCTACCAGCACAAAGTGTTTACCACCTGACTTCTTAAAGGGACCAATATAATCTATCTGCCATGCATCCCATAAGCCTTTACCCTTTCTTAAGTGCATAGGTCATCTTCTAAAGGATGCCTTTCTAGTTGTCTATGACATTACTTGCAGGCTGATATGCAAGTTTTACACATTTCCCTGGTGACAGGCCAGCCGTGGGCAAGAGCTTCTTTGTAAAAATCTTTGGATCCTGGGTGCCGTCTTTTTACCTGCAGCCATTCCAACAGGTGCTCCAAGTCCTCTGAAATTTGTTCTTCTTTCAGGCTGAAACATAAGCTTTGAAGAATTTAAGATATTAGAAAAGCTAAAGCCTTAATTAAAATTAATCCTTGCTAAATCAAATTAAAATAAAGAGGCCCTACTAGAATTAGGAGCTAATCATTAGCTGATAACTAATTGTCTGTCAACTTTGTGTTTGTTCAGCTGGGCTTGTAATGAGAAACAAAGAATCTTGTGAGGAACTTGAAGAACATAAGACAATTGCAAACCAGAAACTAATTGGAAACACGAAACTAGGAGCCTGGCCAGAGGCTCATTTGTCACTTTGGACTGAAAAGGTAGAAAGGTCTCAATGAGGAAGAGATATATATTCCTTCCTCCTTTTGTGACCACTTCTCATAATAAGACCACTGATTCATTTCAAGGAACAAACTGCCCATGCTTAATTGCTTCCTTCTTAATTGGCATAGGAAGCGGGGAGTGGGTGGTAACTGGGTTATGAATATGTATTTGTATTCAATATCTCGGTAAATAAAAGTCTGTATTCACCTTTACTCGGCACTGTGTGTATTAAGGGCTGACCCTGCCCATCAGCCCAGCACTGCCAATAAACACACACTCATTAACCCTCATCGGTTAAAGAGTCTTTGTCCGTCTCAGCTGGATACTGATACTAGATCACATCCATATTTTGGTAAATCATTTTGGCTACTGCTGCAGGACTCTGCTCTCTCTAGCCCAGGGGCCAGCAGGGGTCCAGGCCCACGCAGAATTTTCTGGGAAGAGGGAGGCTCCTGTGTCCTCACTGACAGCCTGGAGAAAGACCAGGAAGTGCCAGAACTATGGACAAAAGGTATGTTTAAAAATTGAAACAGCTACCTTTGAGGTAGTGTACGGCATATGCAGGGTTAAAAGGCTGTTGATAAATAGATAAAATTGAGAAATAAAAGAGATGTCTTTACATGTAACAAATGCCTCTGTGGTTTTGTTTGTATGTTTCCACAGAAAAATTTGTTTGAAGAACGTGAGCTCTTAAGTTTTGAGCAGGAGGAGCAGCGTAAGCTGCTGGTGGTTTGTGTTTTAAGCAGTGCCAGGAGCGGCACCAGGAGTTAATAGTTTGTGTCTTGAGGTGAAACGGTGGTCACAACAGGATTGCTGGTTTGCTGTGTTTTGGGAGTCATGGAGGCTCCCATTTTGTTTGAATTGTGATTAAAAAGCGGCCTGGTAGGTTGCCGTTTGTGGTTTTGGTCCCAGGTTCGGGGAAGAGAAAGGTCCTGGAGAGAGCTGTAAAGGTTGATTTTGGGTCACAGGAATTTATGCTCTAAGTGTGGAGTGACAAAGGGAGCAGGAAGTGGTATTAGCTGCTACTGATGAAGGGATCAATGTGCATTTTGCAAGACATTTGGACACTGGAAAAATCAGTGCCCAGAAGTAAGAAAAAGTGCTGAAGAGAGAAGAGATGATCAGAAAGGAAAGGGGGAGGTTGCTCATGTAAAAGAAGACTGAAGAGGACCAGAGGGCCCGACCCTCGGGGACCCTCTGGTTATAGTCAAGCTAGGGAATAAAGAAAAAGAAGTGGAATTTCTATGAGATACAGGAGCAACATTTTCAGTGTTGAATAAGGCTCTAATACCTGTGATAGTAAAAAGTTTAAAATCTTAGAAAATTCAGGGACTTGGAAAGAAAGTTAGGCTTGGCAAGCCCCGGGAAAAGTAGGTCCGGGGAAATGTTAGGCCTTGTGCTTGCTAAAGTTCATATGAAACTGCACCAGTGTAATCAATATATGATAAATGATACAATTGTTAGATGTAATTAGATATAATTATTGTTTAAAGAACATGAGGAACAATGTTAGGGGGCTGGGGGTGATCACGAGTAATCCTTGCTTGGGTAAAAACAATGTATACAATAGAACAATGGAAGTTTAATAATTAATATGTAAATTATATAACGATAGAGTATAAAACATGTTAATTTCAAAACCAAGGTGGGTCAGATTTGGGTATGTGTACCCCTGACACCCAGAGCTCTTCAATAAAGCACCTTCATATAATCATTCCATGATTATGTGTTCCTGAACCCTAACACCTGTAACAAAAGATTATGTGATGGTAAGGGGGACAACTGGCCAATGTGAAAAAGCATATTTTTGTAAACCTTTGAAGTATAAATTGGGAAGACAATGGGGAATTCATCAGTTTTTATATATGCCAAATGCTCCATCTACCCTCTTAGGCAGAGATTTGCTGAAGGAGTTGGAAGCAAGAATAGTTTTTCAAAATGGAGAAATTAGTTTGGAGGTAAAAGATTGACAGTATGTGGGATTGTTAAGTTTAATGCTAATAACCAAAGGAATTAAAGGGGATAATGAAGAGGAAAATTTTAGAAAAATAATGGATGAAGTATTTCCTGGGGTATGGGCTTCTAATGTACCAGGAAGAGCAAAGAACGCACCACCGGTCCAAATTAAGCTGAAAGAGAAAATATATCTGGTGAGGGTTAAATAATATCCCCTGAGGATGGGGGATAAAGAAGGAATTAGCCCAATTATTGAAACCTTTTTACAAATAGGGCTATTGAAGGAGTGTCAATCTGATTTTAACACTCCTGTTCTGCCAGTGAAGAAGAAGCCAGATGGGTCGTACAGGTTAGTACAAGATTGGAGGGCTGTTAACAAGATAACGGAGGATCTGTATCCCGTGGTTGCCAATCCCTATACCTTGTTAACCCATTTCACATCTGAATTATCCTGGTTTATGATTTACATTTAAAGGATGCATTCTTTTGCCTCCCTCTCCATGAAGCCAGCCAGAAAAAATTTGCATTTGAACGAGAAAGCCCCAAGACTGGGTGAAAAACTCAGCTCACATGGACAGTGCTGCCAGAAGGGTACAAGAATTCCCCTACTATTTTTGGAGATTGGCTCGCGAATGGGAACCCCTGTTGGGAGAAGGACAGCTACTCCAGGACGTGAATGATCTCTTAATAGCCACCAGGAGCCAAGAGGCATGTGTGGACTGGACGGTAAGCCTTCTGAATTTCTTGGTCCTGCATGGGTATGGAGTATCCCAGAAGAAAGCCCAAATGGTAAAACAAACAGTTATTTATCTCGGATATGAAGTGAGTGCTGGACAAAGACCTTTGGGGCAAGATGGTAAAGAAGCAATATGCCAAACCCTGAAGCCCCAGATGGTGAAGGAATTGAGAACCTTTTCAGGTATGACAGGGTGGTGCAGGCTGTGGATTTAGAACTATGGGTTGCTTGTTAAGCCTCTGTATGCTTTGATTACGGAGGGGGTCAAGGATCTTCAATGGACTAAAGAAACAATGCGAGCCTTTGATGAGCTGAAAAAGGCCCTCGTGTCAGCTCCAGCCCTGGGACTTCCAGAAGTGAGTAAACCATTCTTTCTGTTTTCTCACAAAAAACAAGAGATGGCCCTGGGAATACTGGCACAGAGCCTAGGCCCATGTTGGAGAGCAGTCGCCTACCTCTCCAAGCAGCTGGCCACGGCAGCCAAAGGGTGGCTGGGATGCCTTAGAGCTGTCGCAGCAGTGGCAGTCAATCTTCAAGAGGCACGCAAGTTCACCCTGGGCCAGAAGATGACTGTGCCAGTGTCCCACACAGTATCTGCAGTACTGGAGGCGAATGGGGGACATTGGCTTTCCCCACAGGGGTTCCTGAAATATCAAGCCATTTTGGTAGAACAGGATGATGTTGAGATTGTGGTAAGTAACACTGTGAACCCAGCTTTATTCCTCAGTGGGAGCATGGGAGAACCGGTGATCCATGACTGCCTGGAGACCATCGAAGCCACCTACTCCAGTCTCCCTGAGCTGAGGGATACTCCGCTTGAAAATGCTGAGGCCTGGTTCACTGATGGAAGCAGTTACATTATCAGTGGAAAGAGGCACGCTGGGCATGCAGTTACCACAAGCCGAGAGGGAATAGAGTCTGGATCATTCCCAACAAACAAAAGTGGTGGACCATCGATTTGAAACCCTGTTCTCTGAGGAAACAATTAGGGTCCATATGTGAAGGAATTTTGGCAGATGATAATGACACTTGCTTAGACACAGATCAGAGCACTTGTCACTTTGAAATGCATTCAGTGAACCAAACCACCTTGCTTGCATATGTAGGACAAGGTTGTGTCTGTCTCAGGACAGCATGTCCCACCATAATGGTAGACAATCAAATAGGGAATGAAACTCGGTTTAACTTGTGTGCTTGTAACTTTGTTGAAATTGAAGGCTGTGATTTTTCCTATCAAGCACCCGTCGTATCACAGCAATACATAAAGGCAAATTTGGCAACAGTGCAAGAAATATCACATGTGCCTATAGGAATGAATTTGGCCTTAGTCGCCCAATTGTTAAAACATCAAGAATTGAAAGAGATCCTAAAAGAAATTCAAGATGCAGGGAAAAAGACTTTGATTACTATACATCATGGTACCGAGACAATCAAAAGAGTTTTTAAGTGATTTGAAGAACACTTGTCTCATCAGTGGTGGGATGTGCTTTTTGGATGGTCACCAACAGCAACTGCTATACTTCATACCCTGATTCTCCCTATTGTTTTGCTTATTTTAGTGGGCATTAGTTTGATTTTATCTATGGCAATGCTTGTTTGGAATTGAAAGATATTACAAAAAGTGACAGCTTTGACATGACTATCAACAGCGTATGGCTTAGTATTGAAAGAAGCTGGCCATACAGCCTTGATGGATGAAGAGTCTGTATATTGAGTAAAAGAATTTACTCATTTTAAAGAGGAAGTGGGGAATGAAGCATAAACTTTGAAGAATTCAAGATATTCAAAAAGCTAAGACCTTAATTAAAACTAATTTTTGTTAAATCTAGTAAAAAACTAACCCTTGTTAAATTTCATAGACAGCTAATCATTAGCTGATAACTAATTGTCTGTCAACCTTGTGTTTGTTTGGCTGGGCCTGTAATGAGAAACGTAGAATCTTGTAAGGATCTTCAAGAACATAAGACAATTGCAAACCAGAAACTAATTGGAAGCCTGAAACTAGGAACATGGCCAGGGGCTCATTTGTCACTTTGGACTGAAAAGGTAGAAAGGTCACAATGAGGAAGAGCCATATCCCTTCCTCCCTTATGTGACCCCTCCCCATAACGAGACCACCAACTCATTTCAAGGAACAAACTGCCCATGCTTAATTGCTTTTTTTTCTAATTAGCATAAGAAGCGTAGAGTGGCTGGTAACTGAGTTATGAATAAGTATTTGTATTCAATACTTCTGTAAATAAAAAGCCTGTATTCACCTGAACTCGGGGCTGTGTGTATTAAGGGCTGACCCTGCCCATCGGCCCAGCACTGCCAATAAACACACACTCTGTAACCCTAATTGGTTAAAGAGTCTTTGTCCATTATAGTTGGATAGTGATACTAGATCATACCCATATTTTAGTAAATCAACTCCAATTTGCCAAGCTGAACTGATTCCTTGCAAGAATGAACAACAGGACTTGATGGTAATGCATAAAGGATTCGATAGCATGTGCCAGAGAACTTCCCTGACCATTCTAAGTCAGTGTCCAATTCAGGTTCTGTCTGTGTTGTGAATTCATGTTGTAAATATTGGCTTTTCACAATTATTCTGATAAATATATATTATATGCTTTCACTATATTCTTTTCTCTCTTAGCAAGTTATAGGCTTAGATAGGAATTCTGAATGGTAAGGATATGTCTCATCCGGACAAGGCAAGATAACTCCAACAGGCACAACAATGGGAGGATCAAGCTGTGGAAAACAGGCTATTGTCAGCAGCAGGAAATGGAGAGCAAACTGTTATCAAAAAGCCGGTACCAGGACATTGGCAGGGGGGAAAGATATGAAGCCCATCTGCTCTCAGAGGAAGGATGAGGGGCCCGGACTCTTATCAACAAGTGACCATTTGCAGAAAAAAGGAAACCAAACTTCAGATAATGCTGACCAGCTAGAATAATGACGACCAGCAAAAAAATATGCTGACCAGCAGAAAATAAAACTGTGAAGAGCATGATCCAAGAAGGCGGAACCAGGGAGGGGACATGCTTGAATATGCATTAACCCCTCACAGCAAGGATGGGATAAAAAGGGTATTCCCGAGATACCAGGTGTGCTCTTGGCAGCGCACCAAGACACCCGGCCGTAACTCTTTGCTTTACTTTATGTCTCTTATTGTCTTTATTAAACCTTTTTAAAATTTTACAGCAGTGAACTTCATTTTTCACAGAAATTGGGGGCTCGTCTCGGATGAAGCACCTCGCCCCGGGGAAACCAGGAGATTCCAGGCGGGGGAAGGCGCCTCCCTGCCAGTTTTGGTAATCTGCTTTGGCTCTTCTGGTGTCATCGGTGGTAGCAGGGCAACACCCGGAGGACAAGAGAGATGTTGTAGTTGATAGCCTGAAATGTATCTTTTCCCATCTTTTAGTTGTGATTCCCCCCCAGCTTCTCTTTCTCCTGTTTACCTGGCGTCAAGTTCCCATGGTTACTGAAGTTTCTCTCCTCAGCCCCATGGCGAGAGGCCGGATAGAGTAAAGAGAGGACCCCGCTGGCATTTCCAGCTGCTTGAAGTTTCTTTAGCCCAGGAAAGCACGGGGTTGGGAGAAGAGAACTCTTCTTTCCTACACGGAAGTTTGTAACTTTTTCCTGTCCCAGAATGCCTCTAAACTATGGAAGCTGAGAGGGCATGCTTACCTTGCCTTCCCTTTCTTTCCCCCTGTGTTGCCAGGAAACCAAGCTCCCCCTCTCTCCCCCTCTGCCCCTCTGTATAGAATACTCCCACACCTTTGTGGGCATTTGAAGAAGTTAGTGTCTGTTATTTTTTATCTTGGCGTGTGTAACCTTGATTTGTAGAAAGTTTGTAAGATGTACTAACTGAGAAAAATAATTGGTTCCCTCTCTGATGTTCCCTCCCTCCGAGAAACCCTGTTAAAAGAGAACCCCCCAAACCCCAAATCCTTGGTCTCTCGTCCTTTGGATTCCCCTTCACAGAAATAAACTGTGGAATGCAAACCAGAGAGAGAGTCCCCCCCTGATTTCTTTACTCGCTCTATAGACTTGGATTCTTGAAGAAAATCAGTGAACCCCACAAACATATGCTGGCTCGAAACTCGAGTGAAGAGAAACCTCATCACTGAGCTAGCCGGGCCACACTCGAGAAGATCGAGTCAGAGAGAGACAAGTAAAGCAAAGAAAAATAAAAAATAAAAGTAATAAAGCGCTCCTTCAAAACCCCATAATCTTTCAGGACCTGAACAGGAATTGGTAAGTACTGATCAGTGGGGTGGAAACGGGGGGATGAATGTGTGTGAATGAGACGCAAGCTGGTTACCCCAGAGCTGCGGAGCGAGAGCGGAGTCCATAGTACCACGGTTCCTATCTTTCACGAGAAAATAGGCCGGGAATTGGACGAAGCGAAAGAAAAAGGAGTGAAAGAATCCCCCTGGGGTTACTGGGACTGGGGTCTCAGGGAGGGGTTGGACCCTTGGAAGGGAAGGAGCTGGGAGTTCTCCCAAGTTCAGTGTACTAGGAGACGGGACAAAAAGGGGAAAAAATAATAAATCCCCGGGAATATTGCCAGGTTGAGGGTGCAAACCACGAGACGTGTGGGGTACAGTACTCAAGAAAATCTGGGGGGTTGGCCAGCAACGTTGAAGGTACCTTATTATTGTATTGTCTTGATGTGAGTGAAAATGAGTGAGGAAAACCTATTTAAGAAATGAGAATGCATGTATGAATGAGAGATCGTGTATAACTGTATCTTGAAGGGGGGAAGGTGGACTGTAACAAGAACATTGAGAGAGGGATTTGGGGTTTGTTGGTTTTTGTTGGTGGTGCTGTGAAGGGTGATTAGTGTTTTAAAGAAGAGAACTCGTGGTTTTTTTTTAAGGGAGTTAAAATAGGTATTTTAAAGAAGTGAACTGGTGTTTTAAAGGAGTGGAATTGGTATTCTAAAATAGTACAATTGATGTTCTTAATAGTGGTGCTTAAAGGAGTAGGTTGAAACAGAGAACACTTGGAAAAATAGGACAGAGAACCAGTAAGCTGGCCTTAAGAGAAAAAAGAATTAATAAAATACCAGAGGATATACCTCAAGATAGTCCCCTCGGGATCAAGCTAGCAAATTGGGATACAGATCCTGATACAAAGGGGAAAGACAAAGTAAAAATGATCCAATTTTGCATGAAGGAGCGGGTAAAAAAGGAAATTAGACCTGATCATATTTACTGGCCAAAATACGGGTCCTCTGAGGCTTGGATCTGCCAGGCTCTAAATATATTTGTGAATTCAAAAGAGCCATTTAATCCAGAAGAAAGAGAATATGCCTCTTGCTGGTTAGGAAACACAGAACCTCTGGGAGCCAGAGTTTTTAAAGTATCTAAAACTCCAGAGGTTGAGCAAACAGAAAATAAAAAAAAAATGGGACCCCCTGGATGCTTTACCTCCACTGCTGGCACAGGGAGCCCCCACCCCGCTGCAGCCAGCCGCAGGGGTTCCCCAGCCTCCGGGAATTCCTCCACCTCCAATGGTGCTGGGAATCCTCCCACCCCCGCTGATGCTGGGAATTCCACCCATCCCGGGAACTCCTGCCCCCCCCTTCGAACAGGGGAGAGCGCTGGGTGTCCCGACTCTGGCTTCTGCTCCACCCGCCCTGCCGGCCTCGGCTTCGTTGCTGGGCTTCAGCAGCCCTGCCCTGGCAGCCCCGGCTTCAATGCCGGACACCAGCACTCCGGCTGCAGCAGCTACGGCTTCAATGCCGGACCCCAGCAGCTCTGCACAGGCGGCCCTGGCTTCACTGCCAGGCCCCGCTCTCACTCCTTCTGCACTAGGGATCCCAGCTTCCCTGCCGGACTCTGTTTCTGCCTCTTTTCCTTTGGAGGGTTCAGCGCCTGCCGCCCAGATAACATCTCTTCTTAATGAATGGGCACCATATCAGAACACAAGGGGAGTTATTAAAGCTCAAAAGCAGCCTGATAATCTCTATGTTATCAACACTAATACAAAACAAGGGAAGGGGGGTGTAAAAACAGATAGACAGGGAGAGTGGAACCAAGAAATCAATTTATTCCCATTACGAGAAGTACCTATGGGAGGAGTCCAGGGGGGAATGGGATTTGTGAATGCTCCTTTGACTTCTACAGAAGTTAGGAATTTCAAAAAGGAGATTAAAGGGCTATTAGAAGACCCTATAGGTACGGCTGAACAATTAGATCAATTCCTAGGGCCCAATATTTTCACTTGGGAAGAAATGCAATTAATAATGAAAATAATATTTTCCCAAGAGGAAAGAGATATGATTAGAACTGCTGGGATAAAAATATGGGAAAGAGAAAACCAACAAGGCCCACCAGGAGAACAGAAATTGCCAGCTGCACCTCCTGATTGGAACCAGAATGATGAAGTTGGGAGGGGAAGTATGAATGATTATCGTAATTTGATGATCAAAGGGATAAAGGAGGGAGCACCCCGAGGGCAAAATGTTAGAAAAGCCTTTGAGGGACAACAGGGAAAAGAGGAAACCCCAACTGAATGGCTGGAAAGGCTCCGAAAAAATATGAAATAATACTCTGGAATAGACCCTGAGTCCCTAGCAGGAAAAGCCCTGCTAAGGGTCAATTTTGTCACCCAGGCATGGCCAGATATTAGGAAAAAACTAGAAAAATTGGAGGACTGGCATGACAAACCCTTAAATGACTTATTAAGAGAAGCTCAAAGGGTTTATGTACGGAGAGATGAAGAAAAAGCTAAAGTGGAAGCAAAAATCATGATAGCCACTATGAGGGAAAACACTTTCCAGAAAAATCTGAATCAAAACCCCTCAGGAATTCCTCCTAAACACTCAGGGGGTAGAAGTGGGGAAAAGGGAAGAAATAAAAATCCAGCACAATCAAAATTCCCGGGACAACCCAGGAATACCTGTTTTTATTGCAAAAAGGAAGGGCATTTTAAACGAGAATGCCCTCACTTAAGGAGGGATCTAAAGATATTTCAAGAGACACCTCCAGAGGAAGAATAGGGAAGTCAGGGGCTCTATTTTTTTGGGGGGGACAAATACCATCTGGAGCCTTTGATAACTTTAAAAGTGGGCCCCCAAGAGGAGACATTAGAATTTATAGTTGATACTGGGGCAGAAAGGACTTGTGTTGTTAATATTCCAAAGGGATGTGATATAAGTAATGGTACTGTAAAAGTAACAGGGGCAAAAGGGGAAGGGTTTAAAGTTCCTGTCATTAAAAATGTGGTCATAGAAGGAGAAACAAAAATAGGAATAGGAGATGTTTTACTAGTTCCTGGGGCTGGCAGGAACTTACTGGGAAGGGATTTACAGATACAATTAGGAATTGGGGTTATCCCAGAAGAAGGGAAAATGACAGCCAAAGTGTTAAAACTTGGCCAGGAAGATGAAGAGAAAATTAACAAAGAGGTTTGGGCTGGAAAAGGAAATAGGGGTGGATTGAATATTGACCCCATAAGGGTCACTATTGAAAGGGAAGAATGTCCCATACGTGTACGTCAGTATCCTATTTCTTTGGAGGGGAGAGAAGGCTTAAAGCCAGTAATAGAAGAATTGATAAAGGATGGGACATTGGAACCTTGTAAATCTCCTCATAACACCCCTATACTCCCAGTAAAGAAACCTGATGGAAATGACAGATTAGTGCAGGATTTAAGGGAGGTAAATAAAAGAACACGAGCCCGTTACCCTGTGGTTCCTAATCCTTATACTCTTTTAAGTAAAGTCCCACCTCAACATCAGTGGTTCAGTGTGGTGGATCTTAAAGATGCTTTCTGGGCCTGCCCACTGGCAGAAGAAAGCCGAGATATTTTTGCCTTTGAATGGGAAGATCCAAATACCAGGAGAAAGCAACAATTAAGATGGACAAAATTACCACAAGGATTCACAGAGTCCCCAAATCTATTCGGGCAAGCCTTAGAAGAGATACTACAAACTTTCCCCACTCCTGTAGGAATACAAATCATCCAATATGTGGATGATCTCCTAATATCAGGAGAAATAGAAGCTGAAGTTAGAGAAGCTACTATAAAACTTCTGAATTTTCTTGGGGAAAAGGGACTCAGAGTATCAAAAGGAAAGTTACAGTTTGTGGAATCAGAGGTAAAATATCTTGGTCACCTGATAAGGAAAGGTAGCAGGAAATTAAATCCTGAAAGAATTGCAGGGATCCTATCCCTTCCTCCTCCCTCTTCAAAGAAAGAGGTTAGGAAACTGCTAGGACTGCTGGGATATTGTAGATTGTGGATTGAAGGATACACACAAACAGTAAAATTTTTGTATGAGAAATTGACAGGAGGGGACAATATAAGATGGACTAAAGATGATGATGATAAATTAGAACAATTGAAATTGAAACTAGCCTCAGTATCAGCCCTAAGCCTACCCTCCTTAGAAAAACCCTTTCATTTATATGTTAATGTGGAAAACGGAGTAGCTCACGGGGTTTTAGTTCAAGAATGGGGGGGAGTGAAGAAACCAATAGCCTTTTTATCCAAATTATTGGATCCAGTGAGCCGTGGCTGGCCAGTATGTATTCAGGCAATAGCAGCTACTGCTATTTTGGTGGAGGAAAGCCGTAAGCTCACCTTTGGAAGTAAATTAATTGTACGCACACCCCATGCTGTCCGAAATGTGCTAAATCAAAAAGCTGAAAAATGGTTAACAGACTCCAGGATGTTAAAATATGAAGCAATCTTAATTGACAATAATGATTTGACAATAGAAACAAGCAGGAGTCTCAATCCGGCCCAATTTCTGTATGGGGAACCAAAAGATGATTTGGCACATAATTGTTTGGAAATCATACAATGCCAAACTAAAGTTCGGGAAGATTTAGCAGAATAAGCCCTTTTGCAGGGGAAAAAAATATATGTTGATGGTTCATCCAGATGCTTGCAAGGAAAAAGAATGTCGGGATATGCTGTAGTTGATGGGGAAAATATGCAGACCATCGAAAAAGGAAGTCTACCTTCAAGCTGGTCTGCTCAATCTTGTGAATTATATGCTCTAAAAAGAGCACTGGAGCATTTAGCACATAAAAAGGGGACCATCTATACTGACTCAAAGTATGCCTTTGGAGTAATTCATACCTTTGGGAAAATTTGGGAAGAAAGGGGGTTACTAAACTCAAAAGGGAAAGGACTAGTACATGAGGGACTTATTTTAGAAGTTTTAGAAGCGTTAAAACTGCCTGAGGAGATAGCTGTAGTACATATCAAAGGACACCAAAAGGGAATGACACCCGAAATAAGAGGGAATAACTTGGCGGATCAGGAGGCTAAAGAGGCGGCAGAAAATGGGGACAAACGAGTAATGTTAATTTTAACCCCAGACAGGGAAGAATTGGAAATCCCTAAATTTAGTGAGAAAGAAGAAAAATAATTACTTAAGATAGGGGGAGAACGGGATCAGTCTGGAAAGTGGAAACTCCCTGACGGGAGACAGTTACTTAATAAGCCACTCACCAGGAAAATATTAGAAGATATGCATCAGAAAACTCATTGGGGTACTCAGGCCTTGTGTGATCACTTTCTAAGGGATTTTGGATGCATTGGAATTTTTGGGGTAGCAAAACAAATAACTGAAAACTGCATAACTTGCCAAAAGGTAAATAGAAAAATAATGAGAAAAGCACCATTAGGTGGCCGTGAATTAGCCTTACGGCCATTCCAAAGTATTCAAGTGGATTTCACTGAACTTCCCCAAGTCCAAAAATGGAAGTTCCTATTGGTAATAGTAGACCACTTAACTCACTGGGTGGGAGCTATTCCCGCTGCCAGGGACACAGCTAATGTGGTGTGTAAAACTCTTTTGGAACAGATTATTCCCAGGTATGGAATGATTAATAAAATAGACTCAGATAGAGGAACACATTTTACATCTAAAGTCTTACAGCAAATAACCCAAACCTTGGGAATAAAATGGGAATTGCATACCCCCTGGCACCCACAAAGTTCAGGCCGGGTGGAAAGAATGAATCAAACTTTAAAGAAGACCTTAACAAAATTAATGATTGAAACCCAGATGTCCTGGGTAAAATGTTTACCTCTGGCTCTGTTAAAGGTTCGAACACAACCCAGGTCAGACCTGGGAGTGTCACCCTATGAAATGATGTTTGGACTACCCTTCCTTACCACCCGACATGAAACTGCCACTTATGAAGTAGGGGAAATAAGTGTCAGAAAATATGTCACCACAATTGCTAAAACACTTGAAAGCCTAAGGCTAAAAGGAATGATCCCTCAAACCATCCCTTTGGAGTTCAAAATTCAAAATATTCATCCAGGAGAATGGGTACTGGTAAAGACATGGAAGGAACAATCTTTGACTCCTCAGTGGGAAGGTCCTTTTCAGGTACTGCTGACAACGGAGGCTGCAATCCGGACCAGGGAACGAGGGTGGATCCACGCCAGTAGAATCAAGGGACCTGTGAAAAGACCTGAGGAGTGGATTATAACTTCTGAACCGGGTGATACCAAATTGACTCTAAAGCGGGGGCTGGGTGATAATGAACTGGGACAATCCACAGGATCCAAGGGATGAGCAAAGAATCACGCCTAATTGGGAAGTGAGACCAAGCCTGTATCAGTGGTTTCAAGTCCTGCCTGGACAAGTTCTGAGACACCTTCGATATCCACCTTGGGGAGGAAAACTCCCACTCCAAACAGGAGGATCAGGGCTGTTTCAGTCGGGAAATCCTCGTATTTTTGCTTTGGCCTGTGATCTGTATAAAGAAGGGGGAGAATCACAACTTCCATCAGTGCCACACCATATACCTTGTATAAATCATCCCAATACGGGACATGCTAGCTGGGTTAAATATAAGTGTTTAATTTGTGGGAAAAATTGGTATTGCAGCTCACACAATCGGCGTTCTTGTTGTAGGGAGTGTCGAGCACATAATCGATCCTCTATCCAAACAGAATTGCAGGCAACTGAAATAATAACTCTGCTCTGTGGATGGGAATTACTGGTGCCTGTTGAGTGGGAAATACCTGAAGAACGGTGGGATACTACTGTTAAAAGGTGTCAAAAGAGATTTGCTTGGAAATTACAAAAGAGGAAGTGACAAGGAAATAGGGGGCAAGACCAGATTGGCCTCTAAAACTCGCCACCAAGAAGAATATAAAACACCTGCTGTGAGCCGCAACCTCATAGGCAGGATTGGTGGGGGTGTAAGCCATACTGGACCCCTATTATTCCTTCTTCTGTCACTCATCCTTCTCCCTTTTGGGACACCAGCAAAGCCATGTTACAAATGCTATCGAAAACTGTACATGGAAAGACACCGGGGTTTCTTTCTTATTACCCACACCAATATCAATAGTCACTGCTATAACCCATCCAAGTTAAGTACCTGTATACATAAATGGGAAAAATACTGGATCACAGAAAACTTAGGAGTCAGTGGTACTAGACTGGGAAGCACCTGCCCAAAAGGGGAGAAATGGATTTGCTTCACAGGGGCGGTCAAGGGAAAGACCCAAGATTTGATAAAAGAGCAAGTGATAAGAAAAAAGATAAAACCAACACAGAAACCTAAACCTAACTTAACCTCACGTCAGGACCTGTATGCAAGGCTCAAACAGCAATTAAAAGGGGAAATAGATATCTCAAGACTAGGGAAAAACCTGTTTGTGGATTTAGGGGAGAGGATAAGTAAAGAACTTAACATAACGAACTGTTGGGTCTGTGGAGGAGCCTTGATGACGGAGGAATGGCCATGGAAAGGTAGTAGCATAGGCCCGGTGGAACTCCTTAAGTGGAACCGGACCAATATAAGAGGGGGGACTCGACCAGAAGGATGGATTCTAAGTTCAACAGTGATAGGGGAAGAATGTTTATGGCGAACTGGTAAGGAATTTATTAAAGAAATAGCGAAAACTCCCTGTAAAAAGTATAAGGTTAGCAATGGAACTTCTACATGGTGGATCCCAGAGGAACCAACTCTGTATTGGACTCAAGGAAAAGTAAAAAAAAAGAATTGTGTGTATGATAATCGAACCAGACTCTTCAGATGTAATGGTAAAGGGAAAAATCCTTACTCTGGAATCCCAGAAATATCTAAATTTTGGGAAAATATAAATCAACAGAAAAATGACTATTGGAAGGCACCAGATGGCTTATTTTGGATATGTGGGAAAAGGGCATACCCAAAGCTCCCTTCACAATGGAAAGGGAGTTGTACTCTGGGAATCATTCAACCAGGATTCTTCCTTTTGCCAGGACCAGATGGAGATCAATTGGGAGTGCCGGTTTATGAGGACCTAAAAAGAAATAAAAGGGAATTGTTTGGAGGACCTCAAAAATGGGGAGATGAGGAATGGCCCCCTGAACGCATACTAGAAACATATGGGCCAGCTACTTGGGCACAAGATGGAAGTTGGGGATATTGAACCCCAATTTGCATGCTAAATCGCATTATAAGACTCCAAGCTGTAGTAGAAATCATAACCAATGAAACAGCTGGGGCTATGGAATTAATAGCCAGTCAGCAACGCCAAGCCAGAGCTGCAATATATCAGAATAGACTGGCTTTGGACTATCTATTGGCTGAAGAGGGGGGTGTTTGCGGGAAATTTAATACATCAGATTGTTGTTTGCAAATTGATGACAATGGAAATGCCGTTCTAGATATCGCCAAGAACTTTTTTTTCTGATGTAGAAAAATAGCCCATGTGCCAGTCCAAAAATGGGAGTCAATGATGACCACTAATTGGTGGAATAACCTGTTGGGGACAGAATGGTGGAAGAAGCTAGGTTTCTTCCTCCTATGCGCTACAGCTGGTTTAATATTCCTTCCTTGTCTAATCCCCTGTTTCATCCAACTAATCACCAAAGTGGTGCAGGGCATGCAAATAGCAGCAATACCTACAGACCCAAAATTGGCTACATCTGGAACGGCACAAAAAATCATGGTATTAAGAAAACAAAATAATGTGAAAGATCTGTTGGAAGAAGCTAAATTGATTTGTGAGAAAAATGAATGAGTGCTAGAAGCTAGAAAACAAGAATTATTGCTCAAGCCAAATGATTTATAAAAAAGATAAAAGGAGGGCTTGTTGTGAATTCATGTTGTAAATATTGGCTTTTCACAATTATTCTGATAAATATATATTATATGCTTTCACTATATTCTTTTCTCTCTTAGCAAGTTATAGGCTTAGATAGGAATTCTGAATGGTAAGGATATGTTTCATCCGGACAAGGCAAGACAATGGGAGGATCAAGCTGTGGAAAACAGGCTATTGTCAGCAGCAGGAAATGGAGAGCAAACTGTTATCAAAAAGCCGGTACCAGGACATTGGCAGGGGGGAAAGATATGAAGCCCATCTGCTCTCAGAGGAAGGATGAGGGGCCCGGACTCTTATCTACAAGTGACCATTTGCAGAAAAAAGGAAACCAAACTTCAGATAATGCTGACCAGCTAGAATAATGACGACCAGCAAAAAAATATGCTGACCAGCAGAAAATAAAACTGTGAAGAGCATGATCCAAGAAGGCGGAACCAGGGAGGGGACATGCTTGAATATGCATTAACCCCTCACAGCAAGGATGGGATAAAAAGGGTATTCCCGAGATACCAGGTGTGCTTTTGGCAGCACACCAAGGCACCCGCCATATCTCGTTGCTTTACTTTATGTCTCTTATTGTCTTTATCAAACCTTTTTAAAATTTTACAGGAGTGAAATTCGTTTTTCACACGGTGGTTTGTGTTTTAAGCAGTGCCAGGAGCGGCACCAGGAGTTAATAGTTTGTGTCTTGAGGTGAAACGGTGGTCACAACAGGATTGCTGGTTTGCTGTGTTTTGGGAGCCGTGGAGGCTCCCATTTTGTTTGATTTGTGATTAAAAAGAGGCCTGGTAGGTTGCCGTTTGTGGTTTTGGTCACAGGTTCAGGGACAAGAAAGGTCCTGGAGAGAGCTGTAAAGGTTGATTTTGGGTCACAGGAATTTATGCTCTAAGTGTGGAGTGACAAAGGGAGCAGGAAGTGGTATTAGCTGCTGGGGATTTGTGTGGCTAGCCGAGGGCCGAGGGGGGCTTGGCAGAGTGATTTGTGTC
This sequence comes from Pseudopodoces humilis, assembly GCF_049639895.1. Lineage (NCBI taxonomy): Eukaryota > Metazoa > Chordata > Aves > Passeriformes > Paridae > Pseudopodoces > Pseudopodoces humilis. Next base: position 35,826,330 of record NC_142207.1, on the reverse strand, counting down.
ACAAGCTGAGAGAGGCTCAGCAGAGGTGATTTGCAGCAACCGGTGCGCTGTTGGGCTGGTTGTTCTTGTAATATGTGTCAGTATAATTTGCGTTTTATTGTACACATAGAAAATCAAATATACAAACAGGTTTTATGTGAAAAACAGAAACAACTTGAGATTGCAAAAGCAGCTGCTGGAAAACCAGGAATTTGCAAGAAAACAACTCAGCAATTAAGATAGCACCAAGTAGAGGAGGGTGCACTCAAGCAAGATAAGTGCTCTAAGGACTTGGTGATTAACGCTTGATACCGACTTGATCTGATTTTCTAGGACCATTCTTCTCAATGTCCATTTCCATAAAAAAACTACACAGACTAAAAAAAAAACTCACCACAATTCTACATCTCAAAGCCTGCTTCCCGAAAAACCACTCAAACTTCATCTCCTTCTCAGAAAACTCATCAGCAGTCCAGCAGGAGAAATATGAATATCTAATGTTGCCGCTAGTGATGAATAGATCACACGGACACAGGTCGAGATCTGGTGAAAAGAAGAGAAGAGTTTATTTTTCGTCCCAGGATTTATAGGCTTCTGACCACGGCCAGGGATTGGATGGTCAGGATAACACTTTCTCACTGCACTGGCGATGAGAGATGCTCGTCACAAGACGTGTAATAGAAAGAATGTACACATATCTATGTTTACAGTTACTGTCCTGTGCAAGTCTTTAGAAAACTATGTTAGGAAGCACAGAAGCTGAGTTTTCAGGGCGACAATCTAACAACACAAAAACAAAAAAAAAAAAGAAAAAGAAAGAAACTGCAACTGCATAGCCTCAAGCTGAAAAAACTGTATAAAACACAGCTCTCCCAAAGACAAGTTGTGAACTTGGGGCAATCAGTGTGACAAAGGCCGATTCAGAGTTCACCCAGCACCGATCACGGGCTTCACGCTGACAGTGATTTTGGTTATTTCCATAATTCGATTTTACAAATTTTTCCATAAAATCCTTATTGATAAAATTAAGCTGAATTTCATTTATAACATTCTGAAACGGGGGGGCTTGGAACCAGGAGAGGCTCGAGTGGCTGAGCCAGTAATGTGTGTAGCTTGAGACATAAATTGCGTGTGTGTGAGTGCCCTGAAAGGCCAGAGGAAGTGCGTGTTGGAGACGTGCTATCAGCATGGGGCCAGTGGGGAATCCCAATCTGTGGTTTCACTCTGGGTGACTGCAAGCAGCTAGAAAAGGACAAAGTGATTGGGGTGTGTGTTTGATTGTATGAAACCCCTTTAATAAAATCTCCCCTTCTCCCTGTGGCTGGGTTGTGATAAGCATTTTTGAGGAGACGCCACCATCTAGTGACAGGAGTTCTAGTGACAGGAGTTCTAACTGCTGACTGTTACCATTTCTTGATTAAGCTTACATGCCTAGGAATCAGGGGCATTGGAGAGCCAGGGAGAAAGAATTTCTCTGTTTAAAGAAAGGCTGTGATTGTAACCCTTGGATTGTGTTTCATTGTGTAGTCTGTCAAAAGCCTTGGCTCCAACGGGTATTTAGGTGGAGGATCCTCAAGTGGGGACTCTGTTTCCTTTGTAGCACAAAAGAGAATAAAGCCACCCAGACAGTGATAAAAATCTTGCTAGGAACTGGTAAAGTAACCCATGGCAACAGTGAGATATTTGAGTTATTAGAGCATGGTGTTTCAGGGACCCTAAAGAAACCAATTGACATTCTTAGGGCTGAGTGTGCCCAAGATAATTGGGTACCTGAATATTACGAAGTGAAACTCCGAAGTTGGGATAAAGAAATGTTGTGAGAAAAAGAACTTCCAGGATGGGAGCAAATGAGAGTAAAGAAATTCCTAGGAGTAGTCCTTTGGGATGGATTTTAACACATTGGAAAGAACTAGGGGGATATGCTGGTGCAGAAAGCAAGAGGGAGCTTGTTAAGTTCTGTACACAATGGTGGCCACTATATAGGCTGGATGGGGGTGTGAGGTGGCCAGTAAATGGTATGCTGGACTATGAAACCTTATTGCAGTTAATGCTTTTCCTCCAGCATGAACACAAGTGGCTGGAAGTGACTTCTGCTGATATGTTTTTTACCCTCTGTGGCCACCCCGAATGGCAGAGAGATTGTGGGATTAGACCACCGTCTGATCCCTTGGTATTGGCCCTGGAGAAAGGTAACAAAGCTCAAGAGGGAAAGCCTAAACGGTGTTGTAGAACATGCTCAATTAATCAAAGATGCACTCACCCTGATAAACGATACCAAACAGAGGTTTTGGAATGGGAAACAGCAAACTTCCTAAGACCACCTCTTAGAATGTTAGAGAGAGGGGGGAGGTGGAAGAGGAAGCAGGCTCAGAACCACCATTGCTGAGCGGTGACAGTGAGGATGAGGAGCCTGGGCCTTCCTCATCAAGTACCAAGACTTCTAAGTCTCCCCCACCAAGCCCTGTAGCATCCAGGACCCAAAAGCAGGCTAAAGAGATTATACAAGCACCTCTGAGAGAAGTAATGACCCCTGAGGGAACGACAAGATTAGTCAATTAGTCCATTAGTCTGTTTCTACAATGGATTTGGAGGTTTGGGAAAAGATTGCTGAGAGTTATCGGAGTGATCCAGTAGGTGTTGCTAAGAAACTGAGGTTTATGGTTAAGCAGCTTTCAGCAGATTGGGCAGATTTACAGCTCCTGCTTGATGCCCTGACAGAGACAGAAAAACTATTAATATTAAAGGTAGCTAAAGACCTAGCTGAGGATCACTGCAGGACAACACAGGAGGATGTTAAGGATGTATTTCCCCTTCAAGATGCTGGCTGGAATCCCAATGAACAAGGGGGACTAAGACCGTTACAAGGATATCAGGAATTACAGTAAAAGGGCTGGAAAGAGCAATTCCCAGAACTATAAATTAATCAGCTCTATATGCTATTAAACAAGGTCCTTCTCAAAGACCTTCTGAATTTTTAGATCAACTGCGCGATGCAATGCGGAAACATACCAGCCTGGACCCAGGATGGAGTGAAGGAATGCAGTAGCTAATAAATTTGTTTTTACAACAATCCACAGAAGATATCAGGAGGAAGCTCCAGAAGATCTGAGGCCCAGAGAGCCGGAATCTGGAAACCCTGGTGGATGAAGCCAGGAGGGTCTTTAGCAATTGAGAAGGATATAAACAGGGGATGAGAAAATTGGTGGCTATAGTGAAGGAGGGGGAGAAAGAAAAAGGCAAGCAAGGTCCACCAAAATGAGGACCACCCCAACTGGGAAGGGATCAATGTGCATTTTGCAAGACATTTGGACACTGGAAAAATCAGTGCCCAGAACTAAGAAAAAGTGATGAACAGAGGAGAGATGATCGGAAAGGAAAGGGGGAGGTTGCTCATGTAAAAGAAGACTGAGGAGGACCAGAGGGCCCTACCCCAGGGGACCCTCTGGTTATAGCTCCCAAGCTAGGGAATAAAGAAAAAGAAGTGGAATTTCTAAGAGATACAGGAGCAACATTTTCAGTGTTGAATAAGGCTCTAATACCTGTGATAGTAAAAGGTTTTAAAATCTTAGAAAATTCAGGGACTTATAAAGAAAGGTAGGCTTGTCAAGCCCTGGGAAAAGTAGGCCCGGGGAAATGTTAGGCCTTGTGCTTGCTAAAGATCATGTCAAACTGCACCTGTGTAGTCAGTAGATGATAAATGATACAACTGTTAGATGTGATTAGTTATAATTATTGTTTATAGAACATGAGGAACAATGTTAGAGTGCTGGGGAGAATCACGAAAAATCCATGCCTGGGTAAAAACAATGCATGCAATAGAACAATGGAAGTTTAATAATTAATATGTAAGTTAGATAATGATAGAGTATTAAAACATGCTAATTTCAAAACCAAGATGGGTCAGATTTGGGTATGTGTACCCCTGACACCCAGAGCTCTTCAATAAAGCACCTTCATATAATCATTCCGTGATTATGTGTGTTCCTGAACGCTAACAGCTCTGTTCCTCTCTTCCAGCCCTTGAAGACATGGCACATAACATCAACCCCGCCATCAGAAGCCTGGCAATTCAAAAATTTTGTATCCTCCCGGCAGTAGAGAGAACTCAATATTCCATCTTTGGAAACCTGCAAGATCAGCTCCACATGGCATAGAGGACACGGTCTCATCTCTCAGGCCTTGACTGGATGCGCTGCTGGAGCTTTGCTGAGAGCTGATCTGGGAGGCTCTGTCTGCTGGGGCCACCTGAGCCAGCCAGGATTTTATTTTTCTTCAAAATTGTTCTATCCTTATTTTTATTATTTTTAGTATGTAGATATAGGATATGTTCTAAATACACAGTCTCCCAGGTGCTTTCTTTTGCTGCCCAAGGTCCGCAGGATATCGGGGAAGAGAGGGAAAAGGGTGCTTGTGCTCAGCAACCTGCCGGGGTGTGCAGTGGTGCAGGGAAAATGGCCAGAAGCCCCTTGGCCTTTGGTGGTTCTGCTGAAGGCACAGCCCCTGTCCCAGCCAGGAAGTGCCATCTGTGTCCTCGTGCCCGTGTGGTGCTGGCTGGGTTGCTGAGGGCTCCCAGCTGCCTCTTGATCCAGCTCCTCTGGAGCTCCTGTGGGGCTGCGGCGCTGCTGCCGGGCCACGCTGGGGGAGACCCTGAGGGAACAGGGTGCTGGGAGGCCATGAAGGGATGAGGGGCTGTGGAGGCCCTGATGGGACAAGGCAGTGGGAAGGCACAAGGGGGATGTGTGAGGGAGTGGGTGGCAGGAGACTCCAAGGGGACAGGAGGCCCCTGAGGGGCCGGGGTGGTGGGAAGACCTGAGGAACTGGGTGTCAGAGGCCATAAGCAGCCCCTGGGCAGCCGCCTGGTTCCTGACACCCGGCTGATCTGGCTCTTCCCCAAAGTGTCTCCCGGGCCTGCAGCAGAAGCCCTCCAGGCTGGGACAGCACCCCTCCAGGAGGGTGGGTACAGCCCGAGGTGCTCAGGCTGGGCTGGCTGGGGACATGGAGGGCAGGGGGGTACTGCCAGGCCACGGCCACTGTGTGCCTGAGATAAGGGGCAGAGGGCAGAGGCAGGGCTGGCCAGGCCGGGCCCTCGCGGCTGCCCAGGCCACGCTGCTGTGACCGAGGCCCCCCTGACACAGAGCTCGGGGCCCGCTGAGCTGCTGCCACCATGGGGAGGGAGGCGATGTCTCCTCCAGCAGGGCTGCCCAGTCGCTGCTGCCCAAGCGGCTCTGGAGCCCACAGAAACAGCAGCAGAGTGTGCACAGGAACAGCAGCAGCCCGAACGTCGGCACCTGCGCACTGAGGCGTCCGCAGCAGCCGGCTGCCAGACAGGGGGAGGCTGTGGGCACAGCTGCCTTTGGTTTGGCAAAAGGCCTCAGCAGAATTGGCCACAATGGCTTTCTCTTGACTTGCCAGCCTCACAGCAATGCTTGGCAGCTTCAGCTGCAGCCTGTGCCCGTGACTGACTTGGATGGCCGTGCTTGAGGGCGGGCTCGCCTTCCACACTCAGGTGTCCCAAGGCAGCGGCCTTGGCGCCATCGTGACACAGAGAGAGAGAGACTCAGGACATGAGAACACAGGAACAGCCTGTTTGGCTCATTCTTGAGTTTGCTGCTCCTGCCTAAAATAATCATCAGGAGTATATGCTGATGTAAAGTTATAGCCGAACACCAAGGACTTTTTCTGTAGTGTCTAGAACTAAAACCTTGTGTGACTGTTCAGAGACTCTAAAATGCAAGATGAAAATGATAGCTTTGGTATGTAAGAGTCCTAAAAATTTTGACATGTGATTCTTCTAGTCAAGGATTTTAATTCCAATGTGGAAACTACAAAAATATTAAAATTTGTTTTCATTGGCAACCCCTTTGAAATGGCATCAGCACACCTACAGGTGTACTGGGGACAGTACTTGGCAATTCATGGCTTCAGTTGTGGGAGATAAATATTTTGTCTGGGTTCACCCTGAAGTTTAAAGTTTTCCCAGGGCTTTGATTGACTGGTCATTGCAGGTAACTTTAATAAATGCAAAAGGATGGGAAAGCACAATTTCTGGAGAATGTGCACTAGGGGTAGAGAGAAAACCTTGAAAACAGTCAGCAGGCTCTGGAAAACTTAAAAAAAATTAAAATTACAAACATAATGTAAAAATAGATGTAGCTCTGTGACTGTTCCAGCAGGACTCTGTGTCTGGAGGAAATGTTTGCCTTGCATCAGCTGTAACACAGACAGACACGCAGCAACTGGAGCCTTGAACATCAGAGACTGGACGAATGTTTGTCCCAGAAAAAGACACGGAAGATCCCACTGAAACAGGACAGTGCCTCTGTACAATCTAACCATCCTAGGAAACTCAGCAGCTGATGGTGGTTTTGTGCTACTGCAAACCCCTTCCATGAAAAACATCATTCCAGGAAGGAGCAACATCATCTGACAGATAGCAGGAGTGGCCAGCAATAGCTCCAGGAGCTCCTGCCAAGACCTCCGAAGGAAGGAGCCCAGTCCCCAATGCACGTGGGCTTTGGCTTTGGCCCTCTGGCACAGAAGCCCCCCAGGGGCACAGGTCTGTGGGGCAGGAGAAGGGCACCAGCACTGCCAGGGCTCGGCTGGGGTGGCAGGTCTGCCTCGGTGGGGACTCTGCCACACTTGCTGATTTCAGTGCTGCCAGGCCCCTGTACAGATTCTGTGCAAGGCCCCGTGCCCTTCCTGCTGCGGCTGCGTCGGCAGCCCTGGGGGCTCCTTCTGCTGCCCTGAGCCTGCAGAGCAGGGCAGCGTTTGCTGATGGTTTGAGGTGTTCCTAAAGATCCTGTCTTAGACACTTTTGGCAAGGGATTCCTTCCAACCTGGGCCACTTTGGGGGGATGGGGGCAGAACCAGGAAGGTGGCAGGGCGTGCAAGGGCCCTTTGTGACACGGTGCAGCCTGGTAACCGTGGAATGGAAAGGGACAGGGTGTCCAAGGACCCTTTGTGACACGTGGTGACATAGGGGCTGGCGGTGACAGGACAACGCCACAGTGCTCAGTGCACGGGACGGGACAGGACACGTCGGAGCGGTGCTGTGAGGAGCCCCTGCGGAGTGCACTCGTTCCTTGCTGACCCGGAGTTTTTTCTTTACCTCTTTGGTGCAGGTTACCTCGAGGCCAGACCACAGGGCTTGGTGACCTGTGGCCTCCTCAGGAGTTCTTTTCTGCAGGTGTCCTCGAGGGCAGGCCTGGGACTTGGTGACTCAGAGTTTTTCTGAGGCATCTGTCATTCCTGTGGCCGGTGCCCTTGAGGCCAGACTGTCTGACTTGTCAACTGAGAGCTCTTCAAAGGCCTCTCTCTTGCAGGTTCCCTCAACGCCAGATTTTGGGATGGCAGAGAAACGCCAAGGGAACTCCAACCTGTTCAGGGCAAATAAGAACAAAGCTTCTTCACCTGCCCCAGCAAAGAAGCCTAATGCGTCGCCACGGTTCCAGCCACCGCAAGATGGTGAGTGGCAGAGCTGGGCCACAGGGCTGATGGCTGCAGCCAGCTAGATCCCATCCCATCCCACCCCATCCCATCCCATGTGCACATGCCCAAGGACAGGACAGAAGAGGGGCTGGGGCTGACCTCTGCCAGTGACCATGCTCCATCCCCTGAGCCACCCCAGGGCTGTCCCTGCCTCGGGAGTGCAGGGCTGGGCTGTGTTCTCCGGCCTCTCCTGCAGCCCCTTGGCTCTGGCTGCACTCAGTCTTTGCCAAATGCAGGGAAGAAGCAGAAGCAAGAGCAGGACTCCAACCATGGATGCTTCCACAGAACGCTGAAGGTACCTGCAGCCATCCCCACCTGGGCTGGGCCTGCTGGCACTGCTCAGCCCAGCTCTGCACTTGCAGCACTCCATGGAACATGCCTCTCTTCCCTGCTTTTCTGTCAATGTTTCCAAAGTTCATGGGCGGTTGTTGTAGAAAGAACAAAGACACTGAGGACGCAGACAAACGTGACTCCAGGCTAAGAGATGCTGGCATACCATCAGTTGAATGTGCAGAAATGACTAATTACATAGTGAAGGCTGACCAGGTAACAAATGAGGCCAATTCAGACACCTGAATGACTGAGGTCCTAAGAAACACTGATACTATCCCCACTTTAACTGTCATTTATGCTCACAAATTATAATTCACATATACACATATTTCTTATCAAAAGTAATAAGCAGCCAGTGCACATGGGTGGAGGCCTCCCAGGATCATGTGGCCCATCAAGCCATGTCTGCTTGCCCACCTCAGCCTTTTCCCAGAGTTGGGGGGGAAGGGAAGCACTTCTTGGGGGAAGCTGGGGAATCTCCTCGCTCAGGGAGCACTCCCAAGTTTTCCCCATGCCTCATCCAGGTGCCAGCCATGGTGAGGATCATGCATGAGAGACTTGCGTCCTCTGTGACTGCCGATGTCAGGCTATTAATGAACATTCTGAGGATAGCTGATGAACACCCTGCTGGTACAGTGCTGACCCTCCTGCGCTGTGCTCCATCGTGTGACAGGTATGGGGCCCACGTGCCTTGAGAGCTCAGGGCTCACCGGCCTTTAGGGCCCATCGCCCTGCACAGGCAGAGAGGTCCAGGAGCCTCGGGACCCTCTGTTTCCTGAGGCTGCTGCCAATGCTCCCTCCCTGCCCCTCAGGGCACTGGGGCTTTGTCACCTGGGACCCCACAGCTACACAGGGCATGGCTCTGTGACTGAGACACCCCTGACACAGAGCTCTGATCCCACAGAGCTGCCACAATGATGTGGAGAACTATAGCTTCATCAAGTCCCACAGTAGAGAAGGTCCTGCCAACATTGCTCTGTGTGATGGAGGATTGGCCTCTGCACAGCATGTTCACCTCTGATGGGGACGACACGGGTGTCTTTGCCCTGGCTGTGAGTTTCTGGAACTGGCCTTTGCTCTCCCCTAGGTCACCTCTCCAGCAGCTCTTCATCCTCTCCCTGCCTCAGGCACTGGGCTGAAACCTGGGCTAGGGGCAGGCTCAGGGGGCACCGGGCCCGCTGCTCCCCGTGCGTCTCCCCTCGGGCCCTGCCCCATGGACACCTCGGCACTGAGCACTGTCTTCATGTGCTTCTTTTGCAGGCAACTCTGGTGCTCTGGGTGATTATTCAGGTGCCCAAGTGCCACGAGGCAATGCACATTTATGCCTCCCACCTGCTTGTGGCTCTGATAGTTCAGATTTTTGACAGCACAGTGCATAGTAATGAGGAGGTTGACACCTTTTGGATGCAATGCCAGGAAGAACATGACCTTCACACAAACCCCAGCAGGTGCTTCCTCCCAGTCCTTCTGTCCCTCCCATGTCCCCAGGGCAGGAGTCAGAGATCACAGCATGACCTGGGCTTTGCTCTGCACACAGGTTTGCAGTGCAGACCATGAAGGCCCTGTTCTGCCGACTGCAGTGTGACAGTGTGGTCATGCAAATGGGACGCAAGTGTGGCTGGGACACGCTGGTCTGTGCTGACACCCAGCACTATGCCGTGGGTCTGCTGGCCAGGTGAGACCCCCTTCTACCCACTGCCCTCAGCATTTGTGCCCTGTGCCTGGGGTGCCTCACACGGTCCCTGTGGTCCTGGCCAGAGGGCCACGTCACTGAGGGATAGATGAGAAGACTGGAAAAGGCTGGGGGAGGAGGGTGCCCAGAAGAAGCCACCTCCCAAAGCGCCCACAGTCCCTCCAGGGTGGTGGGAAAAGACCAGATCTTTGTGTGCCAGTCCTGGGAGAAGTTTGCCCCTTCCGCTTCATGGTCTTAGTGCCCTTTTCCTCCTGCCCAGGGAGATGCACTGTGACTTGATACACTTGTGTTCCCGCATGGCATGCCATCTGCTTGGGCTGCTCAGCAAATCTGGGCATCGCTGCGATCTGCATTTCCTGGCATTCCTTGTGGAGGTGAGCCCCATGGCCAGCACTACCTCGCTGAGCTGCCTGCCAGCCCTGTCCCCTTGCATAGCCACAGCTGCCTGGGACGGTGCCCGCGCCCTGTGCTGCTGCCTGGGCCCAGCCCTGCGCAGTTCCAGGCTCCTGCCGGCCGGCTCCCCTGTCACTGCCCTGTGCCTTTCAGGTCCTGGATTGCCTGGATTTGAGTGAATGCAGGGACAGTGTTCTGGAGATAATGTCAAGGTACCTGCAGAGCGAGTGCAGGGAGAGGTGTCGCCTGGCGCTCAGAGGCCTCGTGGTGCTCAGCAAGGATCCCTCAATGGTGAGAACGGGGCAGCAGCTGAAGCTGTGCTGGGCAAAGCAGCCCCTTGGGCTGGCTGGGCTTCAGGAGCTGAGGCAGCTGCTCCCAGCTCTCTTGCCTTACCTGCCTGAGTGCTTTGGGACAGGCCTTTGGCCTCTGGGCCCAGCAGCAGCAGGGTGGGGTTGCAGTGCCAGGGTGGTCTTGGCGCTGCAGCCGTTCAGGGCTTCCCAGCACAGCCTTGTGTTCCAAACAGGCAAGAAGAATAGGAATCCTGTCTCAATGGCTTGTGTATGTGCTGGGTGATGCAGATGGAGAGGTGGTCAGGATGTCTCTCTGTGTCTTCACGAATGTTCTCCAGCACAAGGATATCCTGATATCCAGCACCACTGCCCCAAAGCTGGCTCAGGCACTCCTGCTGCTTTTTGACCACGTAAGGCTCTCTGCCCCCAGCCACGGGCATTGGCTGCTGCCCAGAAACTTTGTGCCCTATGCATTTTAAGCTTTTGCACAGGTGGGCTGGAGAAGTTGGTGCTGAGGTCTTTTCCGCTTCCTTTCCTCCAGGACAACAGCCATGTGCAGTTGCTTTCCATTCAACTTTTTCAAAAGATGATGGACTTGGTAGTAGATGAGGGAAAAAAGCCCCTGAAGAGAACTGCGAGCCAGAGCCTGCTCCCACTCTTCTTGCACTGCCATGAGGAGAACCAGCACGTGGCAAAGGTGAGGAGGAAGCTCGGCTGCCTCCTGCCCTCGAACCTCCCAGGCTGCGGCCTCCTCCTGACCTTGGCACAGGGATGTGAGTCCTGTGCTCTGGGCTGCGATGACATCTTCCACCTGTCCTGCTCTCCAGGCCTCTCGGGAAACACTGCTTTGTGCAGCCGGGTTCCTTAAGAAGAGGGGTCTGAAGCAGTCGATTAAGAATGAGAAGCTGTCAAAGTTTGGCAAATGCCTGGTAAGGACGGCCTGGAGAAGCTCCCTGTGCCCAGGGCTCAGTGTGTGGGGCTGGCAGCTGTGGCCCAGTGCTGCGCCCAGGGGCGCCAGCCTGCGCCCCACACGCTGCTCCCTTCCCTGGGACACACGGCTTCTTCTCCAGGCTCCTGTGACCCCGAGCCGGCTGCCGATGGAGCCCCAGCCCAGTGAGGCTGCGGGCCGGGCCTCAGGGCTGGGCGGGCACGGGAGGCCGGGGCTGGCCGCAGGCAGCGCCCGGCCGAGGGGCAGAGCCCGCGCCAACCCTTCCCTCCTGCCGCTCTCTGCAGCTGGCAGACGACAGGAGCCAAGCAGCTGAGCACCTGCGCCGGGCCTTGCCATACCTGCAAAGTCCACAGGAGTCCCTGCGAGAGGCGGCCGTCAGCTTCATCGGTGAGCCACGAGCCCGGGTTGGCTCCCTGCCCCACCGCAGCTCGGCCCCAGCCCCGGCTGCTGCTGTCCTGGCAGCGGCACCCGGGCCCGGCGCCCTGGAGCCCCGGCTGCCCTCGGGGCTGCTGCCGGCCTCTGGCAGCCGTGCCCTTGGGCTGAGTCAGGATGCGGCAAGGGCTGGGGCTGAGCCCTGCCGGGGCGGGAGGGCGTGTGGCCCCAGGGCTGGCAGCGCCGCTGGCAGGGAGCTGTGCCGCCGGGGCCCTGACAGGCTCTGTGTTCCCAGGGATGGCCAGGCGGTTCCTGAGGGGGCAGCCAGGAGAGCTTCACGTTCTCAGTGAGGGTGAGTGAGGGCAGCGGTATGTCAGAGGGGGCTGGTGGGGGGAACTGCAATCCCTGTCCCAGCTGCGGATGGTTTCGCTCTCTGTGTGGACGAGGGGTGGTGTGGGCAGACCACAGAGCGATTTCAGAGACGTGGGCGGGCGGATTTGTGCCCAGCGCCTTTCGGCTGATGCCGTTGGCCCCTCCTCTATTGTGGTTATGGCGAGAGCTGGGAGGGGTGTCCTTAGCAGAACAATCACCGGGTGTCCTCGCAAGTCTTCGTACTGACTGTAGTAGTTCATCTGTCTTGCAGCCCTTGAAGCCATGAGCAAAGATGACAGCCCATCCTCCACTAACCTGGAAATTCAAGCCATTTTTGGACAAAGATCTGCAGAGCTCAAGTCATCTTATGGAATAAGAGAACTGTCTGAAGAACAGTACCCGGAGACAGTGAAGAGAACACCACGACTCAGTGTCACTGGACCTCCAGGCACGGCTGATGCTGAGCACAGCTGAGCCTGTGGGAAGCTCCCATAGCTCCTGCTTCCTCCCTCCCTTTTGACAGCTCCCTCCCTCCAGCCCTCAGACCTTGCCCATCCCCTTTTTTTTTCCCCCCCATCTCATCCCTTCACTTTCCCTTCCATTAATAAACCTTTTGGTTTCTCCCCCTTACCTGCATCTCCGTGGAGCTGAAGGGTCACAAATCCAGAGCTCTGTGACACACAGGCCCCTCCTGCCGTTCTCTCCTGCACCGTGTTTTGTGCAGAGACGCAGAGGAAGGAGCGCAGATCAGGCTGGAAAGGTCCCTGTGCTGAAGGTCCAGTTCCACAGCACTGTGGAGTTAAAGGTCTTGCTGAGCACCCTGAACCTTGGATTTTGGAAGAGCCAAGCTGAGTATGCCCTGAATGCGGCTGTGAGGGATTCTGTGGCAAGCATCCACAGAGGGCAAAGGAGCTTGGAATGCCTGAGTCTTTCTAGAACAGCTTCCTGAAAGCACAGCAATGCTCCATCCCTGGACAGGATCAGGAAGAGGGCAGAACCAGAGACCATCTGGGCTTAACAGGGAGCTTTGGGTGTGCCTAAGAGCAAATGAAGCAGCAGCACAGTGGCTGAGACCCACATGTGTCACTGTGCCACTGTCCGGAGCGCTGTCAGGCAGTGCCGGGATCCCGGGTTTGGTTCTGGGCCCCACAAGTGAGGAATCGCAGCCCCTGCCTCAGAGCCAGCCAGAAAGCCAGCCAAGTGAGACCAGAGGAAGGGCACCTTTCCAGTCTCTCTTGGGCATGGCTGCAAAACTGTCCCTGCTTCTTCTTCCTCCGCCTGTGTTTGGGGTGTGCTGATGGCAGAGCCAGCCAGGTTGGGCTCTGTCTTCCAAAGCCAGTTGAGAGCAGGCATGAAAAGTACTGTGCGCACAGTGGAAAGTCCTGGAAGGTGCTGGCAAGAGTGTCCTGCAGGATCAGGACTCTGGTCTCCAGCCAGGAACAGCCTGGTTTTGCTGCCGTGACCACAGGCAGGAGTTGAGGCAGGTGAAGAGGCAGCAGGCAACTTGTGTTGGTAGAGAGTCTGGGGCTGCACATCTGAACCTCCACCTGGAAGCACACTCGGGGGGGATACAAGTGAAGAACTGGAGTGCCTGTTCTGAAAGGACCAGAAGTAATTCAGCCTTACCAGGGTTTCTTAAGAGTACATTGGTGTTCCCCAGAAAAACTACACATTTGGGGAAATGCTTTTGGAGGAAAGGGATTTGCTTCTCAAGGAAAGTGCTTCCCAAGGAGCTCACAGTGAGGTAGGTGCAAGTCTCCTCCCGTGGACATGATTTTCTGAGCCTGAGATAGTTTTCAGCCTGTCAGTGGCTGATATGTTTCCCAAGGGAAAGTCTTTTGGGAAACTTTTCTTTCTCAAGGACTGTTTTTTGTAAATAGGTTTTGGTTTTCAAAACAGTGTTGTACAGATGTTCTAGATGTGTTTTTCTCTTGTTCCATCAATAGAACAAGAGAGGTGTTGTTCCTTTTACCAATCAGGTTAACCTGTACCGGAACACCTTATAAAAGGAGCTGAAAACCCTGAAATAAAGGCTTTCTGCCTCCTTGGGGTGAAACCTCTGCTGTTGTGATCGAATCCATGCTTCTATTTTGTGTCCTCTAGCAACATCCCCCTTTGGCTCTCTCTGGTCCTTTGAGTCCTGAGGCCTGTTGCACTTGGCAGAGGGGCAGGGAAGGGAGAAGGCTGTTAAGAACAGGTTTGACATCTACCTGGACCTGTGGAGATTGAATCATCATAGAATCAAGAAATAGTTTGTGTTTGATGGGATGTTAAGTACAATCTGCTTCCACTACCTGCCATTAGCTGGATTACCTTCCACTAGATAATGTTGGTTCCATCCTGGTCTTGAACACTTCCAGGAGCAGGGCAGACACAGGTTTTCTAGTCAACGTGTGTTGTGGCCCTATCCTCACAGGGTAGAATTTCTTCCTAATACCCAGCATTAGTGTACTCTTTTACTTAAAAGCCATTCTCCCTTGTCCTGTCAATATATGCTCAATATATAAATTCAAACTTGAGTCTCAATTTGTGAATCTGAAAGATGAATGATCTTCAGAACTTTTTGCAAAAGACTAAAGAAGCTGAAGTTTTTCTTGACTGACAAGGAAACCTTGTTGTGTTTCACTAAATGGTATCCTTCAAATTGTGTTATTGGAGGGGTGATGCCTGTGACTGCAAAATGTGAGGAAAGGTAAAAGAATTGCTCTTGTGAAGTTTATTTATTACCATCTCTTTCCTTTTCAAAATAACAAGTGGTGAAGGTTGTGGGGAGGAGAAGTGGAACTAAGTTTAGTTTCTCTGAAGTTGATGAACTGCAGATCCTCATGATGGGGCAGAGATCTGAGCATCACAGAGATTGCTGCTGTATGTTCTTCCTGGCAAGCAACAGAATAAAGGAAAGGAAGCTTGGGGAACAGCTCTATTTCTCTTGGAAGGCTTCTGGTAACTTGAAGATGTGAGATCTGCAGCCTTGCTAAGTTTGGTGTAGTTTAGTGATTAATGAGTATGTTGACTTTTAAAACAAAACTCCAGACTATGGGATTTGAGTATTTATCTGAAGAGCTCAGTGAATGCTTGTTTGGCTTTGCCAAATGCCAAAGGAACAACCAGATCTAATCAGTGAAAGCAAGCTAGAGGTTTAATATAACTGAGTGTTGTTCCAGTATCAAGAAAAGTATCTTTGGGTGATAATGGAACACACCCTTGTATCTCTAAAATTACTGTTCATAAGATCCACTCTGATTTCCTCAAGTACTCGCTTATATTGGATGTTTCCAAATATAGTTTCACAGATGTTTATGCATGTGCGTGTGGAAGTGAGAATGTACATTCCCTATGCAATTTTCCCTTCCTGGTAATGATGAAAAGTTTTTTGATTGTTGCAGTCAGCAGTTTTATAGTTAAGACTCTGCTTTTGGTCTGTTTAATATACAAGCAGGAGAAGGTTTTGTGGTGGCTCTTTGTCCCACGAGCAGTGATTTTTGTGTGGACTGAGACGCTTGTTAGCAGTCTCTCTTGTTAAATATCTCTGTAGACAAGCTGCCAGGGAGTATGGCTCTTCTTTCTTGGACTCCTCCTTTCCTGTGAACATGCTGAGTGATCATGTGAAAAAGCCAAGATAGCAAGATTAGAATCAGAAGAAGAAATTTAATGGTGGTAAAGAGTTAATAGATTCCAGCTGGATGTTGCTGAAGGAGGAAAGTCATGATGCAACTTGTAAACCTGAAAAGGCAAAACAAGAGGGTCTGTGTGCTCCTAGGAAAGGAGAGAATTTAATCTGTCCTGTTCAAAATCCTGTCTGTTCCCTCAAACAGCCCTTTTTTGGAGCACTTATGTTTAGCTCTGTGAAGAACAGGTACTCAGGTATTTGTCTGGAGATGAGTTTGCAACAGGGACCTGACTTCCTCTTTTTTTTCCCTGTGCAAGGTCTTAAGGGCAGGCAGATCTTTGGGTTCTCATCTGTCCTTCAGCCTAGGCAATCCCACCGCAAGAAGAGATGTTGATTTAAAAGAAAACCATGCCCAGCTTGAGGAAGCAGAGGGAGATCTGGGTTCAAATGAGAAATGAAAACATGCTGTAGAGTAGAAAAAGACTGAACGGCAAATCAGGAGATTATAGTGTGGCTGTGGGAATGCAGTTAATTTTTAGAAACAAAACCTAGGCTTGCTTCCCTAGCAGAGGGAAATGTCATTTGCTTGGATTCTTCCTGTTCCTGTGCAGATAGGAAGGCAGAGTCCTGTGAGAATTTTTATTATGCTTTATGGGATTCATGTTAGCAGAATGAATATTCACCATTTCTGGACTTCTTTGGAGAGCAGCTTCACAGCTTGCCTTGTCCAGAGTTAGTGTGTTGAACATTTGTTTTTCCTGAGACATGGGAAATATTTCTGCTGTCAAATTTGCATGGCTTTCACTTCTGTTTTCAGAGAACCCTTAATATTTACTTGGAAATTTTATTGTCCCTGCGTTGGTGGAAATGCTCACTTTTTTATTCTCATGAACTTAAAAGTCTTTCCATTTTTCTGAAGATATTTCAATACACTGCAAGAGCCAAGAGGATGTTTGAGAGATCTTAGCCATTTTTTCTTGTGAATAACTGATTCAGATGGAGCATCAGGGATTTAATTTCCAGACAAGCTGCAAAATGCAAGTTTTCATTTCTTCTGTGCTATTAGCTGAAGCTTGAAATACTCTGCAGTGATAGCAGAAAGTCAGTAGGATATTGTGACTGTCTGGGGGAGGAATGCAAGTCTTTGCCTTTGTGTTTTAGAACTGTGTTTGTTTTAAATCTTTTGGTGTTAGCAAAAAGCTGAACAAGAACAATGTGTTTCTGTAGTTTCTTAGGGTTTTCTCGCCTTGGAGGCAAGAGATCTCTCTTTAAAAGCCATTTCCCACTCAGTTTATCTCTTCAGAGTTCCATACAGCTCCCACTCTAGTCAGCCACAAGTCTTCTGACTTCACAGCAAGTTGATTTGGGTCAAGACCCATGATTTTAACAATGTGGAGGAAATTAGGAGATCTGGCTTGCATCTCCAAACAAGGCCCTGTAGCAAATAACATAGATGTTTTTTCTCCATCTCCTCCAAAGATGAGCAGGAATATTGACTCTGAAATGTTAAGTTTCAATATTGACATTTTTTTGTCATGAGAAGTGGTTTTTTTTTTCCATAGAAGGCCATAAATTGTTGCAATTTTTTTATAGATATATTTTTTATTATTATATTTTTTTTAATAAGCAACTTTACTTCTTAACTTTTATTAGGAAAAATAATATTCCAGGGTGAGTGGGATGTCCTCCTTATGAAACACTGCTGGGAAAGATGTGGGACTCTGGTCGAGTTGAGAGAGAAATTCTTTCCCCTCTTAGAAAATTCTTACTGTAACTTGCACTTAATCAGTTTTCAGATCTTGGTATCTGAAGAGCTTTTAATGAAGTATTCTTCACTAGAACATGACCCTTTCAGGCATTTGCAAAAATGGAGTCCCAAGAAAAGCCATTTAGAAGGAATTTCACAGGAATCCTGGAATGTTTTGGGTTGGAAGAGGCCTTAAAGCCCACCTCTTTCCACCCCCTGCCATGGGCAGGGACATCTTCCACTATCCCAGGTTGCTCCAAGCCCCATCCAGCCTAGTCTGGAACACTTCCAGGGATCCAGGGGCAGCCACAGCATCTCTGGGCAACCTGTGCCAGGGCCTCACCACTCTCACAGGGCAGGATTTCTTCCAGTATCCCGTCTAACCCTGCCCTCAGTCAGTGGGAAGCCATTCCCTGTGTCCTGTCACTCCATGCTTTTGTAAACACTCCAAAGAGGAGGCCTGAGAGTGGCCCCAGTCCTTGCCACGTGCCCGAAGGCAGAACAACGCTTCTGTGTGCCTTGAGGCCTTCAGAAAGTGAGGCAGAGCAGATGGGAATTTACAAAAGAGTGGGAAGTACATTAATTAGTCTTTTCTTCCCAGTTTCTTCAAACATCTTTGCAAAATAGCGACAATGAGTCATCCTGAGGCCCGGTCATTTTTCCTGTGGTTAAGAGTTCCCAGACTTTTGTAGGATGTATGCTGTTGGAAGCATGGATTTACTCCACACTTTTTTACAGGCATCTAAGCTATCATAAATAAATAAAAGTCAGGAAACCTTAGCTAAAAGCCTTTTAAAAATAAAATTAAAACAGTCAAGGTAAGTATAAGGGGGCGTGTACTGATTTATGTATGGATATAAACCAAATCCTGTTCCTTCTAGGCAGGATTTAAGTCATATTTTTGCAGTGCTTCTCCCACAGAAGCACATGGAAAACCTTCCAGTGACTTCAGAGAGGACAAGGATCCCATCTCAGATGTAGCCCAACCTCTAGAGAGCACATCTGTCCAGTGACAGATCAACTGTGATAAGGAATTTTGCAGGCTCTGTTAGGAAGCCACTGAGAACAAGACTGCCTAAATCATGGGAAACAGCAGAGGGGGAAAGAAAAATAAACAAATATGGACTGGTTTAACCTTAAATTCAAATTTATTTCTGTTTTTCAGTGTATTTTACATGAAGAAGAAGGCAGTGATGCTTTTTCCTCTATATCTAATCTTCATGCTGTCTCTAGGCACATGGTACAGAACTTAGATTCTAGTAAATGAGTAAATTTACCACTTAAAACACCAAATTATTATGTGGGGGAGGCTGAGCTCCAGAAATACCAGCATATCTGGTCTGATCAACTTAACAGCACGCCACACTTTCTTCTGGTTGTGTTGTATCCCACACAATGGCAAATGATGCTTTTCCTTGTAGTAGCTGCCTTGGGCAGAAGTCATGCAGTGGGAAGGTAGTCTCAAAAAACAGAGTTTTGACCCTAAAAGAGGTCTTATTCAGAATTACTGGAGGACTTTTCTTGCATATCACAGATACAGCTGGAAAACCCAAAACAACTCTTTGCTTCTTGTCCCTGTGGACTTTGTTACAGAATTTGTCATCCTTCAACATTCATGTTTGCAACCTATTGCGTTTTTAGCTGTTTGTGTTCTGTGTTTGTTGGTGGAGCTGATATCAGCCCTTGCCTCCATTGTGTGTGTGTTGTCACTTATGAGTGGTCAGCTCTACAGCAGCAAAACCAGGAGCAGTAATTTGGGGAAGTTCAAGTTATTGCACTAAAAGCACTTTCATTTTAATGTTTTGGCCTGAATTTCTTATTCAGGCAATCCAAATTAACTAAATTAACTAAATTAACCAAATTTACTAATTTAAATTAACCAAATTAACTAATTAGCTAAAACTCCAAATTAACTAAAATGTAGTAATAGTTGTAGACAAAGGCAAAGAGATTGGGACTTTGAGGACGACCTATGATATTTAGTTATATTAACATTAGATATTAACAACATGAGTGGGATTGGGGGACAGAGTCAGAAAAGGAAATTGTAAGAATTCCCATAATTTGGAGCACTTCTCCCAGATGTGATATGTGATGTTTTTGTGTGCCTAAGCACTCTGGATCCTCTGAGATGATTGGGGAGATGGATTTAGCCCAAAGATCCTGGGGAAGGAGCTTAGAATTAGAGGATAAGACACTATGGACTCACAGATTTCTTGTCAAGTTCATTAACTCACCAAAGGCTTGTCTTAGAGACTGGGTTTAGATCTGGATCCTTTGATTCTGTTGTTTGGGTTTTTTTGTTGCTGTTGTTGTTTTTTCATTTTTTTTTTAAAATTAGGTCTTGAGCACCTTGGCAGTTTTGCAGCCCTTCCAGGTGCACTTTGTGGCCAAAACAGAAACCCTCAGAGTCTGGCAGCTCAGGGATCTCTTAAGCACTTTCAAGGGGTCTCTCAAACACTTTGTTGTGTTTGTGACACTGAAGGACCGTGACAGGCAACGTCCTGTTGAAAGCCCTGTGTCTTGCATGATCACCTGTGGCATCTTTGTGTCTGTCAGTCCAGCGGCACACTGAGGAGTGAATCAGTGAGGAGAAAAGCTGTCAGAGGTTCTGCTGGACAATTTGTCCCCGTGGCAAGCCAGAACAGCTCCTTGAACTGCTTTGGAGTTTGACTCATGTCAGGAGGGGACCTTTCTCTCAGCAGTTTCCCGACTTCCTTCTGGGCTCATTTGTTTTTCTTACAGGGGTGGTTTGTGCTGCAGGGACTGCAAGGAGAGAGCATTCATCTGTCCTCTGACACATACCTGCCTTGCCCCCCTCCTGCTCCTGGAGAGCACAGCTGGCACAAACCCCTCCTTGAAGAGGTAAACCAAATGGATCAGATTCATCATGGGATGGGGCCGGTAGGAAATGCAGTGGTGTGCAGTGCCAAAGCCATGATGTGTGTGCTCTTTCCATTGGGAGCACTGACTCATAAAACGGAATAAAAAGCTGCTACATTTCTGCATGATGAAAAAAATGGGCCCCAGTCTAGTCCCCCTTCTGCATTCACACTGTCTCTGTCCAGTGAACACTTTCCCTGTTAGAGCTTGGGAAACCTGGCTTCCCTTGGTAGGAATTAAATTTGTTTCAGCTGAAATGAATTGCGTGTCACCTTGGATGGGCCTTCTCCTCATCCCTAGCCAGGGCCAAGCACTGGTCTTGTGACTTTCTAAATACAATCCAGATTATTTATTTGCTGTAATTTTAATTCAGACGAGAAGAGTCTGGCCATGTCTCCTTCAGGCTGTGCTGTCAACTGGGTGCTGATCAGCTATTCATGCTTGGTAGAAAATAGAGAAAGAAGCCCTCTCCACGCCATGGTTCTCACTTCTAATTCCTGTTTCAAGCACGGAGTGTGAGAGACCAGCAGGAGAAGTAAATCAGATAATCAGAGGCAAGGAAGCTTTGGAGGGGGTGGGAATATTCTCACTATCCGGCACGAGGTGCAATGGTTAAACACTGGATTTTATTGCATGATGTGTTACAAAGTGATTGTGATGTGGTGTTAGACCTCGTGCAGTCTTCTTTATAAGTGGATAAAGTTTAGGCAAAAAAACCCTTGAACCTCTAATTGTTGCAGCTATGAACTGAGATACACAGCTAAGTTGCAGTTTATATTACTGTGACCATTGTGCCATAGTCTCAAACTATCTGAGATTTCTGGAAATGCCTCTTTATGTTGCCTAAAATAGGAACAAATGCAATATAATTTAAATTGTGTGCCTTTGGTAGCAGCAGCATAATAAACATAGAAGTTAAAGAGACTCTGTCAAGTCTGGATTTGGATCAGTGATCCTTGTGGGTCCCTTCCAACTCAAGATACTCTATAATTAAGAAAGAAAAGATATCTTGCTTTGCACTGAGGTTCATACACAGCTCAAGGAATCACTGCTGCTTGTCCACACCCTCACAGCTGCTAATTGTGTGAGTTGTGCCTTAGCCAAAACCTGCTCCTCATTTTTTGTGCACCCCAGGCTTCGATGCTTAGCTCCTGTGGTTTTGCTGGGAGGGAGGGGGGAGGAGGTCAGCTGTTGAGAAAAAGTAACCTGGCTTCTATCAAGTTGAATCCATTCCCCTTTGTTCTGACACCCCAGGCCCTTGAAAATAGTCTCCACCTTTCCTTCAGGTTCCTTCAGGTACTGTAATGTCACAATTGTGTGTCTAATTGAGTGTCTTATCTAGGTGGTGTAAAAGATGGTACTGTTGTTGTGGCAAGACTTGTCCTTTCGAGCAATGCCTTCCATGATTTATTTTTTTAGGGGGAATCCAGAGGGATGTATAAGCAAGATTACAGTTACTTGGTGGCTACTCTCTCAATGTCCTGTTTGGGCCACTAAATTCAATTTTTGTTAGCTTAAGGCATCCTAGTGAAAACATTCTTGTTGCTTGGATTGGGCCTGGCTTTCTTTAACCAGTGGGTTTTTCATGTGCTCTGGGAATACATGCTTGCATTGCAGTTCAGTGCTGGCTAGATGAAGTTGTCAGTGTGTGTGAATTTCTGGAGGCAGGGTGGTTTCCTGCTCAGAGTGGGAACAAAGTTAAAGGCCAGGAGCTCTGCTTAAATCCTTTTGTTATTAGCAGAATGTATTGTGGCCTTTGGCATCCCCTAATTCTGCTTCTCTGCAAACTGATAGATGATTATGGTGATTATGGTAATTAGGGTACCTGCCATTTGTGGGAATGTGGAGGATCCAGGAGAAGAATGCAGCCTTTTCGAAACTTCAGACCAATACATCTGTTGAGTACTAATGGTTTGTTAAATTTATTGAGCGCTTTGGGACTGCTGAATGAAAAACCTTATATAAATGGCACTTAATTATAGTTATTGCTCGAGAAGGGCTTGCACGAAAGCAGCAGTTATCTCGGAATCTGGGAAACAAAGGTCTGGAGCTCACTGCCAACATCTGCTACCACTTAAAACTTACAGCATGAGACACTAATTTGGAGAGAGAGATTCTGCAGCCCCTGAGTGTGGCAATCCTTTGGTGAGCCTCTTCATACCCTGAATGTGTTCTGTCCACCTTAACTCCTTGGGAAGGGACTCTGCCCTGGGTTGTCACAGGGATCATGGGACATTCCAGTTACAAATCTGCTTTAAATGCTGTTTCCTTCCTCACAGAATTGAACAGAAACAGGCAGTGATGTTTTTTACTCATGACCTCAGGTGTCCTCACAAACATGGGCAGGACTGTGCTGTAGAGTACCGAGCAAAGTTTTCCAAGGCAGGTAAGGAAGCTTTCTATTTCTAGGAGCTCTTTCAAGCTCTTGGGACTCAGCATGTGGAAAAATCCATTAATGTGTGGGGTTTGGCTCTGGCTGTTCTGCTTCTGGATCAGTGGGAAGCTCCACCCCTCCATTTGAAGAGAAACTGGGGACCTTGCAACACCAATCTACTGTGAGTCATCTACCCAGTGGCTTCAGAGGAGAGAGGAGTAAAACCTTCTACCCCCCACAAGCTGATTGCCAAGGAGTGCTGCCATGTCCTAGCAATTTCATGGATATTATGATGAATTCACTGACAAGCTTCTTGGAGACTTTCTGTGCTGCAGCAACAGCAAAGGGAATAGGGCAGGGCAAAGACATTTATTTAATGCTTCTATTTCTGTTCCTGTTCTGGGCCAATAAACTGAGCTGGCTTTTGACCAGCAGGTTTGCTCACAGTCATTAGGAGCAGGTAAAGGTGACCGGTGAAGTTCTGTGTGTTGACTGAACTGAATTCTTCCCATAACAGCAAAAATTGATCACTTAGCCATTTTGGGAGCTAAAGACAAAGCCTGTGATTCAGTATAAGCACTGTTTTCTTTATCCTATTTTTTAAATATAATCCAGGGAGCTTCCAAATCTTGTTTTGATGTCTGTTTTTAGCTTTTTATATTGTCTGCTCCCAAAAGCTTTAGAAAGAGGCCAGAACATCACCTCAGATGTGTGAGCAGTCCTTCTAGGGCACACAAGATCCAGCCTGAGGTTTAATTTTATGTCAGGTTGAGGAGGAGTTTCTTTTTGGAGATCTCCCATGTCACACAGTCTTCCTTGTCACTAGGGGATGGGAAGAGAGGGCTCACGTTCCACCTGCTTCATTCATGCCACCCTTGGTCATAATGGTCTTTTAACTCCATTTGATATATAAATACTTCATTATTCAGCAAACCCTTTTGTTAGAGGTTGGGAGGAAAGGTTCTTTTTCTGAGATCCTTTTTCTTTAGCAGCTTAACTACAAATGGAGGCAAAAAATGGGAATCAGTGAATGAGTAGTTTTACTCCTCTTTTGATATTCCCTGCTCTTAGGACATTTTTGTAGCTCTTTCCATCCCACAGAGATGAATGTTTCCTTCGGCATCTGCCCTGCCATGAATCCATCCCTACAAAGGCCTGTGGTTGCTCAGCACACTTGCATTAATAATAATTTGGCTGAGAGCTGTGCTCTGTGCTCAGGACAGCTGGGATTGCTCTTGCACTTCCTTTCCCAGAGTACTAGGAAGGAAGATTGCCTCCATAGCAGCTCTGCATAGCTCAGGAGAGAGTGGAGAATGGAAGGCCAAAGATCAGTTGGTTCTCAGATAATTTCGTGGTGGCAAGAGCTGTAATTTCCACAGTGGTTGGTTCTGGTTTTGATCATGAGTCCATGGCCTTCCCACTTGCATGCTGGACTGGGAGAGTGGAAATATTAATTTGAGCATGGAAGGTTTGTCCCTTTGCCAGTGGCTCAGGAGAATGGAGAGCTGGTGTTTGTACATGGATGTGAATTCTGGTTTTTGCAAGGATCTTTATAAAGCAGCAGATACATATTTCCTTCTAAAGGCATGAAAATCCTTTTCACTCAGGATTTGTCTATGCTTTCATAGACTTTGAGATCATGCTCAGATCATGCTCAGTAGCTCCTATTCACAATCCAAACTGTTTGTTTTCATTGCTTCATGTTCTGCTCTGCAAAGTTATTGATGCTTAATGGGTTAACTCCTTTAGTAATAAGGAAGCTGATATTTTTCTTCCTAGTCTTGAAGTTTCCCCGTAGGAGCAATTCAAGCTGACTGCCTCATGCTTTTGACAGTGCCTTTGACACTTCCCTAACAAGGTCTTAAGTATTGTCGGTCCCTAGTGCTTTAGAAACGGTAAGTCAGAACCTCAAAGACTGAAAAATAAAATCAAAATTACTTTTTTCCACATCTTCTAAATCTTTTAAGGCTTGTTAGTTCCTATTCCCCAGGCCTTCCTGAACTGTAACTGCTGAAGTGCTTTTTCTCACAAAACTGTTCCCAGAGCAGCATTTTGAACAGTGTATTGGGTAATCCGACAGTTGACAACATTGATTGTGCAGAGTGTTATTGGCTTGTTCCCTGTGCCGATTTGAGACATGTCAGTGGGGCTGGATATTGCTGAGAGTCTGATTAAAATTTTGATGTGCTCATCCTCAGGTTGTCTGTGCAAGAGGGAAGTACTTGGGCTGGATTTGAGGCAGATGGATTAAAATCTAGGCTCTACGTGGAGCACATGGAGCATCTTCCTTGCTTATGCGTTCCCTAGCAGAGGAACCGAGGTCAGGACAAGCTGGAAAAGATCATTCCCGCTGTTAGATAGGGCATGTACTGATACAAGAGCCCCAGATATAAGGCAGTGAGAAATCCTGTGCTGCTGCAGCTGTTTGCCCTCCAGTATTTTTGGTTGTTGATCTCTCAGGCACGGCTACTGCTGAATTTGCTCCTTGGGACCATTCAACATATCCATATTGGGGATTTTATTTGGAACTGGAGAGAAAACACAATCCTAGTGCATTTTACGCCCTCTTGGATCAAGGGCTGGATGAATTTTCTATCTTCCCCTGCAGTAGTTTCAGGAAATGTTTTGTTCCTGGTGATGCTCCATCAGAGCTGCTTTGAGGAGATGCTCTGGCTGATGTGCAGCTCCAGCCTCAGAGCCTGCTCCAGAAACATTCCTGCCAAATGCCTGGCCAATGAGTCCCTGCTTCCCAGCACCAACAACTGGCTCCTTGCAAGGTGGGGAACTGCTGGGGGAGGGAAGCATTTCATGAATCACAACTCCCACGCCTTTGCATACCCACAAATTCCCAGCCAAAATACTTCTACCCTTATTCACACCAGTTCCCACCTTTACTCCAGAATCTTTTCCATCTGTCCTGCAGGCTGCTGTGCAAAAGGGAGATGAGGGAATCCAGGGCTTCTCTGAAAAGGCAGAGAGCTGACTTGAAGCAATAAATGTGTGTGCCTGCATCCAGTGGCCCCTGTTCTCCCCTGTTCCTGCTGCCATTGCCATCACCAACAGGAAGAGGATGGATTTACCAGTCCATCTGCTGTAGGAGTATCTTGCAGCTGGACAAGAAGCAGCCTCAGTTTCTAAGTCTTGAGAAGCTTTCTCAGCTCTGAGAGCCTGCAGAGGGACTCTGCTCATTTTTCATGGGATGTTTATTTGATAGTAGGTCAAGGAGCATATTTTTTTCTGGGTCTTTAGCTAGTGGCTGGGATTTCCTGCAGTGTGGACTGTTTTGAGCATCTAAAAGCACGTGCTGACTGGTTTAGGACACTCTAAAATGGCTTGGTTTGGAAGACCTGGGTGGGAGTATCAGGCAACACCCAAAACTTTTGTGCTTTTGGGATATTAGCAGTGCCTGGAAAGGAAAAGATAGCAGTTTTCTTTCTGATGTGGAATGGTGAAAGCAAACCACCCTGTTGCTGGAACATTAATCATGAAGGTACAGGTACCGATTGCCCTTTCTACCATATGTTGGGGTGCTAAGAGTGGTGTTCTTCTCTTCCTCTTTCTTTTCCCATATCCATGAAATAAGGATGGTAACTTGCCTGTTTATCTTCCTAGATGTAATGCAAGGATATTTATCCCATACTCTTTTTGAGTTGGTGTTTGGATACCAGTGAAATGGATAGGCATGAAGAAGCCAAATCCCACTAGGCTTATCTTGTCCTCAAAGAGATTTCCAGGGCTGGATCTGCTCCATAAAAGAAGTATTTCAATATGAACAGAGGCCTTTGAGCTGGTTGAGGACGCTGAAGGTTGGCAGGAGTGGCTGCAGCTGGCTCATGGTTCGAGGAGGAAATGCCAGGCAGGAGTTTGTCACTGTGTAACTGATATTCCTAGCTCCACCCTGCTCCCTGTCCTCCAGCTAAAGCTTTCCATGGAAAATTTAGCTGCCATTGGCTGTGGTTGAGGCTCCAGGCATTGAGGCAGCTTTCATTTGTGCTGTTCAGGTCTTTAAAAAAACACAGCAGGGACTAAACCCCCAGTGAGGTCAGTCTGGGTAGTGACTGATGGATGAAAAGTTGGCCTTGTCCCCCAAAATGGTGATTATTACTGTCTTTATAGTCATGTCTGAGAGAGGGGGTGACTCAGCTCTATCAACATCTCAGCTGCCTTACAACATTGTCTGTGTCTTCATTAACCACCTAAGGACCTTGGGCAGACAGGGAATGGTGCTCAGTTCCTCTCATCATTCAGCTGGGCTGAATCTTGGCCATGGTGGGAGGCAGGTTCTCCCCAACTCAGTGATACAACACTCTCCAGTTAGGCTGGCACTAATGATTGGGAACATTGGTTTTGGAAGGAAATTCGGCATTGGACAACAAAGAGTCAAGATGCTTATTTTGTTCACAACTGAGCTGCAGAGAATTTCAGGATATGGTTCTGACTTTTTCTTAAGCATTTTGCTTTCCTCACAGCTTTGTCTAATATGATAAGATTTCAAAGAGTTGGTTCAGCCAGAAGTAGGTCTTCAAGCATCTGCAGGTTCACACCAAGTATCTGTGTCAGAGGTAGAAATAAACCCCATGTCTCCAAAGACTTGATCTCTCACTGCAAGGGAGTTAGAGGTTCTTTTTCCTTGTGTTATATGAAAAGAAGGTTAGGCTGGAGTCTCTGCCTTGGTAGACACTGTTTTTCCTTTTCCAGGGAATGAGGGGAAGGGATTAATTCCTTCCAGTGGCAGTGAGAATTGCCTTTGTGTTCAAGTCCATAAACTGCAAGAGATGAAGCTGAACATTATGTAAAGATTAGAAATGTAGCTTTGCCCAGGAACTAAAGATGCAGGAAAAAGAGTCAGGGCCTTGGCAGCAGCCTGGAGCATACACCAAGTCCTTTATCTTGGGTGTGGGATTAAAGCCTCTTCCTATGGCCATTGCAGGGAAATCTTTGAGCCAGTCTTCCAGGGATTGTTGGAATTTTCCTGGGAAATGGGGAATGGGTGCCATGGGGGAATGCTGCAGCATTTTTGTAAACCAAACCAGCTGCTTATTAGCCTTAAAGCTCCCTCCCCAAGCTGAATGTGCTCTACTGCTCCAAGAAAAGTCATGCACTTGAATTAGAAAGACTGAGGCACTCTGTTGTTCTTTGGTTTTTTTATGGCTGGGAGAAAGAGCCACTTTTTTTTTTTTCCCCCTCGTCACTGTGTTAGGGTGGGGAAGAATTTTTTTAAAAAGAATGAAAAAAATATGAGCTGTAACTTTTTCTGTTTGGAATCTGAGGGGGTAAAAATCACACCTCTAAAAAAAAAAAAAAGAAGAGAATCATTTTATTGGACCGGTTGAGGACACAAAACTTGTCTTATATTTCAGTTCAGGTTCAACAGCTGAGCTTGGAAAAGAAAATTAGTAGAAGAAAGAAACATTGTTTTATATAAAAACCACTTCAAGTTCTAAACTTGGAACTTTTCCCTTGAAAAATGTTACAGCAAAACATTTTGTGAAATTTGAAACTTAAAACTCATATGGAGTCACTCTTTCCTATGAATGTATTAATTTTCAACGAGGTCTCTATTTGCTCCAGTGCTCTAGTGAAATATTCCTAAATAATGTATGCCCCTAAAAAGTGTTTCTTCCCTGCATTCAAACCAACTGTTGTTCAAAGAACCTTTTCTAAGAAGGGAGAAGATGTATCAAGGTATATTTGCAATAAGGAGAACCTGAAGTTCTAAGATACATTCAGTCATTTTGATCAGCTATGTGGTGCTGGAAAATGGAGAGAGAATTTTTGAAAGGCACAGAGTGATAGAAAAAGAGGGAATGGTTTAAAACTCAAAGAGAGAATGTTTAGATCAGATATTGGGAAGAAATTCTTCCCTGTGAGGGTGGGGAGGCTGTGGCTGTGGCTGCCCCTGGATCCCTGGAAGTGTTCCAGACCAGGCTGGGTGGGGCTTGGAGCAACCTGGGATAGTGGAAGGTGTCCCTGCCCATGGCAGGGAGTGGAAGAAGATGGGCTTTGAGGTCCCTTCCAACCCAAACCATTCTGGGATTTTGTGACACCCATGCACTCAGGGCTTCACCTGCAGTGGCTGCACATGACATTTTGAGTCCATGCAGTTGTTTTGGTGTCTCTGTCTGTTGGAAGCACAGCCGTGAGGAGGATGTTTGGCACTGTGCCTCCTGCATGGCGTTGTGCGCTGCAATTCCTGGATGGCTGCTATGTACACAGGGAAGAATTTGATCCTGTACAAGCAGGACAGCCACGTGCAGTTGCAGGCAATTCCATGTTCCTTTTCCCAGGGAATGTATGCTGCTCAGCTGACACACGCAACCCTCTTGGTTTTGCTTGCCAGCATTTTCCAGCTGACATATTTGCACGAAAGCTGCACCAAGTATGAACTGTATTAACCATTTAGTATTTTACCCCCCTCTGATACTCCTATTTTATCCTTCTCTGTTCCTGTCTACTATTTTATCTAAAACACTTGGAGTAAAAGTGGGGAGGGGGCTTGTTTGTACTTGCCATAGGTTGAGGACAGTTTAAAGCTGTAAAAACACAGGCAGAGAGAAAGAGACTCTGAAAGGGACTGATGGAAATAGTGGGACTGTGGTTCTTGAAGTTTTAGACCAACCAGGCTGCTGTCAGCTGTCTGACTTCTCCCAGCTCTTACACTGGTCATTGAGGTAACTGTGTCTATCACTGGAATTGAAAATCCTGCTGAGGCTGAATGAGCTCTTGAGTTGGGAAGCCCAGTTTGCTGCCACGAGCAACCATGTGTGTGGTGTGTCCTCATGAATTCACCTTGGATGCCCTGGCTTTCCGTCTCTGTAAGATAGAGCATGACAAGGCTTTTGCTTCCACCAGGGCAGCCACATCCCCCTCACTTTTACAGGCACTTTGCAGCTCAGACCAAGCCTGATTTGCATTAGGCAGCACGGGCTGATGAGCTCAAACACATGCAGGGATAATGCCAAGCAATAACTCTTGCCATATTCCTGGACTGTACTAGAAGTCACTCTTTTTCTGTACTGAGGCTGTTCCAGTAACTAACTGGCAGTTCCTAAAGAAATATGTCACCATGAAAGATGCCATTAAACCTAGCCCATTTGTCTCCTGATGGAGACATTCCTTGTCTGACTTCCTCATGAATCATGGGGAGAGGGAAAACTTGCTTGCCAGGCCTCCTACTCATTTTTGTCCTGAGAATATTAATCCAGGGTTCTTCTCCAGAAGCCTCCACGTAACCAAGCCAAGAGAGAGCAGGAGGGACAGCAGGAGATGGTCCAAAGTCCTACAGCTTTCATCCTTGTTTGCACCACGAAGTTTGCACAGTGGCTTTGGAAGACCAGAGACAGTCACACCACCAAACTGAGCAGCGTGTTCACGAGTTTCAGTGCATCAAACTGAAAAAGGGTGGGTTTAGATCAGATATTGAGGGGAAAATGGTTCCCTGTGAGGGTGGTGAGGCCCTGGCACAGGTTGCCCAGAGAAGCTGTGGCTGCCCCATCCCTGGAAATGCCCAAGGCCAGGTTGGACCAGGCCAGAGCTTGAATCCAGTTCTCAGGAGGGGGATACAATTTTGCACTGTTTTAGGCTGAAGTGCTTTTAGCAACACTGTCACTTTAAAGACTGATGACTTCCTCTCCTTTTTGTGCTCTAGAGCCTCAACCACAAACCTTGCTTTAATTTAAATTTTAAACAGCAGACAGACACACATGCAATGAAGAATTATGGGCTGTCACTGCCAAGGATGCCATCAAATGGCTGAGTGAAAGGGAACATTTACAAACTAATAAAAGCTGTTATTAAGGGGATTATTAATGAAAGGCCCTTGAGCAAAATAAGTCCCTCTCTCTCCAAGTGCATGAGGTTATTTTTTCGTAGCCTCCTCCTTATTTTTCTTTTTACTAAGCTTCTTGGGAAGCTAAATACCAAAAGAAATTATTGAAGAAACTGTCACATCATATGGGTCCTTTTTTTGGGACCTGGTTTCGCAAGAGCTTGTGTCATGTGTCTGTCCACCACTGCTCTTTTGCACAGATGTAGTGAACTTCACAGGCTGTTCTAATTAACACCAGATCTAATGAGGAGCTGTGAGTGGGAGCTCGGGGTGGGGGTGGGGGGGAGGAGAAAAATAATTCATACTGTTATTACTTGGTTTTGGTTAGTTGGGGGAAATAGTTGTAGGGCTGGAAAATATGACTTGGCACTTAAGGTTTCCTGTGGCAAATGGGGTGAAGAGTGGGGGTTCAGGGGAACTGGTGTGTTTTCCTGGGTTTTGGATCATGTAGGTAAAGGCTTGTCAGTCATGTCATGGTAGGTGTTAAGGCACTGCTGTACTGGGCACTAGCCTGACAAGGTGACAGCAGAGGTTACTTGCTTTGCTTTGTTTTGCTGCTGGGAGGTCACTGATTCCTGGCACTGTGTCCCTCCCCAGCAGCTCCAGCTCCTAATCCAAAGTAAGTAGTGCTGTTTCCTGGTGGTGTTTCCAACATCAGCAGGTTGGAAACACCTGGGCTGTGCCAGAGCAGGCTCTCCATAGGTTAGTCTGGATATATCAGTGCCTGAGGAGCAGATGTTCTCTCTCCTGTGCCATCTTTTCTTGGAAAGAGGTGGGAGGACAGGTCTCCTAAGTCACTGGATGTCTGCACCCCCAGCAGCGTGGACAGCAGGCACAGGGAGGAGACTCTCCTGCTCTGCTCTCCTGAGACCCCACCTGGAATACAGTGTCTCGTTCTGGTGCCTCCAGTGCATGAAGGACATGGAACTGTTGCAGCAAGTCCAGAGGAGGCCACAGAGTTGTTAAGGGAACTGGAGCACCTCCCCTACAGAGTCAGGCTGAGGAAGTTGGGGCTGTTTAGCCTGGAGAAGGTTAATATATGGAAGAAATTCTTCCCTGTAAGGCTCTGGCACAGGTTGCCCGGTGAAGCTGTGGATGTCCCATCCCTGGAAGTGTCCAAGGCCAGGTTGAATGGGGCTTGGAGCAACCAGGTCTGGCAGAAGGTGCCCTTGCCCATAGCAGGGGGTGGAATGAGATGAACTGGGATGAGATGATGCTCCCTCATAATGCTGTGCAAGGGAAGTGCATTTCTGAGCTGCACACAGGCTTTTCAGGGAAACCAGGGCTTTTCTGGGAAGCCCAAAGCAGTCTGGCAGGTGTTTATGGATGGAGGCACCCGCAAGAGAAAAGCAGGGATTGATCAGCATGGAGAAGAGGGAGGGCAGGGTCACAGTGCCTGGGATGGAGGAGGCGGCCTGTGCTCCGTTTCTGGAAGGGACCAGGCTTGCTCCTGCAGCTCTGGTCTGACTTGGGGCCATGAATTCAGACAGCTGGTAGAAAATGGATGATGCAGAAGAAGCATCCTTGGAGTTGGAAGCAGTAAAAGACTTGGCTTCTTCCACGACAAATGTTTCCGTGAATCAGGATGGAAAAAAACTTCAGCTGGATTCGTTGTGTGCAGCTGGGAGAGGGGACTCTGCCAGTTCCTCCCTCCTTGCTGTCACTGCGAAAGAAAGTTGGGAATGTCTTTAAAGGGATTTCACATGATGCAAGTGCATCTTTCCTGAGGTTTGGGAGGCAGAGGTCTTGCTGGTGTCTTGTCTTGCTTGCATCCGATGTGAATTGTCCCCAAGGGCCACATGCCCCTTGCTCTCAGCCTTTGCAGTCCAGCTGCAGTTAAAATCCTCTGGCCTAAGGAAATCAAGGAGCTGAGGTGCTGCTCTGCTGAATGGAGCACCTATCTCATGTGTGGACAGCTCAGTGGGAGCCTGGGAAAGGGAATAAATTGGATTTGCTCTCTGTTAGTGCTCACCAATCTCTTCCTGCCATCTGTGTAACCTGTAACAATGCACAGTCCTCTCGGCACTTCTGAGTGCCCTGTGACACCCGAGATGTGCAGCTCCTACAAACCCCTGGGAAACACACCCCCAAGTGTGGAGGAGTTGGCATTCTCAGGAGCACAGTGCTCCCCAGTGAGCAGCCAGCAGTAACTGCATATGAAACTGAGATCCCCATCAAGTCCTCCTGTTCAGGAGCTGCCTCAGCTCAGAAGAGTGACTTTCCATGCTGTTGTAACTCCTGCACCTGGAGGAGCTGGGACGCAACCTCAAGGCTGCTTCTAGGCAAGGAGGCCAATGTTAAAGAATTTGGAGCAAGGTGGGATTTAAGATGCCTCCCAAGCCAAACCAGTCCATGACATTATGATCTTCACCTCATGAGGCTTTTGACTGGCACAGGGGTACCAGGGTGACAAGTGTCATGTGTGTGACACAGAGCAAGATGCAGACAGAGAGATCTGTGAGTAGCTGACGTGACATGAGTAGCATTTGGAAATGGTTTCCTGCTTGCTTGCTCTTGGAAAAACTCTGTTGGCTTAACTGGAGAGATTGCTGCCTTGTGGGCTGAGTAGGAGGGGAGGATCATCCATGCAGACTGCATCCTCTGGCAGTGGGAAGGAGCAATATTCCCAACAAATATCTCTCCCTTCTCTCTTGACAATGTAAGATGATCGGGGCAGCTGTGCTTTACAGTTTCTGGTCTAAGCCCACGCCACATTTATTTCAAAAGCTTTCTTGCGTCGGGTGCTTGTGGTCCTGCCTGTAAAACAGTGCTTCCTGAGAGCCTTCCTGATAGTCCTCTCTGGTTTCTTTACTTGGAGGCTGGAGCTCTGATGTTTGGCTTCTAGATTTGCATTTGCTCTCTCCCCCTGCTTTCTGAACACCCTTTGTGGTAGCCTGAGGTGTGCTCAAGCCTCTCCCAGCTGTTGGTGTGACTGATGTCCCTCAAACATATTGAATTCAGTGCACCACAGAAGGTCTGTGGGTTCCCCTTGCATATGGGCCTGGTTCTGCCACCTCAGGTGACACCATGGCCAGGCAATATCCATGGATTTACTTTGTGCAAGGACAGCAATATCACAGAATCCCAGAATCATCAGGGTTGGAAGGGGCCTAAAAGCTCATCTCAATCCACCCCCTGCCATGGGCAGGGACACCTTCCACTAGACCAGGTTGCTCCAAGTTCTGTCCAGCCTGGCTGTGAACACTTTGGGGGAAAGTTAGTCTTAATGTGAAAATCTCACTTTTGGTCAGAATATACATTTTCCACTGGAGCCAAGACAGATGGAACACTTTGCCCATTCGTGCAGCAGTGTCTCACTCCTGGCTGCATGCAGTTGGTTTGGAAGAATAAGTTTATTTAGGGTTCAGGCTATTTAAAACATCTGCTTTCCCATGTATCCTGAAACACTGCAGGATTTGAAAATGGAGAACATGTATCATGCTTGTCCCAGCTACTATGAAACATCGGCTCCACAGTTTAAATTGTGGGCTTTTAATGATGGTGTATCTGTATTATTCAGTCCTGTGTAATGCACTTTTGGTTGTGATGCTGTGTTCTCTTTTCCTGCGTTGGACCTGGGCCACCTAACCATATTGCAGTGTGTGGTTAAACATCAAATGCATCAGAATAAGCAAAATAATCACTTCCAGACTAAACACATTTCAGATTTGTTTAGAATATTGAACAAGTTTCATCACTGGAAGAGGTCTCTTCTGTGACATCAAGCTACATCAGTATGTCTTTGCTGATGCCAATTTATTTTTCCCATGTTTTTAGACTAAAAGCATAAAGTTCTCTGAAAATCCTCCTTTGACAGTGGTAACTCTTGGCTGAGGGTCAGTCTGGGCATCTCTGAGCATTAATATCTATGTCTTCCATGGCCTCTGTTGAGCAAAAAGTTATAGACAGTTATCCTCCTCTTTCATGTGGGAAAACTGGATCATGAACAGACAATAATCCTCATCTGTTTAGCTTGGATGAATTGGGAGAAGCTGGTGACAGCACTGGAGGAAAGCAGAGTTTTGGCATTGGTTGAGTTTGCTACACGACCCTTACTTTATTTAACAAAACTGCCTTCTGGTGCCCAGGGCACTACAGCCCTCCTGCTTCCATCCATCCCTTATTTTTTTGGGCTGATTTGTCTGTCTTCTTGCTGGCTACACTTGTGTGGTTGTGGAAAGAGTTTGTAATGCATCTGTGCTCCTCAAGGATTCTCTGGCTCCCTGTTTCTCTGGAGGGAAGGGTGTAATTAAATAGTCTCCCACTGAATTCCAGTGGGTAATCACACACAGACCCTTGTCCCAAACCAGCCCTGGCTCAGGCACCGACGACCCTCTGGGTACTACTGCAGGAAGAGCCAACAGGCTCCTTCCTGGCCTTGAAAAACAGTGGGAATGCTGAGTAAGGGTGGGATAAATAATAAGGCTGGGTCCTGGGACAGAAAAAAAAAAATTAAAAAAAAAAAAAAAGAAAAAAAGAAAAAAAAAGGTGGCTGCAGTCAGTAGGTGTTGTCCAAAGTTAACACTGAGCTTTCACACAGCCACAGTGAACTGTGGATGCTCTGGAACAGTCAGCTTCCCATTGGGAAGCTTTCCTTTGAGTTTAACAAGGCATTTAAGCACATGCCTCAGGGCAAAGAGGAGATTTTGGCTCCAGCGACAGTAGAGATCAGACATGAATCTGATCATCTGACTGGAGTCAGCTGGAGATAAGATTTAAAAAACTAGTTCCTAATCGAGCTCTTCCCCACCCAGAGACAGTTTTTATCTTGGACTTCTGAAGTTCTTTACAAATGAACCCTGGCTTCCCCTTACAAAATATTTCATCCTGGGTAACAATGTAGTAAATCATTTCAACCTGCTCTTGGAATATTTATGCATGCAGCAATTATTTCTGCACACTCAAATTGTCATTTTTTTCCCTCTTCTACCTAAATAGTAGATGACACGTTACCACACAGGGATTTTTTTCAAAATCATTGGAGTACAAGACTGATGATGGAGAGTTTATAACAAATTGTTGTGTTGATAAACAAACGAATTAGTTTCCCAAAGTAACTGCAGCCATTAAAAAGTCCTCATATGTGTTTGGCTTTTCTAAACACATTCTTATCAGTATGTTTAGTTAGAAAAATATTTTTTATCTACCAAGAAATGTCTATGCTAGTTTTTTTTTTTTCAGAATGTGAAGTTTTGAAACTTGAAAAAACAAGACAAAGATTTTAATTCAGATGCTGCTTTCTTTATAGTTTTAATGTCATCTAGAACAAGGCATTCAGAGATGAGGCTGGATGAGTTCTGTCATAAATATGAAGTCATAGAAGCATCTAGATACAGTATTGTGTTGGTTTGAAGACAGGCATCTGCTAAGGAAGGCAGAAACCACCCTGGAAATGGAAAAATGTAAACCACCCCGAAATGTAAACACACTCCGAATTATTATAATCTTGAAATCAAGGGGCTCTCAGGCAAAGATATGGGAATAGGGACAACAGTTCTTTACTAGGAAAATTAAAATACAAAAGAACCCACCCAGTGTCAGAATACAATTTGACACCCTGTCGGTAGCAGTTCCATTAAATGGTGGCTGCAGTCCTCCTGGAGATGTGGATCTGTTGAAGCAATGATCCTGTAGAAGGGTAGAGTTTTCCTCTGAAGGTCCAGTGGTGGTGTAGATGGCTCCTGTCTTCCTCTGGGATTTCAGCAGAGAAAGTCTGACCACAGTGCTCCAAGTCTCTGATTATATCCAGGTAGGAATGCTTGGCTCCTCCCCCTGGGTGGAGCATCCCACAATGGAATGATGTAATTTTATCAGTCATGCACTGAGTCTCAATGGCCCATGAACAGAAGAGATCCCCCTGGAGGAAGGATGGGTGGTGGAAGAGATAAAGAGCACTGCCCCACCTGGTTTTAACAGCTGGCCCATTAACAGAAGACATCCCCCAGTTATAAGGGATAGCTCATGAAAGAGATAAAGAAAACTGCCCCACCTGATTTTAACAGATGGTAATAGAATACATACTTTTGGTTACATCTTGCATTGCAACCCAAGACAAGTATGGAAATCCTCAACCAAAAACTTTTTGAAGTCTCATTTTAATGTAATAATCCAGGCTTACTCCACTAAACTATGTGTTTATTTGATTTGGATGGAAGATGAGGCAAGAATCAAACTGATATTGTGGAATATCAGTTAAGATTGCATAGCTTTAGGGAAATATGCCTAATTGTGAATGTTAATTGTATGCACTTTTCAACATGCAATTGCTTCACAACCATTATGAGCATCAACAAACCAGCTGCAGAGAAGTATCTGTTAAATGTGCAATGTTGACTCAACATTGTGTCCTGACCTTTTGCTTTCTGAAGTATCAGGGAGCAAAGAAACAAAGTAAACCATGTGCATGGGCCTGACACTGCAGTGCATCACTTGTGCTTGGCTTATTTGGCATCAGTTCCTTAATTACCAAGTAGGAATAAATAATAAATAATAATAAAGAATAAAACCTGAGGCACCACTTAGAATGTGTTGTCCCAGGATGAAAAGCTTCTCCCTGATTCTCTTTTCGTGTGTCCCTATTCCTGCTAAACCCCAGCAGACAGAATAATTCAGCATGTGGTGTATCAATGTACTGTCCTAATTATCATTTACCTCCTCACAGTTTAATTAAGCTGCTAATTAATGTGGCTTTCACTTTTCCCACATTTCAGGGTCACAGCAGCTTCGCCTGTAATGGGATTTACCCCTCTGTAACTATTTCCAAAATAAGTCCCTGAAGTGATTCAAGAAGCCACTTGAAATAATTCCATGAAGAGAATGGGATAGCTATAACATTTATTTCTTCCTGTTTGCCAGGCCAAAAGGAGCTGGAAAAGAAAGGAAGAATGCAAACAGGTATTCAGGAGTGTTGCTTTTCATGTCAGGACATTCTCTGCCACTAGCCCACCAGGATAGCTGCTGACACTTCACTGGGGATATTCCAGAGCCATCTGGACACATTCCTGTGCTCTGAGATGACCCACTGTTGTCCATTTCAGCCTGAACCATCCTGGGATTCTGTGAAACTGAAGCCAGCCAAGGACTGGAGGAGAGTTCCCATTCCTTTGAAATTCCATCATCTTAGTCCTGGCTTGGGGGATTGCTGGACTCCAACAGGTAAGGGTGACCAGAGCTACCTGCAAAGCTGCTGTGGGATAATGGCTTTTATTTGAGCTGGAAACTGTTGGATCTGTTCCCAGCAGCAGCCACAGGGATGGCCTGGAGGAAGCAGCTGAAAGCAAACAAACACTGGGTTTTTACTGTTTCTGAGAACTGTCTGGGTCACCTCCTTATCTGTGATTTGTATTTCTCAGTAATAGGCTGCTCAGCTCTCGGGATGAGAGGACTCACCGCCTTGGAATTACAGCTGGGAAATGCTTTTGGAAAAACAGAAGATGTGCTGGAGGAAGATAGTGTTGTCTCTCTGGCCTGGCAGGTTTGTATACGTTTGGGGCCTTTTTTTCCATTAAGCTGAGAAATTGATTATATTATTTGGAGGGAGGTATTCCTTGGAAAACTCATGATTTACTCACACGCCATGTCCATGATGTTCTGTTGCTATGACCTCAAAAGAAACAAACAGCTTCCTTGTCAAAAAGCCTCCAGCTCTCTTGAGCAGGCTGTGCCCCAAGAGGTCTGACTGTCTCCCTCCTCCTGTGGGTGTCTCCTGCTTCTTCCTTCGGGATTTCTCCTTAGGTATTTGTTTCCTGTCCTTTATATATGGTCTGTGGATCTCAGAGTCAGTCCACAGCTTCCAAAGTAACCATGTGTTTATGGTATTCTGGGATGAAAAAGATTTTAGCTTGGGAGTAAAACAAGATGACATTTCCACTGACTTTTGTATTGTGTTTGACTTTGGACCATGCATTGCATTTTGCGTTTCACCGTGTGTTATTCCTCACCCCTTGTGGACTACAGAATAAGATGGAAAGAGAGGCATAATGGAGGATGATCGGATTAAAACCAGTATTTTATTGTGGTAACGTGATGCTTCTTTCTGGTCTCAGTTTCTGAATTTATAACTGAGGGCCAAGCAGAGCCCAGTGATGCGTGCACTGCCAGGGCTCCGTGTGGGGGACAGTGCTGAATCCCAGGAGAGATAGTATCCTACAGCAGGGTAGGATAATCTGCTCCAGGTGGGAGCACAGTGTCTCAGAGCACTGTTATTCCATTAATGATGTTACATCAGAGCATTATATGAGTGGATTCCACTCATTCATTGCAGCTCTAAGGGCTGACAGTAGTGAGGAATTCCGTGCCAACCAAACCTCCCTGAGGATTTCTTGGCTCTGTAATTCCTTACATACTGGAGCAAATGATCTCCAGCAACGTGGGGCTTCCCCTTTCTGGGGTGGCTAGTGTTTGCTCTGGGATTTCTCAGCACGTTCAGGCAGAAATTAATCTGCTTCTTGCATGAACGGCCCAGGTCTACTCTGGATGCACAAACAATGTGTGCACAGCCCTCTTGAGAGCTGGGTTTCTCATTCCTCATTGTTCAGGTCTCTCAAACACTTGCTGAAATCTCTGACTAACACAGAAAATCTTAATTGTTGTTCAAACTCACTCTGTGGGCAGGAAAAAAGCACAAATGGAGAGAAATATGACCTTATCTGACAGGCTCTGAACTCTGACTGATTTATACTCTGGTGCAACATGACCCTGCCTTGAGCTGCAACAGAAGGAAATTTGCCTTGCTATCAGAGAGTTGTTAAAAATGGGTCTATTTCTGTCAACCCAAGTGGGGAAACCTTTGGATCCCATTCAACAGGTTGGGATGACTCAACTCCCAGCTGAGCTGGTCACCCTGCACCAGTACATACAGTATGTGACGCAAGGATTGATTCTTGGCTCGCTTACTGGGAATTTTTTTGTGGCATGTTGCAAAATCCTGTACTGTTAACCCCCCGGCAGCCTCGTGGTACAAGCTGGACCTTCATTACCCTCAACATATGATGAGGAATAGGAAGTTTCTGACCTAATTCCATCATCTCAGTCTCCTCCTTATCATCATTCCCAGGTTCTGTGGGACATTTCTTCTGACATCTCATCTCTTATGAGCTCATCTCTTACGGCCTGCAACAGGGAACAAGATTTTCATAACCCTTTAGCAGTTCTGAGGTGGAGGATGGGATTTTTCCAAAGCACTCACCCTGTGAATTGCCCTTCTGTGGAAATAAGTGGTGAGCATTCTCAATTTCCATGGGACCAGGCTCAGAGCAACAATAGGATTTTTGTAGAATCCCACAGATCAAGCCAAGTTTTGAGCACTCCCCATCCTGAATTCTCTTTAAGGACAAGAAGGGAAATCCCAACAGGAGACCCCAAAGGAACATAAAATTTTCCCTGCTCATTTCAGCACACAGTGTGGGAGCAGAGACCTCTTGTGAACTTGCCTGAATGCTCCTACCTCTGTTTATTGTGAAAAAGATGGAAGATGGGCTTTTTCAGATATATTCCCATGTGATCTTGAATTAAAGGAGCATTGGTCCTGAAGTATCAGGACATTTTGTGAATCACCTTTGCTCTAGAGTGCAGACAGTGACATTGGTCTTGGAGGGAACAGGTTTCTCCCAAAATTATCACAATAGCAATCACACTGAAAGGAACCTTAAAGCCCATCTTATTCCACCCCCTGCCATGGGCAGAGACACCTTCCACTACCCCAGGTTGCTTCAAGCCCTGTCCATCCTGGCCCTGGACACTTCAGGGATCCAGGGACAG
Organism: Pseudopodoces humilis; assembly: GCF_049639895.1. Lineage (NCBI taxonomy): Eukaryota > Metazoa > Chordata > Aves > Passeriformes > Paridae > Pseudopodoces > Pseudopodoces humilis. The sequence continues at coordinate 35,786,260 of NC_142207.1, read as the reverse complement.
CCACAGCTTCTCTGGGCAACCTGTGCCAGGGCCTCACCACACTCACAAGGAAGAATTCCTTCTTTTCCTGGCCCTGAAATCCATGTTATTAGGCTGTAGAGTTAAAAGAATAAAAAAAATTAAATAAATTAAATTAAAAAAAAAAAAAATCGGCCAAGTTATATTTCTCTTATTTATTTTAAACTAGAGATTGGGAATTTCAACCTATGATCAATGACACGATGTGAGACTGAGACTTGCAGATAAAGGGAGTGACTCCTGTCTGAAATATTTGTAATGTAAGTAGATCAAGATGGTGCCAAGGGAGGGGGGCATAAAATGAAGTGGTTGGTTGAACAATAAGGTTCAAAGTGGTTACTGGATTAGAATTCCCACCAGAATTCAGTCCAGGTTGATTCATCTGCCTAAGGTTGTGTTCTGAGGTTGTGTTGGCTTGAGGAATGCTGTTTCAATTCCTTGCTGCTGGCTAGCCCAGAGGGCCACAAGCCATGTGTGACTGAGCCCATTTCTTGGAGAAAGACTGAACTTCAATTCCACTCCTCCAGTGGCCATTCACTCTTCTCGAATCCCAACTAGAAAATGTTGCATCCATTCAGAAGGAGTTGATACAGCTTTTTTCTGTGGGTGATTAAAACAAAGCAGTATCCTCAATATCACCTGGCTTGGCAAAACCACACTGAAATCTGAGTGAAAAGCCAACTTCTGTTGAAGTTCTCCCTGTCCTAGATGTGAAGGCTCCAGCTGTGTCAGCAGCAGCACAGAGCTGCCACTCCCAGTCTGTGCAGCTCCTGGCTCTGCATGTCAGTGTGGTAAAAATACAGCTGTTTGAAATCTAGTGGAAATATTAAGGGCTTAATTATCATCTGCTGTGGAGCCACTTTTTTTTCAGCCGAGACTGAGGAGATAGGGAGAATTTGGCTGCTGTTCCCTGCTCCTGCACCACCCTGCCACACTGAGAGCTGAAGCAACTCGATGGCTCCTGTGTTTTTAGTGGCCCCTCTGGCAGGAAGGGATTAGAGGGAATTACAGCTCCTTCTATACCCCTTTGTCCCAGGCGAGAGTGTGCGCCTGTCCCCTGCAGATCCCTTGGCTGTCTGCAGCTTTATGTGAAAGAGGAGAAGTAAGATCTATTTTTAGGCTATCTGAGTGGCCTGTTATTGGAGGCAAGTTGACTCATGCCCATCTGATATCATTTAAAGGGTTAGATATTGCCAGCTAACAAAAATAAGTGCTGCTACTCCCTCCTAGTCAATAGAATTAACCTTTCTCAGCTGACATTTGCTTTTATGGCAGAAGCTGTGCATCCCCAGGGTCCTGTTAATAATGTATACATGGCTGAGAAGGTGCAAATCTGGATTTTCTTGGGATTGCAGTGATGGAAACAGAAATATGAAGGCAGCAGAGTTGCCAGGGAGCCTTCAGCTCTACTTATGTTCATCCCTATTCAAAGAACCTGCAGCAATTATAAGGGATGGAGACAAAAAGCTGCTCTCTTAACACCAAGGGCTCTTTCCTTTCCATGGTAGAGTTTTGGAAAGGTCCTTTCCTCCTCCTCTTCACCCCAGCCTGCCTCAGGAGCATTCTCTCTGTTAAACAGAAACTCCTCTGCTTCCTGTCTGTTGGTTTTTGGCATCAGTTTTGAAGCCCTGAATCTCTCCCTGGGGATGTACACTGGAAAACTGATGGGAACCAGTTTCCTATCAGCAGCTGAGATGCTCCACTTTTCTAGGGAATCACAGAGTACAGACCTGGACAGCATCATGAGCACAGTGTAAGAGACCAAGTACCTCTCGTGGGCTGAGTGTGTGAAATCCTGAGGCAAATACTTCTTGCAAACTCAGGACATGAGGGAGGGTGGGAGGGGGAAACATCAGCTCATAAAGCTTTGCCTGCTGGCTCAGGAGCAGGGAAAGAAATGAATAAAAAGTGAATATAGTTCTGTTTCTTTTTTAGGTCACAGCTGGAATTAACCATGAGGTATTTAACACTGAAGTGGAAGGAAAGGATGAAACACTAGGGAGAGGAACTGCTTTGAAACTGGTAAGCCCAATGTCCCTTTTAAACAAGGAAGATGAAGGATTTGCTTGGTGTAAGGTCACCCTACCTACAAGATCCTTGTCTTTCTTTCCCCCAGCTGGGATAAAGAAAGCCACGGCTCCAGGTATCCCGCCTGAAATGTAACATCAAGGGGAGATGCAGCAGGCAGGTGGCTGTGGGTGAAACAGTCCTCCCAAATACACCTTCCACTGCTTCCACTGTGGCTGCTGTGGTCAGGCTGACTCTGAGAAACCACAGCAGCAGCTACAGAATACCAGAATGAATCCCAGAATGGTTTTTGTTGGAAGAGACCTTAAAGCCCATCCAGTTCAACCCCCTACCATGGGCAGAGACACTTTACACTATCCCAGGTTGCTCCAAGCCCCATCCAACCTGGCCTTGGACACTTCCAGGGATGAGATAGCCACAGCTTCTCTGTGCAACCTGTGCCAGGACCTCACCACCCTCACAGGGAAGGATTTCTTCCTAATACATAACCTTAATGTGCCCTCTGTCAGTTTAAAGACTCATGGAATCCCAGAATCATTGAGGCTGGAAAAGCCCTCCAAGGCCATTGAGTCCAACCTGTGCCCAGTCCCCATCTTGTCACCCAGACACTGAGTGCCACATCCAGGCCTTCCTTGAACACCTCCAGGGATGGGGACTCCAAACCTCCCTGAGGAGCCCCTTCTGATGCCTGACAACCCTTTCCATGAAGAAATTCCTCCTGAACCTTCCCTGGCACAACTTGAGGTCGTTTCCTCTTGTCCTGTTGCTTGTTGCCTGGGAAAAGTTGCCGATACCTACCTGGCTCCTGTTTTAGAGTGAGGAGGTTTCCCCTGAGCCTCCTTCCCTCAGGAGACAGAGCTGAACTCCTCCCCACAGCCACTCTAATCCCTTCAGCTGCCCAATGGCCAGCAGATGGCCATTTCTCCCACTGAATGAATGCTGATAGCTGCTCTCTAGGTACACCCTTTAGCTCACCATGGTGGCCATGGTGCCTTGATTGCACTGCTAGTATTCAGCCTAAACAACATCAAATGGGGTCCTGCTTTCAGAACAGATTTTTCTGTACCATGATAATAGGAATCGTCTCATAAATATTCCTGGGAAGGGGTTGTTTTTCTCCCAGATGAGAATGGGGACAGAGAATAGCACTCTAGAGCCAATATCTGAATGAACCTCAACCCTTTGTGGGGTTTGGAAGGACTTCTTTAAAGTGCTGGTCAGCATCACTGGATGGATAGAACAAAATTTATGCTGCTCCCCAGGTTAGTACTGCACTTACTGGGATGTGTTCCCTTTCCCCTAGCTAGAAAATTTATTCTAGACCTGAAGACAACCTCTTCCCCAATGTAGATAAATTCCTTTGTAATAAAAACACATTTTATTTTTCTGAGAAAACAGGATTTTTCACAAAGGTAGTGAGGGAGAACTGCATTCAGAAACACACAGCAAGAAAGCACATCACAAGAATATAGGCCAAGTAGTCATCAACAATTATAATAGCTTCTTGGAGAGGACCCCAAAATAGCAAAAAAAAAAAAGCTTCTTTATTTGTGATATGTGGATTAATGATACGTTAATAGCTGATGCATGTCTTTAATCATTATTTGGTTTTAGAAAACCTAAGCAGAGCCAGGATTGTCTTTGGGCTGAAGGGGCATTTGCAATTTCCCCAAGGCAGACACTGGGATCATACCCAGCAGCTGTTGGGAATCACAGGCATGGTCCAACAACACCCAGAATGCACAAGCCTAACTTTACCCTTCCTCCATAAAACTCGTGGTACTCAGAGACAAGGCACAGCAAAAGAAATGCTGGATAAAGGAGGAAAAGATGGAGTTGGCCAAGTCAGGCAGGAGGCCTGTGTCAGAGCCAGGAGCTGAAATCACCTCTCCTGAGGATGTTCTTTACCATCACTGCCAGAGGCAGAGCTGACCTTCCCGTGGCTCCCTGTGCAAGATCCCAGGCTCCACAGGACCTGACACTTGGTTCCAGCTTCTCACTTTTATCTTGTTTGCTCCTTGGCTCTCAGGCTGCTTTCAGAGTGGGCCATGAGCATCAGGTGAATTGCCATCTGAGGGCTCTTCCAAATTAGAAAAGAACAAACAAAACCCAAAACAAAACCAAATAAAACCCCCAAGCTATGACAAAAAAAAACTTCTCTGAGGGTTTTTTAACCCAAGCTTACAAAGAAGTTTAATGCTGTGGTGGAGGACTGTGTTGTGCAGTGTGGTCTGAAAGGAGGGGAGGAGAAGGGAGAACAGGAATTAATCCTGTGGCATGTGGTGAGCAAGATATTCACCTTGCAGACGGACGCTTTTCAGCAGTTAGTGGGGATGCAGTCCTTGCCTAGTTGCATTTAGCCAATCCCTGACCTTTCAGATCAGTGGGAAGAGTCCCAGGCAGTCAGCAGACTTGGGAAAAAGCCCCAGATGACAGAGAAAATTAGACTTTGGGAGTTTTGAACTGTTATTGTTTGACTCATGGCTGCGGGTATTTTCCTCTCTGTGCAGCTGCTGGGAGAACTGGGGGTGGCTACTGGGAGATGATCAAATCCATGTGACATCCCTGAGGTAAAAGAGCTCTGTGGTGAGGCTTTAAAATGTTACAGCAGTCCCAACAACCAATAATCCTGATAGATAAGTCTGATGAGTCTGGGAGAGCTCTTCTGTGAAATTCCTGGAGTTATTTGGGAAGTGATAGCAACCACTGCCCCCAGGGTTATGTAGGAGAGGTCAAAGGGATGGGTTGTTGCCCCCAGGAAACTGCTTACAAGAGAAATGAGAAATAGAAATAAAGGGGCTCTTGCAGATTTGGAAGAAGAAACATGAGGGTTGGTCAGATGTGGGGGCTGACAGCTCCTCTGGCTGCTTTTGGGTGCTTCCTTGGAAGAGCTGACTGTCTAAGGAGAGTTTTAATGAGGTGAAAAGGAGCTCAGCTGCTCCAGAAGTTAGGACCAAGGATGGCTGTATCCTTGTAAATCCTGTATCAATTGTAGAGAGGAAGAGAGGCTCAGGAAGCTGCAGGGCTGTGCTGCTCACAGCTGCTGATTCCTCTCTTCCCTCTCTGCTTCCAAGAGGGGTCAGAGCCAGGGCAGCAGTCAAAGTGCCAGGGAGAAGTTTCAGTGCTGATAGCCATAGTTTCTCCTCCATCTGCAAAGCTGAAAATGGAGAGAGACCAAAAAAAATCTGAAGTACCACAATGATGATAATAATAATCCCAAATTCCCTCTTAGTCAGTCTCATCTCACCCCACCCTTTAGTTCTTCTCCAGAACTCCTGTTTCCCAGGATTGCTGGCACCCTTAGGAGGACAGATCTGGTGCAGGGGTCATGCTGGGGGTCAGAGTGGTAGCATGGGAAGGGTTTCTTTCAGGACAGCAAGTTCAGATCATGCCAGAGGTTTTTCCATACAACCTTAAGCCTACCTTTTAAACTCCTCTCTGCCTCAGTTTTCCAGCAATTAAATGGGGTGGTACTTTTCTCTTCAGCTGTTTGGATTGTCAGCTGTCTAAAACAGAGGCATTTCCATCTCCCAGCACGCCTGCTCTTGGCTGTAGCTGCTGCCATGATATCCCTTTTAATGAGGGAATGAGCACATCTTCCTCTCTCTGCCCAGCACCAGCCAGGAAACCCTTTGGCCTTCCTGTCACAGCACCAGGGAGCCAGGATTAGCCTCTGAATTACCAGATCCCAGCATGGATAAGCCAGGCACATCTACAAAAATCCACAGGACAGTCTCTGCTCGGAGAGGGAGCTCCCTGAAGGTTTTGTCCCAGCCCACACTGTCCCCAAAGCAGTTGGGTCCCTCTGGACTGCCAGGCTCTCACAAGCAGAGCTGGCCCGAGGGCTCTGAGCAGGTGTTGCAAATTTCCCTGTTTTGTGGTTTTTTTCTCCATCAGGGCAAGACCATCTGTGATGCTCTGAGGTCACTAATGGTTTCCAGTATTCCAAAATACTTGTGCAGCCTACGACGTGTAGGGCAAGTACATATTATGCTCACATATGCAGGAACACAGAGCAGGGTGTAGGGGTTTGTGAAATATTCCAGTGGAGTGGCTTCCAGCGGTTTTTTTGCCTTTAGGAAGATGCACAGCTGTTCCAAGCTGTTGAGCTCTCGGGGAGATGAGCTCTATTTGCATGACAAAGGCAAAAACAATGTCGTTGTCTAAGTCACCTTTTCCTCGGTGTGCCAAGCAGGGGTCCCTTCCAGCCCCTTGCTGGCACTGCTTCCACGTGCAGCCAAGGGTCCCCGAGGTGTTATCTTAGCCCTCAAACCCACCTGGAGAACTTGGGTGTTTTGGGCTGTAGCCCAAAAATCCAAATGAAAGCCTGCTGGAGCCAGTGGGAATCTTTCCACGAAATGCTCAAGAGTTTGCTTTGGATTTCGTTGGCTCTCTGCAAAGCTGATCTGCGGCCAGTGGAATGACTCTGCTTTGGGATACTCACGCCATCCCTTGAAGGGGTGTTTCAGAGGTTAGGAAGAGTCTCCAAGCAGGAAGCAAATCCTACCAGGAGCACCAGGGTCTCCTGGATCTAATCACCCCTGAAAGCTTAATGAAGCTCACTTATGGGGCAAGGCCACTTGGTGCTGCTGTCACTTGTGCACAAATCCTTCGTGGTCTGTAGGGAGCTGTGGGTGCTTGGAGGAGAGCTGGGATATGCTTGTGTAGTTTTGAAACTGCACATCAACATCTGTCTCAGGATCAGTATTCATGGATCAGTTATCAGGAATCTGGCTCAAGTGGGAAGCATTGAGAAAAATATGAAAAATATTGTCTGGATGTTTCATTTGCAGCCAGGAAAGGGAGCTGAGTTTTTCTAGGCTGGTTTGGGGTTCTTAGGCTTTGACAGAACAGTTTTTATTTTGACACTGTCAAAACATTTTTTTTTTCTTTCTCTTTTTTTTTTTTGTGGTGCTTTGCCTTTTTGAAGATGCTTTCATCAAAATCTGACTTCAGCATTCTATAGGCTGTGATTTTTATAGCATGTTAATAGTCTGCTCTATTGCTTAGCTCTTAGTGCATCAAACCATTTCTACATTTTTCTATCAGAAAAAAATATCAGCTTTACTAAAGCAAACTATGCTGATATTTCTGGGTGGTTTTTTAAGCAATTCACTAAATAATTTCCACAGTTTTAATTTTATTTGCCTTTCTAAGACCTTATAGAAAAATACTGGGGCTTTCCAGAGAGCAAAAATTATACCTCCCAGCCCACATGAGTGTGGTTCCTTTTGCAGAGATAAGGGTGCATTTATTTCACTGGTGTGACAGTCCCTTTATAAATCTACTTCATTATCCAAGTGGTCTGGCAATAAGAACCTGCAGTAATTTAATGTTACTGGTTTTATATCTGTTATTACATGTACCTGACTTCATCCAGGAGTGTTTCACTGACTCTGAAGCTGGATGCCATACAGAGTCAGAGGGATATTGTTAATCCTCCTATTATAACCTGGAGAATCTGGGGATGGAGATAGCAATTATTTTCCAGAGGTGGTGCAGGGAATCAAAGGGTGATGAAACCATGAACACTAATCTCAGAACTCCCACACAGCATCAAGACCCCCAGCAGGTCCAGCAGGTGCTACTGTGTTTTCCATTTTGCCTTCCCAATGTTTTTCCCAGATCCCAGCCTTCTGTAGAGAGAGGCCTTGTAAATCTCTTTCGGGAGCATCCACTCTGTCCTGTTTAAAACTTCACTCTGTCCTTGAGGAAACAGAATTTTTCCTCCCTCTCTTGCAACTTGTGCTCTCTTCAGCTGTAGCATCACAGAAAAATGATATGATCCTGCATAAAACTCTTTTCTCAACAGCATCCAAAATTCTTACTTTCTGAAGATGACAGAGATGGATAGTACATGCCTATTTTTAAATTTGCTCACAGTTATCAGCTTACCAAGATTGTTCCAAACTTTAAAGCCCAGCTTGGGAGTAGTAAAGGGCTTAAAACAGTTTGTTTTGGTCCTTCTCAGGTAAAGAAGTACATCTTTGCAGCACATGCATGGCCTCTACCCCAGTTTATCCAGAGGAGAGCCTGATTTCACTGCCAGCAGAGTTTTGACTCCATCTGGATGAAGCTGGATGGAATGGCAAAGACTGGGCAGCCAGATTGCAACAGGAGGGTGGGGACTGGAGTATCTGGAATGCCCAAGCAGGAATCTGGTGCAGTGGAGTCTGGCTTGAAGTGGAGACTGCAATCCCTGCCTGCCCTGGAGTTGTCCAGCAGAACCCTGTAAGGAATTAGAGTTACTCAGTGCTTTAGGACAGATTTACAGATGGGGATTGGAAACAGACAACCCTGCAGCAGCATTTGTTTGGGTTTGCAGCTCTCAAAGAGCTCTAATTGCCTATTAAACAGCTATTCCTTTATTCAAGGAGAACCCCCCCCTCCCAGTCCCATGGCAATCCAGGAGTCTGGGGACATTTCAGACTGGCCTTTCTGCTTTGTGATGTCTTGGCTGTTTCAGGAGCATTCGATGCTACGTGCAAAGCAGATTTTAAAGTGAAAGATCTTAGGAAAGGGCTTGCCCTTTCCATGTAGTGAGAAATGCAGTCCATCCTCCAGCTTTTGCCCATATTGCAGCTACCCAGGCTTAGAATAATCTGGTTTAAGGTAACATGCTAACATCCAGCTTGCCAGGGGCTGCTTCCTTCAAGTGTCACCTCCCAAATATTTGGGCCAAGCTATTCCATACTTTGTGTTGTTTGGGGTTGTTGGGTTTATTCAGCATTCCTTGAGCTTTCTAGGAAAAAGTTTTCTCTGCAACCAAGTACAGTTCTAGCTCCTTCACTAATAGTGCTTTTGATGTGCTGTTCAAAGCAAATCTATCAGAGCAGGGTTCTGTGAACAAAACTCTGGAGAAACAGGAGGTCAAGTGACATGAGTAAATAGACCTCTCCATCTCTTTGGAGCTCCCATTCAAAGCCAAGAGGAATTTATCCTGACAAAAGCACCAGTTTTAGCTTTGGAGATTGCTCTTTGAGCCACAAAGAAGTAATTCATGCCAGTGGATTGCATAAAGACACTTATCCACATCTTTCCAGTGCTCCCAGATGTACCCAGGGACAACTATTTTATTTTTATAAAGATACTTTTCTATCAAAATAATTAACCCCCAAAGCCTAAGTCCTAGATTTTTTTTGGTGTTTCTTAGGTTCAAACATAATTTCTGATTGGAGCTAGAGGTATTTAGTCTGAGGAGAAGGCAAGGGCTTGCACAGGATGTCAGCTGGCCAGGGCTGTCTTTACCCAAGGAGCCTCTTGAGATGGGTTTTGTTGGGGTTTTCTTTTTCCCAAGAGAGAAATCCATGCTACTGCTTTCTTTTGCACATGGCCCAGTGCTTTTAGCTCACTTTCCACCCTCCTCTTCACACCACTGAGATGTTGCCAGCATGCAAAAGACTACATCTTGCAGAAAATGTATGCCCCAGACACTTCATGTGTGAGTCACACACACGTCCCTGGGCATGGGAAGCCTTTCCTGATGCTGTTGCACCCTTGTTTTCACCACGATGAGGAACCAGAGATAAGGATGGCTGAAAATCTCATTTCAGATGGCCCATCCAGCCCTGTGGTTTGTCTCTTCACCTCTTGTCATTCAACAGCCTTGAGCTGCTTGTTGGGGTGGGGACCACCAGCAGTGACTGAGACGTGTTTATCTCTTGGAAAATATAATTCTCATGTAGCCACAAACCCAGGGCAGTCACTGCTCCCTGCCACTTCCTTCTCCCAGTGTCCAGAAGTGACCTTGTAGAGGCCATTTGCAAGTTTTCCAGGCCTCTAGAAATGCAAGAGCTTCATCCAAAAATCTGGCTTTTTCTCCCAAATCTTGTATGTAACTGAAATACCTTGGCACAGGCGTTCTGAGTCCTCAGCCTGGCAAAGTCTGTATTCTGTGCAAGATTCTGGATGCCCTGAAACCTCAGTTCCAATGTTCTCATGTAACCTGAACTTACGATTTCTGTCAGGAAAGCTTGAATTAAGGGAAGCCTGTGGTATTCTCCAAGGGATGGAAAGGAGTAGGTTGGAAAAGCCAAGCTGTCCCCAGCCTATTAAATACCCACTTGCTGATGGGAAGGGAGTACGTGGGATAGACTCTGTGGGGACTTTCTCCCTTCTTTCCACTCCTTTGGCTCTGTGCCTTTTGCCAGCAATTTCCATGGCTGTCATTCTGGTGGCATTCCTGTCAAGTTCCTCCCTTGGCTCACAGACCTGGTCATCAGACTCCCTGGGCAAAAGTCTTGCCCTGGTTTGGCTCAGGACCAACATGTTCACTGTTCCCAGTCCCTGCATGGATTGCCATGCCCACAGCTGCCTATGGCTTTTCCAGATTTCCAAGCAGCCCTGTGAACCAGCCACACCCCCACGTCCAAGGGGCTTCCCTTTCCTCCAAATGACTCATGGTCTACGTGGATAAGAGGCCCTTTCTTCCAGAAGGCTCTCAAAGACATTGCAGATGTTGCAAAAAAAAAGGGCAAAAGGTTGCTGGAAATTACTGTATTGTTGGGATAAAACATAAAAAATTGCTAAGTGTGATTTGTCTTCCCAAGGGAATGGCAGGCTGGCTCAAGTATGAATTCCTTCCACCTATCCTTGGAAAGACTGACTCACTCTGTGGGGCTGCTTCTTTCTCTTTCCACCAGTTGCAGAGTCCTGCACATCTTGCTTAGATGGGCATTTAACTTCCAGAACTTTGAAGGACTCTGTAATATCTTAATTTCTCTTTTCAGGTTGGTAATGGCCAGCCCAACTCCTGGGCAGCTGACTTGTGCTTTAATAATAAAATGAATCACAAAATTATAGATGGTTTGGGTTGGAAGGGACCCCAAAGCTCATCTCATTCCATCCCCTGCCATGGGCAGGGACACCTTCCACTATCCCAGGTTGCTCCAAGCCCTGTCCAGCCCGGCCTTGAACACTTCCAGGGATCCAGGGGCAGCCACAGCTTCTCTGGGCACCCTGTGCCAGGGCCTCACCACCCTCACAGGGAAGAACTTCTTCAGCAAAGCAGTAAAACATGCAAAACTTCTTGTTTTAGGCCAGGCACAATTATCTGGGCACATACAAATGATGTTTGCAAATTTGGAGTTAATGTATCTGAAGGCAGAGTTTGGATGTAAAGATCAGTTCTTTGTGCTGAGTGAGAGAAGACTGATTTTATTAAAGACACTTTTTTAATGGTTTTTCATATTCCTCTGACTGCGCTGACTTAAGGAGCAGCCCTCACCACAAGCTATTACATCATGAACTTGATATCTCTCCCTGGGAAAAGAAACACTTTTTAGGAAAAAAACCCAAGTGGAGTACTGGGGGGAAAGGGGGAGGAAGAAGGAAATGTTCAGAGGAGTTCAGAAAGCCTGAGATTCCTCTGGGGTCCCCAGCTGTGCTGTATGTTGTCCCAGCTGACCACCAGATATTTCCGCTCTGCACATTAATGCATTCACAGAGAGATCAAAGTGCCTGCCCTGCTGGGCCAAGAGTGGATGTCCTACCTCCGAACAGCCTCATCCCAGAGCTTCCAGGCCTTTATCCCTCCCTCCTGATATGGCTGGGGCTGAGCATGGGCTCTCAGGAGCTCATTATGGGCAATGTGTTAAGTGATGGACAGTTCTTCTCAAGCTCGGTGGCACCGCTGGCCTGGAAGCCACATCCACTGCCGGAATATTTCGGGTGATGGGAGCGATTTTCCTTCCATGTTGAGGGGAAGAAGAGCAGCACATCTTTGATGGTCCCACCACACCACATGTCCTGTGCTGCCACTCTTCAGAGGTGCCTTGGGACAGCCCAGCTCGTCCAGTGTTAGGGAGTTGGAGGAATCCAGTTAGGAAGGCTCTGCCAACTCTGTTGCCCCACAAGGCTGGTTTGTTTAGATGCAGCCCAGATCAAAGCCACATCCTTTACCAGTCAGGAAATTCTTCAAAGCAATATTTTACATCCCCACAATATTTTTTTCAGAGGATGGTTCTGAAATTATAGAATCACAGACTCGTTTGGGTTGGAAGGGACCTTAAATATCATTTTCTTCCAAGCCCTGAACAGGTACACTTTCCACTAGTCCTTGCGTCTTGCCTTTCTAAGTACTCTAAGCAAGCACCACTGAGCACAAAGTGAGAGGAAGATCTGCTGAAAATTGAAAGTGCTGGAGACAGTGGAGTGTGTTGTGCAAGGGCTCTGTCCCTTGTCAGTGTCAAATTGCACAAATCGGTGTTGGCCAGAAGAACTGAAGTAACAGCTGACTTCCAAACATGGCAATATCCCCATATGCTGTTCCTGGCTGAGGACTTGGGACAAGAGCACCAGGGGGTGGCAGTGACTGCAGAGTGTCCCTTGCCCCCACAGTGCCCAAGGGAAGGAGAACAGCACTGTTTGCCATAGATCTGACAAATACCAGGGCACTTTGCACCCTACAAAATCCCTCTGGTGTAACTTTCAGCCTAAATAATGTATCTTCCTTGAAAAGAAGCTGCTGTTTTCTGGGATCCAGCCTCTTCTGGTTAGATTCCCTAGGGCTTGAATGTTTCAGGCATGTTTCTAGCACAACAAGTTAAAATGGGAACTTGTAAAATCCTATATTTGGGGTTTATTTGCATGGTTAAGCAGCAAAAGACTGTTCTTCGAAAGGGGAGAGCAGTTAAGGTCCATCTGTGCAGTGTGGGGAAAACTACTGGCACTGGTAGGTGCCAGTGGAGGAAACCCAAATATGCCATGGGACTCCTCACCCTGGGAATGATCCATCATTCCATCCAGAGGAGCATGCAGCCTCCCTCTGCTTGGGATTCTAAGGTTGCAGGTTTACTTTGATTTTAGTTTTGATTTTAGTTTTAACTACACTCACCATTTAGCCCTGCCCCAAGTGTGACCTTCCTGAGACCTGAGGTGCTGCTCATGCTCTGCTCCCACAATTTTTACCTTTCCTTTTTTTTTTTTTTTTTTTTTTTTCCCTTAAATGGCCACAGCTGGATTGTGTCCTGAAGGTTTTTCCATAGGAGTTATTTAGTCAGATGGCATGTTTGTTTAGCAGTAGCTCTGGACACCAGTTGCTCCCAGATGTCCTTGAAGGAGCAGAGTGTCTTGCCCACAGCTCATCAATCCTGCGGTCTCTGCCTTGCCAGAGCTTGTGGACAGCATCTGTCCTGCTGTTGTTTCCAATGTATCCCAGCATTTTTATCCATTTAAGGGCTAGGGATTTGGATTGCTTCTCCTTCTGTGTGAGTTTCCCCATCATTTTGACCAATGCAAGTTCTTGTTTTGCAGTGAACTTCTCCCCACATTCATTTGTTCTCTCTGATCATGACTTGCCCACTGATCACTCCAGAATTTTCTCTCTCCCTCATATTTTCCCCAAAAGATCCTTGATGTGAACCTCTTGTTGGAGCAGAACTCCTCTCTTTTGTGATGCCTCATGTGGAGTCTAGCTCAGCTTGGCCTTTTATCCATGTTAGTCCCCCCAGCTCTCACCCACCTCTTACATCTCCTGCAGTCTGACCCTCCATGTGGCTCACTGGAGCTTTTCAAGACCTTCAAAGACATTCAAAAAGCAGGGTTTTTTTTTACAGAATTTGTGAAAATTGCCTTCAGTCCACAGCTGTACATGTAGTGGACATTTGCAGCCTTGCCTTCCAGCACAATGACCTGGACATGGAGCTGGAGGGATGGGGAAGTTGTTGGGAAGCCTGAATTTTCCCTGCCCTTGCTCCATGGAAAGACTTCATTTCAGCCCTCCTTCAGCAGTGACTGGTACAGGTGGTATCAACAAAGTAGAAATTTCTGCTTCAAAACCAAGGGAAGTATTTAATTAGCTTTTCTTTTCCTCAGTTTCTTCTTTCAGAAATAAGAAAAATGAGAGGGAAAGCCACAGCAGTCACGGATTGTGGAGCTGCCTGCTTTTCATACACAGCTCTGGGATCTGCCCTGAAATGCCAGCTTTTGGGGAGTTTCCAGTCCTCCTGGGGAAGGATTCACTGGTGAGTTTCAGCATGAAACCTCTAATGTCCACAGGAACAAGCAGAACAAAGATGACACCAATTTTTCTTTAAAATTACTATTTTTAAGGCAATATCAGGATTTTCCTGAGATTTGACTTACTTTATTTTGTAAGAGCTGAGGCAGAGGTGGAAGCACAGCTTCCTGAGGGGCAGTGGCAAGGCTGGAGGAGGACACCAGAGGGAGATGACATCTCCAGCATCAGCTGCTGCAGGGAGGGAGTATCATTGCCATTTCCTTGAGGCAAAGCTCATGGAAATTGGGAAAACTGGGAAATACTCAATAACACAAACTTCTTTTAAAACTCCTCAGCTTGTGGGTCCTCTGATGTAATCACAGGCCTGAAACTTTAGGTTTTTTTCAACTGGAGGTTCTTTTTATTTAACTGAAAGAGTGGTTGTGTGGCTAATGGGATTCCTGGGCTAATTGTGTCCGTAGCTCCTTTGCCCTGGGCTGGGATTCAGTCCCTCAACTGCCTTTGAATGGGGTTGTTTTCATTTCTGTCCTCCTTGGCACAGGGTGGACAGAGACCATGACTAAACTTTTCTGGTTTCTGTGCCAGTGCAATCATGTGAGAGGTTCAGGGGCTGAAGGAAATGCTGAGGCCTCTCGTATGAAATAGGTGGGGTTTTTGCACACTGGATGAAAATGAGAAACCTCAGGCAAAATTCAGGGGACAAAAGCCATCTAGCCCTTCCCAGTACTGGTCAGAAGTAGCAGCAAGAGCAGAGGGTAAATACAAAGGGAAAAAAGCTGGATACAATGGGAACTGCTGGTCCAGCATCTCCCAGCTGGGTTGTCTGGCACAGTGCAGCCTTGGGAGACTTCATCAGCAACCTGAAAATTAAGAAATTTAAGAAAAAATTAAGAAAAGGCTGGCATTGACAGTGAAGTCACAGACATTATAAAGTAGGTATCTCCCTTCTGCATTGCTTAGTGACTCTAGAGAGTCTCTGCTCTAAAAACCTGCGGTCAGTGCTTATTGGAAATTTCCCTCTGTCCTTTCTCCCTGGTGATGCTGGGGAATGCCAAGGCACTGAGACAAGCCTGGCCTTGCTTGTAAGAGCCACATGCTGGTCTTCCTGGGGCTGAATTCTCCTGAGCTCTTCCAGAGACCTTTGGGGGTGGCTGGAGGAATGTGCCAGTATCCCTTGATGCTGGCCCAGGAATTGCCTTTCGTCCATGTTTTCCTAAAAAACAATGGAAGACTTCTAAAAACACCACCCTGTCACTTCTGTGTTAAACCAAGTCCCACCTCTGCACCTTCCAAGCCAGTGGCTTGGCTCCAGCTGCACTCAGCTCAGGCCACAGCAAACACTGCAGAAAGCTCTGGGATGTGCTGAAAGGAAAGGCAAAACCAGCCAGGAAAAGGCCAAGCATCACCTCCTCTTAGTTTAGTGATGTGGTCCCAAACAGTGACCCAGAAAATCCATGTCACTCCACTCCCTGGACAGCTTTCTGCCCACTGCCAGTCCCTCACATGAGGAGGCTGAACTGGGGGAAGGTTTCCTGCAATGCTTAGATGGTCACTGGCACCATCAGCAGCACCATCCGTGCCACTCACCATCCATCTCGTAACCCTTGGGTTTCCCTTTTGGAATCCACCCAGCTGCCCTTCATTTGAGGCAGTCCTGTCCCACACCCTGGTCAAGCTGTGCCATCTTCCCCCCTTGATGGCAGAGATTTGTTGGTCCTGTGTCCCTCTCAGTCTCGGGGCAGGATGTCCCTGTGTTCATTCAGGGCTGCACAAACCTGTAACAACAAACAGTCCCCACCCAAGGCATCCAAAACTGTTGTTTTGGGAGCATGTGGCCAAAAAGTAAATATAGAAATAGAAAAATTAGTTTTGGCTTGTGTTGGTTTTTTACTTTGCGTGAGCATTTTGTGCCAGGCAAATAAACCACTCAATAACATAATCTCAGCAGAAAAATAAGTGAGGAAAGCTTATTGAGCCATCAAGTGCTATAAAAGCGGCTTTTACAGAAGCAGGTGGTGCTCTAAAGCAAGGATGGGGCATTGCTGCTCTGCACTGGGGTGGTGGAGGGCTCCAGCCATCTACCTTTAGTCACTGAGTGACCATCACACCTCCCTGAGGTCCTTCTTTTTTACCCTGGTGATTGCCAGAATAGGATCAGGCTCCCACAGAAATAAATTTCTTCTTATCCTTTTTGCTGTTTGATGATAGTAGAAGTGAAGGGGCAGCTGCTGGGTTTATGGGAAAGCAGGATGATAAGGAGTCAGGAGAGAGAATTTGGTTCTCACACAGGATTTTGGGGCAAAGCTGGTGTGTTTCAGCAACACTTGTCAGCCCTGCTGTAGTTGGTGCCCAGCGAAGGTGGAACTGAGCAGCACCCACATGGCTCTGGGCAGGAGCAGGATTTTAATGAATTTTAAATGAATGAAATATTAATTAAAGAATTTTAAAGGCCTTTGCAGGACCGTTGTGCTGTTACACACTTGGCAACATTAAAGCTGAGCTGAATCAGTCTGTTCCAGCCACCAGAGAATGCAAACTCAGTTTTGCAGTGGTGTGAAACGAGATCTTTTGCATGGGTGGGAAGAGAGGTGTGTACCAGGGTGACATTCAGACCCACAGTGACAGATTCCAAGCCATGCCATTCCCCACTGCAGCATGTTTGACTCCTTCGCCCATCAGTCTGGCCTTGGTACCACATCCCTGGGGATTGCCTGGTTCTTATCTGTGGCCATGATGGGGAAGGAACTGGGAAATCTTGCTGCCAGCCCAGCATCTCCCCCCTCTCCTCACGGTTTGGGAATTTTCCTGCCCCCATGAGAAGCGTGGCAGTCAGGCTTTTCACTGATTTGCTTGCTTCGAAGCTGTTTCATGGAAAAACTTGTTTTTTCCTGTCTGCAAGGGGAGGGCTGATCCCGGTTTTCAGTTCTGGGTGGGATCAGAAGTGGGATGGGAGTGTTTCATCCAGCACAGCCCAGCAGAGTGCAGTTACCTGCCAGCTTCACACCCCAAGTGTCTGCCAGGAAAGTCGGGTTCTCATGCCTGGCTTTGATTTGCTGCAAAATATTGTTTCATCTGAAAAAATGACAGGGAAAGCAGCCAAAGAGCAAAGCTTTTGAGGACACGCTTTGAGCCAGCCCCGTGCTGCTGGGAGATGGAAGAGGAATTCTGGACAAGCAGTTTTCTCCTTTGGTAAAGGCCCCAGGGAATTAGAGGGTGCAAATTTAAATTAAAGCTTGAGGTTTTTCCCATATTAAGGTATTATTAGATTAAGTATTACTAGAAAGTGCTGAGTTTCTTTAAGCCCAGCTTGGGCTGTTTCAAGAAGGTGTTTGGCCGTCCCTGTAAAACACGAGACACCACATGCTGCAGAAAAGCTCTCTGCAGAAAATTGTGTCAGTGAAGTAAAGGAAAAAGATACTAATTGAAGGAAATGATTCGAATTTCTGCCTTGGATCAGCCAGTACCAACCCCTGCATTTCTGGAAAACAGCAGGGCCAAGGGCTCGGAGTGCTGGAGGAGTTACTGGCTTGTTTCCTGAGGATTAGCCACGTTGGTAGGATTGAACAGGAATCAAAGCTCATTTAGCAGCCTGGTTAAGGACTGGGATAGTCTGGGAACGCTGTGAGTTACAAAGGCATGGGCAGAAAGCTGCAAAGTCGAGGGAAGAAGGATGGAAAAGCCCCATCCCGGTGCCAGTCTCCCACTTTAGGGTAGGATCACAAGCCTGCAGGGGATGCAAGGAGAATCAGCCCCCTACTCCACCCCAAGCTCCCCACAGCACATCTCTGAGTCCCACTCTCATGGGAGAAGGCTCCAAACATGCTTGAGCCTCACTCCTCACAATCAAGATATTAGCAGACTGGGTTTTGGGAGAAAGATCTCTGTTGGTGATGAAGAGAGATGGGGACAAGTGACTCCATGATCAGAATCTGCTTTTACTGTGGGCTACATAAGCTTATATACTACTATAGGAAGGCTACAGTGATTGGGTTAAACATCATACAAACATAAAAACAAACATATGCATATTTCAACATCGATTCAATCTTGTCCCTGTGCCAGACCTGATTTCATCTTCCTGCAATCTTCAAAGCTGTTTTTATTCCTGCCAAGGCATCCTGGCTATCAGATCTCTTATGCTAATCAAGTCCCAGGTACTTTCTGATTTCACTACAGAACTCCTTTTCTACCTTGTCTGGCTCATAAAAATCATTCCAGAAAAATCACAGTGCAGCTGGGTTGTAGGTACACAAGGGTTGGGTTTTTCTCAGTCCCTCTGTGTTGGCATCACTGGTTTTGTTTGCTGGCTCTGGGTGTACAATCCCCCTCCATGGGTGTCCTCTGAGTTGGCTCCCACAGGGAGAGTACAGATAAAATCCTGTCTTGCAGGTGTTTTCCCAATTCCCAGAGCATGGCTGAGGTTTATCCTGAGGTGGGGTGAGGACTGCTGGAGTACCAAGGTAGGGTAGGTGGGGTTTTGATAGATGAGCTCACAAGAATCACATTTCTGCCGAATCTGTAGAATTTTTCTAGGAAATGTAATGGTGTTCTTCCCTGGATGGCCTGGCTGTGATGTGGAGAGGTAGAGGATGAGCTGCCCCATAGGCTTTCCCATGGGATCCTGCTTCACGATGCCATCCCACGTGTGCAGGAACCAGAGCAGATGATGGTGACCTCAGGAGGATTAAACTTGCTGGGGCTGTTGATAAAAGTCTCTTTTTTTTTTCCACCAGAGCAGGGACAGCAGCCATAACATCAACAAGGGACCTCTTCCAACTCTCTCGCAGGGATTCGCAGCCACAAATCATCCCCTTGTCTTAACCAGCCCAGAGGGAAGCCCAGCCACACAGGGTCTCTAAAAACACTTGGCTCTCCACTGATGGGTTATTTCCTTTAATCCCTTCTTGTCTGAGCTAGTGCTGCTGTCATTGCCCCTCCACCAGTGAGCAGAAAGGTCCCAGAAATCCCAAAAGTCCCCTTCCTGCCCCTTGGCTCTGGAGATTTCTCTGCTCATCCATGTGTTCAATAGACACAGGGCTCAAAGCATTCAAAGGGGCTCAAGAGGCATGAAGTTAAGATGATTTTTCCCCCAACTTGTGGGGTTGGCAAGGGAGCTGTTTTCAGCAGAGAACAGGCTCCTTTTACCCTGCCCTGGTCCCCATCCCTCTTCTTGTCCCCTCTGGGACTTGCTGTTGATATGTGTGGACTTGGCCTCAAGGCATTTCTTTCTTTTTTCTTTTTCCTTTATTTTTTTTTCCTATTTTATCTTTCTCTCTTTCCTTTTTCTTTCTCCCTTTTCCCTTTTCACTGTTTCCTTCTTCTTTTTTCCTTTCCCTTTTATTTATTTTCATATCCATATGCACTCCTCATTTTCCTTTTTCCGTTTCCTCTCTCCTTTCACCCTTTCCCTTTTACACACCTTATTTAAATACATATACATTTTCTTTTTTCCTTTTCTCTCTTTTTTTTTTTAACTTTCCCTTCCTTTTTTTTTCTCTCTAATTGTCCTTTTTCTCGTGCTGCCTTCCCTCTCTGTCCCTTCCCTCCCGGGCTGGCGACACCCCAGCCATGAGCTCATGCAGCTCCCGGCTGGATCCCGGATCTGCGTGGGAGGCAGGGAGACACTGCTCAGCCCAGTGCTGGCCACGTTTGGGATCTGTGGGGGCTGATCCCGACATCCAAGTGCTGTTTGTGGCTCTGGGAAGGGATGGCAAAAGCTGGCTGCAGTCTGAGCTTGGGGTCAGCCCCAGCTCCTGGATGGAGGAGTACAAGGGAAAAGCAAAGGGATTCTGCTGTCTTGTTTGGGATAACCATCCCAATCCGTTTACAAGTGGCTTTCCAACATATCTGAATGTTGGAAAAGCAATGCTCCTTGGAATAAGTGTGTGCCTGTTTCAAATATGCCGATATTTATCTCCTCAAATATGCCCTGCTTGAAATTCAGAGGTGCCGGTTGTGCCTGAGAGCAAAAGTTCCCACCTCTGCTCTCTGCTGAGGCCAGAGGAGGTGAAACTGCAGTGCCAGGGGCCTGTTGGACCTTCAGGGCAAATCCATGACCTGTGGAGAGCATTTGTGGTTTGTGCTTCTCAGTTCTGAGCTTGCCAATCAACGGGAAGCTCATTGCCAGCCTGCAAATCCCTGGCAGGAGGGTGGATCCAGGGGAGGATTGGCCTCTTCTCCCAGGGAACAAGGGACAGGAGTAGAGAAAGCGGCCTCAAGCTGTTCCAGGGGAGGATCAGGTTGGACATCAGGAAGAATTTTTTCATGGAAAGGGTGGTCAGGCATTGGAAGTGGGCTCCCAAGGAGGTGGTAGATCCCACATCACTGGAGGTGTTCAGGGAATGCCTGGATGTGGCACTCAGTGCTCTGGGCTGGGTGACAAGGTGGAGATCAAGGTTGGACTCGATGACCTTGGAGTTCTTTTCCAACCTTCATGACTTTTTCCAGCCTTAGTGATTTTGTGATTTGCTGCTTGGCCACTGCAGCACTGTCTTTTCCATCTCTTCCAAAGTCAAACATGGGCTGCTAGAAACATTCCCAGGCCTTTACAGCTGGGAAATAGCAGCGACCTCCTGAGAGAGCCTGATGTCACAAGACTTTTCAGCCTGATTTCCAGAGTAGTGGTCTGGATGTGCTTCAAACTTCTGACTGCTTTTTCCAAGCAGCGTTGTTGTTCAGGATTTTTGTCTCTCTTTTTTTTCTGGACTCAACCTTCCCCAGCTCTCAGACCTTCTTGTGCAATCGATGTCCCATCGTAGACATGTCTGGGAGAAATGCAGAGATTTCCTGAGAGCACTGCCATGGAAATTCCTGAGATTTCTGGTATGAATGGACACGTAGGGAAGGAGGAAGTGGCCATTTAGGAGGTGCATTTTCCACACATATAAGTCCTTTCTGCTCACCCTCTATACTCTGCACCTGCCAAAGGTAGTACCCCTAAGTTTCACCCTGTGGTACCCCAGAACTGAGAGAAGGCTCAAACATTTGCTGCTGCGCCAACTTTTTTTAGCTACTTTGTGCCTCTGGTTGTTTGAAAGCTTGGAAATGTGGCTTGGAGCTCTCCCTGCCTGCTGGAAATACCAAGGGAGCAAAGGCATGATGAAAACTCCTGGGGAGGAGGTGGATTTTGGCAGTGGGCTCCTCCCATGGCGCTGCTGAGGCTGGGAAAACTCATCACACCTGCCTCTGGCATGCCTGGAGGAGTTTGGTGAGATGCACAGTTGTGGGGCTTGTAGTAAGGGAAATTAGAATGGAATTAAATGATCTTTAAGGTCCCTTGCAACCCAAACCTTCCTGTGATGCTGTGAGTCAGGATGAGCTGCCCCTGCATAGAGAAACCCATATGGGAAAATATTTGAGCCCACACTGCCTCATGGGCATCCAGGAATCAGCACAGCCCCCTTGGAAAAGCATTCCCTGCCTCAGTCTTCCAAAGGAAATGTGCAAGGGGGATGTTCTCCTCCCATTTCTTACGTGACCACCAGCATCAGATGTTCCCAGGATGGGACACAGCTGTAGGGACAATGCACGGGGCTGACCAGAGTACAGCCTGCTCTTTTGCAAGGAGCTTGGCTCCAGACTGCAAGCAAAACTGCCTTCCTATTCCCAAAAATAAGATTATAAAAGGGAGGGAGGCAGCGTTCCAGCTGCTGCCTGTTGCAGCGGCAGGAGAGGAGGGGTGGAAAGGACGAGCAGTTTTCAGTCTTCCCAATCCAGGAATGTTCAAACACCTGGGGCAGGTCTGGGGGCTGAAAGTGGGGGCTTTGAATGGAGAGGGGTCAAATGGAGGGGTTAAAAAAGGTATGGAAAAGTGGAGAAAGACCTGGAGTGTTAAGTGCAGGTATGGAGGTGTTGGTTGCTGGTTCCCAAAGAGACAGCTGCAAGCTCTGGTTGGGAAGGGTCACCATCCCTTTCCCTGTATCCACACCCCATCCTGGAGCTCTGGCATCCCTGGGGCCGTGCCCATTCCCTGGGGAGCCTGGGCAGTGCCCCACCACCCTCTGGGGGAAGAAGCTTTTCCTGATATCCAGCCTGACCCTCCTCTGACACAGCTCCAGCCGTTCCCTGGGTCCTGTCCCTGTCACAGGGAGCAGTGATGGGAGCTGTCCCTTGGGAGGAGCTGCAGCCCTCAGCGAGGTCTGACCTCAATCTCCTCATCAGGCTGTTTAATCTGAGATTAACCCCATCCCTGCAGGTCCATGCCCTGCACAGCCTTCACACCTGCCTTCCTTACTCAGCTCCCACTTTCCTGGAGCTGGCTTTAATCTCAAACACTTCAGATCTCACTAAGCTCTTCCAAGCTGCTGGCATTTTTCTAGCACTTAACAAGGCCTTTGCACTTGGGTGTTAAACCCGGCTCACCTGCCCTGTCCTGCTGGGAAGGGGGCAAAAAGGGGCTCTTTGGGCTGTGTTGGGAGGATGCTCTGCCTTAGCCAACTTCAAGAAATAGTCCCAGAATGGGCAGAGAATTCTAATTCTCTTTACTTCATCTGTGTCATACCCCTGTGTGACGAGCTGTGCCTGTTCTCAGACACCTGGTGGGCTTGTCCACTGTAGTTTTTCAGGGTAACATTTCCATTTTTAGGTTTCCCATTGCCCAGCCTGCTGCTTTTGATCCCAGATTGACACCTACAACCTGCAGGCTTTGAAGGTAGGAAGAGGGGGTGCAGCTTCCAGGCTGCTCTGTGGGTGCCCTTCTGCCTTTCTCCCATGGCTGTTTCCATCCTGGGGGAGAAATAGGATTCCATAATCCGACCTAAGAGAGAAAAAGCATTAAATATGATGCCCCTGACATTCTGGGGCCACCTGCATCCATTGCAGAGCTGAGCTGCTTTATAAAGAAAAAGAGAAAAGAAGGAGAATTATGATGCAGATGGGGATTTTGAGTGTTTATTTTGGAAAAAGCTTCTGGATCTCCAACTTTTTGCTGTGGGTCAAACTGTCAGGTGTTTAATCCAAAATCTACCCCTTCATAACTTCGAACACTGGGAATCCAGGGATTTGGATGTTTCACCCAGTGAGCCATGCAGGGACCCCAGCAGCCAGGGCAGGATTTTGGCTTTTCCAAAATAATTTCTCATTTCTTGCTGCTTAAAAAAAAACCCCAAAACCATGAACTGGGGCAAAATACAATGCCATGAGATCTATGGAGCTGTGGGAAAGGTCAGGCTCACTGTATGTAACCCTTCTGCTGCAAAATTCCTCTTTTAACATTTTTCCACTTTTTCCTTAGAAAACCATTCTTGCCCCCAAAATCACCAGAATTCCAGGGGTAAATATTTGAGCAGTGAGTGAGCATATTGAACTTGCCTTTCCAAATGGCACTAGTTTAAGCTTTCAGCTGCTGGGCAGTGAGTGGAAATGCTGTCACCCCAGATTTACCATCAGGAAATGGCAGGATGTTCTAAGGGCTAGCGCAGGGAAGCAGCAGGGGAGCCTGGGATCCAAACACTATAAAGGAGCAGCCACAGTGTTCCACTTATTTCCAAAGGCTGTGTCATGGCCTCTGCAATATTCCAGTCAATCTAATGCAAGGCTAATTTTTTTTCATTAACCTCCAAAGCAACCTCCCCATCTGCCAAATTAATCACTGCTGGAAAGCCAGAGGAGTATTTTAGAAAAAACAAACTACTGATTCTGTCCCTAACAACCTCTTTTTTTTTTCTTTTTTTTTTTCCTTCAGGCCTTTCAGTTCCACTTCAGCTCATTTGCAATGCTCTTGCAGAGCCCATTTGTAAGGCATAAATATAATACATATATATGTACACAAATAATTACTGCTTTTTTTCAAGAGCAATGGTTTATTTGGTCTTTGCTCACCAGGAGACTCCCATCTCAGAGGAGATCCTCAGCAACACATTGGGGTGCTTTCATCCCAGGTTTGGAAGCTAATTTTCAGTGAGTGAGAGCTGGATGTTATTCCTAGAGTGCTTCCCTGGCTGCAAGGCATGGAGCTATGAGCTTGGAAATCAGAGAATCATAGAATGGTTCAGGTTGGAAGGGACCTTAAAGATCATCTTTGTTCCACCCTGTGCCATGGGCAGGGACACCTTCCTCTACCCCAGGTTGCTCCAAGCCCCATCCAATCTGTTATAAGTGCAATTATCTTTCTATTAAATTTTTTAAATGCTATATAAAAAATATGTGAACCTCGTTTTTCACAAACCTGGCCTCGGACACTGCCAGGGATGGAGCAGCCACAGCTTCTCTGGGCACCCTGTGCCAGGGCCTCACCCCCCTCACAGGGAAAAATTTCTTCCTAATGTCTAATGTAAATCCAATCTCTTTCAGTTTCAACTCACTCATGTCAATTTGAAGCCATTCCCCCTTGTCCTGTCATGCCAGGCCCTTGTAAAATGTTTCTCTCCATGTTTTCTGTAGGCTCCCTTCAGGTACTGGACAGCCACGATTAGGTCACCTCAAGGCCTTCTCCAGGCTGAACAATCCCAATTCTTTCAGTCTTTCCTCACAGCAGAACTGCTCCATCCCTCTGATCATCTCCATGGCCCTCCTCTGGACTGGCTCCAACAGCTCCATGTCCTTCCTGTCCTGGGGACCCCAGAGCTGGACACAGAGCTCCCCATTTTGTGGTTTTCCCTCAGCAGAGCCTTCCCAAGAGCTTTTCCTCGCAGGTGGGATCACCAGGCAGCACCCATTGCTCTCCCACATCCCTCCCCCTTGCCCTTCCCAGCCCAGCACAAGGCTCATCCTCAGCTCCCTGCCCGGGTTATATCTTTATGATATCAGGTTTTATGCAGCAGCACGGTGAAGTCATCGCAGCCGGCCGCGCTTTTATTCCGGCGCGGTCCCCGCGGCAACGGAGGGAGAAACAAAACAGGGAGTTCAGCACAGCGAAGTTTCCTGGCTGCTGGGGCTCATTTTTCTTCATGAGCTGGCTTTGGAAGGCAGCGGAGCGGCCGCTCATGGAAACTCAAACATCTTTCCCTCTCCCCTGTCTGCTCCCCCGTCTCTCTCCGCAGCAATGGAGATAAAGGTTACACATCTGGTTCGGATCTGCTCTGTTTAACCAGAAAAAAATAAAATAAAATGAAATAAAAAATGCCGTGCTCCTGCTGTCCCATAAATCATCCCGCAGCTGGAGCGCACTCCCGGCTCTCGCTGGGGCTGTTTATCCCGCCACGTCCCACTGAGCCGTGGGGTTTGCTTTTGGGAAAGCTGCGCCTCCCGAGAGCTGCCTGCTGCCATTTGGAGTGATCTCCGGCCTCTGGGCCAGGCCTGAGAAGTTTAAAGTTACCATGGATTAAGGTTTTGGGATTTAAAACCACCCATGATGCTCAGCTCAGCCCATGGGAATGACGCTTGCAGTGAGCTCCCTGCCAGATGTTGCTCCCCAGGAGCAACTGTTCTGCCCCCAAAACACTCACATGGCTGTAAAACATAGGCAGAAAGCAATGGAGCACCTACAAAATCTAACATCTTCCAAATCCCCTGCTTTTACCTTATCATCTCCATTTTACTCCAGTGATTTTGGGGTTGGGAGTTGCAGTATTTCCACCCCACAAGCAGAAGACCCCTGGCCAAGGAAATGCCCACACTTCTGTCCCAGTTATCCTAAGATCCTCTGCTGCAGGCTCAGCTGCTCCAAGTTTATCTGCATCTCTGCTCAAGCACTTGGATACAGTCCTGATTAATTTTCCTTGAACTCCTGGCCTTGCAATGTCAACACTGGCTGTGTAGGGCATTGCTGGAAAACCCAGGAAAGATCTGGGCAGGTACATCTGGGCATCTGTAGACTTCTAGACTGGCTTCTTTCACTGATGTAATAAATTTAATACTGGCTAATAAAATTTGTCAGAGCCACTTTGCCTCTCCTTGTAAAGGTCTCCCTAGAAGGCTGTGATTAAATGCAAAGCTGCAGCATTGAGGGAACCTAACCAAGCATTAAATGCTGATGCTGTCCTAAATTTAAGGGCCTGGCTTCAATGTTGAACTCTAGGACACATCCTGCTCTTCATTTTTATGACCCCAGCATAAGTGGTTACGTCTGTGCTTTAGGGTTGAATCCTGGAGATTTCACCAGTGGGCTCGTAGCTTTCTGGTCTCCAAGGGCAGCAGAGTAATCCAAAACCCTCTGGATTTCAACTGGAGAAAGTGAGATTTGACAGTGATTCTTTGTAATAGTTTGTCCCAGGGACACACTATCACACTTCAAGGAGGAAGCATGAGTGTAGGAGGGAGTGTAGGATTTTGTGGCTTCCTCTGGGCAGCCTGACTGTGAAATTCTCCGTGAGGAAATTCCCTGGTTAAAATGATGGCCGGTAGCTCTGCTGACTGTACCTCGCCCATCTCCCTTCAGGTCCTGAAGGGACAATACAAGGAAGATGTAGTGACAGGACAAGGGGGAATGAATTCAAACTGAAAGAGGGTAGGTTTAGATTGGAGATTAGGAAGAAATTCTTCTCTGTGAGGGTGCTGAGCACAGGGTGCCCAGGGAAGCTGTGGCTGCCCCATTGGTTGGACAGGGCTTGGAGCAACCTGGGATAGTGGAAGGTGTCTCTGCTCCGGCATGGGGTGGGCAGGATGAGCTTTAAGTCCCTTCCAACCCAGACCATTCTGTGGCTCTTTCATTGGGACAGAATTAGCACTCAGGTTTGAAGACACAGCACTACATTCAAGGCTCACTTGGATTATATGCAGGTCCCGGAGGCAGGGTCACTTCAACCTACACCAGCCTTGTGAAGGTTTCCCTGATCCAATTCTGGAAAACTCCAGAGATTTAGAGCAATTCCAGTGACACTTTTTTACTTCACAACATGCCCTCAGCTTGAGGGGAAATTCTAGGCTGGAGTCTGGCTTTTATGGCCTTGCTGTCCCCCCACCCGGGCGAGAGTGTAAGACTGAGGCAGTACCTTTTGAAGCAAGGCCAGGGGCATTTTTGATGCAGGAGGTGATGTCTAGAGAAGAAATCCTGCATAAAGGGGGGTCTGAGGCCACCCCAAAAGCAGCAGGGTGTGGATCTCGGGGCTCCCCACCAGCAGCCGGGAGTGGAGCGCGTGTCTCGGGCCAGGCTGGGCTATTTTTACTCCCGGTCTGGTCCCGCAGCCACGCTGGCAGATGCGCTCCCAGCTGCAGATGACTTCCATGTGCAGCCCCTCTTGGGGCCCGGGGATGGGAGGGGATGTGGGGCCCCTTCCCGGCCCTTCCCCGAGCTTCCTTCTCCTCCTGGCGCGCTGTGGAACCTCGGGCTGCGCCCTGGCATCCTGGAGGGCTGCACGGGCCATGGAAAGCAGCTTTCCCGGGAAACGGAGGCGGTGCAGGCATTGGGAAAACCTCTCCCGTGCTGCAGAGGGGTGGGAGGATGGAGGGAAGGATCGCTTTAACCAAAGTGCAGCTTTTAAACCCCGTGAGAGCAGAAAAGGGGGGGCCCGATGCACGGTGAGGTGCAGGGCAGGCTCCCAAGTCCCTCTGCAAGAGCCAGTTAAAATAATAAATAAATAAATAAGTAATATTAAAAAACCCCCAAATAAAAATATAATATTAAAATATTATAAAAATAATAAATAAATAACATTCACCCATTCCCCTCTTTTTCTAATGAAGCCCCTGTGGTGTGCTCGGGGAAGGTGCCAGATAAACAGCGCAGTTTCCCCAGCTCAGCTGCCATGGCTTGGCAAACCAAGCTGTCCCCTGTCCCCCACGCAAGCGGCTCAGACGGGAAGTTTTGGGATCTGGGCTGCGCCTCCTGCCAAGAATGGGATGCCTGAACTGTAAATCCTCATGAGGACAAAGCCCAGAGCAGCCCTGAGAGCTCTTCTTGCGCCCTGGAGAAGTCAGGGTGAGGCCCTTGGAGCCCTGTGGATCGTGTGCAGCGCTGAACAGCGAGCCTAAGCTGTCAGATTTAATTTAGTCTTGTAAATGGTGTTGTGGAAGGCAAATCCTCCTCCTGGGAGGTGCTGCCAAAGGCATGGTTGTGTGTGCGACACATGTGGAACATCTCCTGTCATGACCCATGGGGACCTGCCTGAAGTGCTTCAGAAAGCAGCAGGACAGCGCCAGGTGGCCTTCTCCTCATGGCAATCCCACCCTGACCCATGGAAGAACACCTGGATGAGCCCTGAACTGCAAGGGTCTCCTTTCCAAGATCTAATAAATGCAACCCAGTTCTCCAGAAGGCAGTGCCCTCTCCTAGCTCTCCCTCACCAATTCCCTGGTTTTGGTGTTCCAGCTGCCTTCTGCACGGCATATGCCTGCAAGGCTCCATTTCTCCATCCAGGCAACTCCAGCAGGCCGTGGGAACAACGCCTTTGGACAACAACAGAGCCTCAGGGAAACTGAGGATGTAAGGCCCACAGCCAGAGCTGCCCTGTGCTGTGGGGAGGCCACTTTCATCTTCTTTGTGCTTTCAGGGGGGATTTTTGAAGGGACAGGAAAAATGTGCATTGTTTCTGGGAATTTCATCTTCTTTGGGTGAGCTCAGAGAAGGAAAAATCATGGCTGTGGAAAGCTAAGGAGACAGATGAAAATATGGGGGCATTGAGTAACACAGGTTGGAAGGGACACCCAGGACTGGCTGACGCCAAGTTGCTCCATGCCATGTCCAGCTGAGTTTAAATTCCTTCAGGATGGAGATTTCACAACCAAGACATCTCTGTTTCTACCTTTTTTCCAAGCTGGAAATCTCCAGGTTGCCAGCAGCCTCTCAGTGCTGTCCCCCTGAATACCCTTACTACATCCATCCTCCCTTTGAGGAACAGTGGGTTTCCCCCCTCCCTGCCCCTGCCCAAAATATTTGTTTTCCACACCCTGGAAAATTATTCCATTGATACCCACACTGGCTTTAACAAAGACAAACCCACAAGTTTCTCAAAACCTCCATTAGACTTTATTTAAAAGTTCTTTGTATAGACTTCCTGACACAGAATCCACAATAAAAATAAAACCCCACTCCCTCCCACTGCTCCCCCCTCCCCAGATTGCTTTGCTTTGTATTTTATAAAACATACAGCATCAGAAGAATGCCAGAGGCATCCTACACCACAATTTGAAGATTTGTTAACTGAGGCCTTGGTCCCAGCAGTGCATTTGCATTCGGAAACTTTGCTTCCTTTTCCTTGCTAGTTCGGTTGGCCACATGTGGTACAAATGCAAACAAGAGATCTAGTCTGAGATCGAATCCAGCAAAAGGAGAAGAAAAATAAAAGAGGAAGAGTGAAAATGGAGCTACTTGTTTATCAGAATCAGCCACTCTTACACAAAAGCTTTCCCTGTAAAGTTACGCTCAGTTATGAGAAGGATAAAAGCAAGCAGGTAACAAGTTGCCGTGAAATTACTACGATTCTTGGGGTTTTTTTGACTCATTTTTACGGTGCCTTTGATAGGCAGACTGCCAGAATTGGGGGGGGGGGGAAGGCTAATTTAGAGACATGTTGAGAGACAATAACAATCTGCACTCAGGTAAATATTTGGCAATGTTGAAGCTATACAATATAACCCGGGCACGTGTAGCACTCAGTCCACAAACAGTTTAGCACCATATTGATAGGTCATGTAGCAAAACCCTCTCCTCAGGGTTTGCTTGGGAGTTAAAAGCATGAAATATTACAGTGCAAGGTCGTCTATACCCTTAGCTTCTATAGGGGCAAGGTGGCAAAGGTGATGCTGTCTCAGAGGTAAGTGTTGGCCAGCCCCTGGCTCTATGTCCCTATTGTCGTCACCACGCCAGGGTTGATGGTACCTGGTGGAGAAAGAAGGAATAAATAAGGTTCTGATGCAGGATACTGAGGGAAGATAAACGAGGTGACTGTCAGGAGTCCAACCCCACTCAGCAGAGTGGGAATGCCAGGGATTTGTCTGAGTCCCCCTTACCAGAGATGCAGAGTTTTTCACATTCTTTCTGCGTGTTGAACCTGTTCTCGTTGCCGCCGCAGCCGCCGTACCAGAAGCGGGCGCAGCTCTTGGTCTCGGGGTCGTAGTACCACTTCAGCACAAAGTTCCTGCAGGTGCCCTCATCCTTCTGCAGCCGGCAGATGTCCATGACTGTGGACAAAACAGGAGCAACAGTGGTCAGTAGCACTCCTGGGTGAAGCACAGCCTTTTCTGAGTGTATCTGCAGGGCAGGGCTGGAATGCAAGCTGAAAAAGGGCATCCACAGCACACATTGTGCACATCTCTTGTGACTGAATCCTATCTCTTTCTCTGCAAAGGCAACCTCTTTCCCTGAAGGTCACCACCCTGGTGCACAAGTTTGTCTCCTGTGTTGCTGCCATGCATCCAGGAGGGATGAAGGAAGAGTGCTGCATGACAGTGGTTGTCTGCAAATCCCTTGGATCTGTAGGATACGAGTTTGGCAGGTCTCAGAACTGGGAGAGGACTGGCTGGGCTGCAAGGGAAGAAGTACTGGCACCACCAAGATGACTGACTTAATCTGAAAAGAGAAATCTTCCATGTGAAGATGCTCCTGGGTCCACCACACACTGCCCATGGCATTTTGCATCCCTTGCTGGGTGAGCAGGGAACAAAACAACAAAGCACTTGGAAGTGGCAAAATGAAATTGCCAAATTGTTTCTTAAAAATAAAACTAAACATCTGATGTCAGCCACTGATTTGCCATCAGGTCACACACCTCCCTTCTCACAGGGATGCAGAAAGAGCTCATGCCACCTCTGCTCAGCACAGCATAAACGCCACAGATCAGGGGGAGTCAGAAATCAGTGTTGACCTTGCAGTTCAGCTTTGCTTTTGGGCCCCTACAGCCAAAAGCTTCCCCATGCCTTAGGCAGGCTCTTTGCCCTCCTTATATTCAGATTTTCTTTTTCCAAAGACCATCTCACTTCTTCCCCACTTTCCAAAATACTGAAATCCAGCAGATGTGAACACAGGAATGACTCTACCCCAAACCTTGCACAGGAATCAAATCCAAACACTAATCAAAACAGAAGAATTTCTTTTGCATATATAACCTAATTTTCCCCTATTTCAGTCTGAAATTAAACAAAAGCTTACCTAAAAATTTCCAGGAATTGATAGAGAGCAAGAACTAGGGAGTTAAAATGTGTTTTAAGCTGTAGCAGGTTGAAAAGATGGGAAGAGAGAGGGTTTTAAATCATCCCCTGGAGAAAATGTGCCTGGGCTCCTCAGTTACACTTAGGAGTTACTTTTGTCATGCTAAAAAAGTTAATGACAATAAAAAAAATAAAGCCATAGAATCATCAAGGTTGGAAAAGTCCTCTAAGACCCTTGAGCCCAACCATTACCCCAGCACTGCCAAGTTCGCCGCTAAACCACGCCTCAAATTCCACATCTACACGTGATAAATGATATAAAAAGTCCAAAATCAAAGGGGATCACATCATTTAAAAGGCTTCAAAAAGGAAGTGGGTCTGGTGCATGGTTTTGCACCCAAAGTGCCTTAAAGTCTGGGGGCTCAACTCATTTCTCAATGTTGCGCCTGCTATGGGCTGAGCCCAGAGCCTGAGCCACCACGCAGCACCCCAAAAGCTGAGATGCACTGAACTCATGTGTCCATTTTTCATGTGGATTCAAGCTCTGCCTTTGCAGAAAATGGAAAGGGAATAAAGCAAGCAGAGCACAGTGGGCAGAGACCTGAACATCCCTCCAGGGCCCCTCAGCTGCTTTTCTTGACTCTGTGCCCAGGGCAGAGCGGTGCCAAGTTGATGAAATATCACTTTAGCCTCAGAAACAGTTGCTGGAAACATCATAAAGGCATGTGACAATGATCAGAAGGGGCTGACCTGTGGGACAGGGCTGGCAGAAACAACGCTCCCTCCAGAGAAAACCTCATCAGGGAGGCTTCCCTGCTCTCTGAGGGTGGAATCCTGCTCTGGAGTGAAGCTGCAGGTTCCTGCAAAAGCTGTGCACTGCTTCCTCTGGCAGCAAAGTCCTCAAACTACAGCCAGAGGATCCATGATACCCATTTGCATCCCCAAAGCACCTTGAAATCCCCTTTTGCCACCCCAGACATCTCTGTGGCTGATGGTGGCCACCTCCTCCTGGCCTCCACATCTCTGCAGGGCTGCCAGTGATAAAAATTCCCAAGCATGATTTAAGGATCCTAAAATAAACCTAAGAAAGTCAAATGAGGTGGAAGGATCTGTAATTTGCCTTTTCAAACCCTGTCATGCCATTGCAAGGACTAAAGCCTTGCCTTTAGGTATCAGGGCTGTCTTCACTCCGTGGTTTCCCTCCTGGCTCCACAAAGGGCCCTGAAACACCTCTGGGAGGGGAGGGCTGCTCTGATAAGGATTTTCTGGGCTCTGTTCCCTCCCAACCCCTTGCTGAACCAACACAGATGATTTCAAGCCTCTTTTCCCTTCCCAGGTCTTGAAGAGGTTTGCAAACATAACCCCTCAACCTCAGAAACTCCCTGAGGAGAGGAGGACATTGCCATTTTCCTGCGGGCTCCTCCCTCAACCTTGACTTTTATCTTTTGGTGCTGAAGGGAAAACGTCTCCATGCAATACCCAAGACCCATGGAATCACTTTCCATCGGGTGTTTTGGTTACAGGCAGGGAAATGTCGGGAATTCTCTGCATTTCAGCAGAGCAGTGGCACTTTTTGGTCACACAGAGATAACACAAACTGATTTGGGACCGTGCCACGCTCCAGTTCAGCAAGCACAGGTCCCTCATGAAATCCAGTGAGCTTTGCCACTCTGGTTGTGCCAGAACACCATGTCCTCGTGGGACAACACACATGCAAAGTGACTTGCTCATGCAAAGCAGATGGAAGGACGTGGTCATGTGAAGGAGCAAGTGAAAACTAACTCTGTGCTACTTTTGATCTGGGGTTGGATAGGCTTGGATGCATGCTGTGAAATGGTCAAGGTGAAAGAATGGGTTTGCTTTGTTTGTGATGATTAATGTTTTTGGGGGGTGTTACCTGATGAAAATCTTTTCTCAAGGGGTGGCTGCTGCATGGCTTTCTCATCTGCTGCTGGAGGAGGAAAAAGTGCACGGGTTTGGATTTTAAACGGTGTTTTCTCTCTGATCCAAACATCATTTGACATTAGGACAAAATGCAAAAGGGTGAATCCTCATGGGGTACTTACATGGCTTTAAGCATTTGTTATTGCACTCAGCTTCGGTCTCAAATCTATTGGCATTACCTCCACAGCCACCATACCAACCCTGGCTGCAGAACTTGTGTTTGGAGTCAAAGAACCACACAATCTGATAGTCCTTGCACTGCATGCCCATGTCAAAGTCCAGCAAGCAAGGGTCTGGCCAATCTGCATGGCAAAAGGTGCAAAGGTTAAGGGACTCTGAGAGGGTTAAAAGCTGAAAAAGCAGAGAGATTGAAAAGAGGAAGAAAGGGAAAATAGAGCCTGATTCAGGACTGGCATCATTTCCCCTCTCATGTGTTTTGTCTTGCTTTGCTGGATGCAAACCTTCCCCATCTTCCAGCTTACCTCTTCTCACTCTTGGTTTTGTCACAGATCCAAACCCCAAATCCTTGGAGCAACATATTGGGAACCCCTTATGCCCCACTAGGGCACTCAGGACTGAGCCCTCCCACAAATCC
The DNA here is from genome assembly GCF_049639895.1 of Pseudopodoces humilis. NCBI lineage: Eukaryota > Metazoa > Chordata > Aves > Passeriformes > Paridae > Pseudopodoces > Pseudopodoces humilis. Next base: position 35,752,754 of record NC_142207.1, on the reverse strand, counting down.
CCACATTCTGTTTTCAAAGCTCTTTGTCTTGGCAGTAACTTCTAGTCCTTAAGTGTGTTTATCTCTAAAAGCAAGTTGCACCCGGTATATGTGAAGGCTCAATGAAGGTTTAAACATATGTTCCTTTTCTGCCCCAAAAATGATAATTTAGGTCCAAATCCCAGGGTTTTTATTAGCTGTGCTGGGCCATCCATGGTATTTTACCTATATAAGGAGGACAGAGTGTGGGCTTTCCTCCACAGTCTTTTGGAAGATTTACACATGGGTGTCTCCCATGAACTAGAGGAGGCTGAGCTAAACCCATCCCCAGTTCCCTGCCCTCTTTAGAGTCTTTATCCTGTTGAAAACCTTTGGATTAGCATCCTTGGGGAATGCTCCCCCCAGATTGCTGGCTGCCATAAATCCTCAGGCAGAGGCGTTTGCTGCAGGTGGGTCAGCAGGAGGAGCTGAGATGGAGAGGTCTGTGTGGAAGTGCAGAGCAAGCACACAGCACACCCCTTTTCCCTGGAGCAGAAGGAGCCTACACACTTGGTTTCCCAAAGGCTGGTGCCAAGGGGTTAAACAAAGCCAGGGGGTGCTTGTCACCTTGTCACAAGGCTTCTGAGGAGATGTCAGTGCCAGGGAGAGGGGCCAAACGAGTGGGAGCACATGGGAAGGGAATGATGATGGTTCATGCAGGAAGGAGAAATGAGTTGGTCCAGCACAAGCTCTTGTCCCCTCTGCTGCACTAAGCTCCAGTGGTGCCACCAGCCAGGCATGAATGAGATCCATGCTCATCCCACTCAACACCAGCAGCCAGAGCTCCACAACTCCTGGCTGAACACACTGAGCAGCAGCATTTCCCCGTGCTCTCAGACCACGTCGTGAAGAAAATGAGCCTCAGCGCAAGAGCACAATGCTTAAAGGAAAACATGGGAGTGGTGATTCAGGAGTGAGTTTTAGATGACAGATCCATTGTTGGTGTGCCTGCAGTGGCTGTGCTGCTTGATGAAGGCTGAGAGCCCTCCCAGGTCCTTGGAAGAGGGGTTGTGACACTGATGGTAGCACTGAGTGTGACAGCACCAATGTGATGAGCTTGATGTCACCCAAAGCGATGAAATGAGGCAGAGACCCCAGTGCAGGGCTCAGACCTGGACAGCCAAGGATGTCACCAGCACCAGGATCAGCTGGCTCTGCAAAGCCAAGGACTTGCAGATCCTTTGGTGTTAGTGGGACTGTGAGAGCCCCCAGCCCAGCAGTCCCCCCATGGCCCACACTCACCATTCTCAGGCCCTTCCAGTGGCTCAGTGTTGAGCATCATGTTGGCCAGGGACACCTGGGGCTGCACCAGGGTCTCTGTGGAGGAGAGGCAGAGGGTCAGTCCAGGGGCAGGCCACCAGCAGCAGCACCCTCAGTGCAGTCATGAACAGGTTCCCTGGCCCCAGCTCCAGCACAGGGGCCAGGTCTGGATCTGTTTAGCCCAGCACACACATGTGAGAAATGTTTATTGGAGGCAGCTGATGGGATGAGTAATCCCCAGCTGCCTGGCTGCAGCAGGGTGGGATCACCTTCCATCCCCAGCCAGTGGCTCTGCTTGGGCTCACCCTCAGAGGTCACCTGAGGAGCATCCTCAAGGCCCCATGTGGCTGCTTTGGATGGCCCCCACTCACCCCACAGCACCAACAGGCAGGGGTTCAGGAGCTGGATGTGGCCTCTCTGGAGCCAGTTTAGCTTTGGTTTCCTGGCCTTAGAGATGGCAGAATAAAAATGGCATCCCTCGGGGGGGCCAATCCATGATGGATCTATACTCTCCTGCTCCCTCAAGGGCTCTCTTGAACCCAACATTCCTCCCCATCAGGCCTCACATCCTTCTAGGAGCTATGGCAAGGATAAAAACAGCACAGGTGAAAAAGTTCCATGGAGCAGGAGGGGTCTGCAGCCACAGGAAGGGCTGGATTTGCTTTTCTTTAGTGTAAAGTTTGGGTGTTGGTAAGGGGGACAATCCTACTCAGTGTCCAGGTCACAGCTTGCCACCACTGCCTACTCAGCTTGTTCCCATTCAAGATTTATTCTGTGAGAAAAGCAGCTTCCCTGGGCATTGGGAGCTCCAGTTCAGCACATGAAAATGTTACTTCCACCCACTGATGTCTTTTCTCAACATTTTTGTGGGCATGTTTATTGCTTGAGAAGGTAAGGGACTGGTCCAAACCCACTGAAGCCAGAGGAAAGGCTCTCCATGGGCACAGGAATTGTCTCAGAAGTGCCAGAGGGAGCCAGACACAGCACTGGCAGGACCAGCACAAACTTCACACCACCAAGCCAAGTCACCCCTCTGCCAACAGCATTAAAAAAAAATTGGCTCTTTCTTACACAGCAACTTTTGGCCATGCCAGAGAGTTTGGTTAGGTTCACATTGGATCTGCACACATGGAGTTTGGCTCCCCAAAGGACTAAGCCTTCCATTCCATCTCTTCTTTCTGGGTTTTTCTGGATAGTGTGGGGAGCAGATCAGTAGCTATGGAAATGGCTATCAGGGAAGCAGCTTTTCTTGCTTATTTTGATATTGGACTGGACTGAGTTTGCCAGTTTGACTCATTATTGTTTGCAGTAAAGCAGGCTGGACCCCCACCAAGACCTTTTGCACCAATGTGCAAACCCTCTGGGACCCACTCTGGGACTGCCTTTAGTTATCCCACATTCTGTGCAGGTTTAATCCTACTGTAACTCCCATTTCTCAATGAAACACATTTCCCACGTCTCATACCCTGCTGATGATGCAGAGGATGGCAGACATGAGGTGACACAACTTAGCACAGCCAGGGCTGGGATTGTTGGTACCAACTGACTCCTGATCCCTTATCTTTTGTGTCCACTTTATGAAAAAAAAAAAAAAATGTCCACACGTTTTTAAGAGTCACTTACTCGTGCTGAATGACCCTGTGTAGGTTACTTTGGGCTGGGATTTTTGGTAGCCAGTGATGACGACGACGTACTTTTGCCCACTCTTGAGCCCTCGGATCACGTGTTCGGTGCCAGTCAGGTTTTGCCTCTGCACGAGGGAGTGGTCGTGTGCCAAGGTGACAGTGACATCAAAGGTGTTGTGTGGCTCAGGGCTGGCCCAGCGCAGCCTGGCACTGCTCTCAGTGACATCTGTGATCTGGATGTCGTGGGTCTTTGCTGCAGGGCAGAATCACAAGGGACACCAAGTAGTGAATGAAGAGGGAAAAATCTCAAGGAAAAAGTGCCTCAGTGCTGCAGAATCTTCTTTCCATGGCAAGTGCAAGCCAAGTTGGTGCTTGGCTGTCTCAAATGCCACTGCAGGGGAGGCTTTGTTTTCCATAGCTCAGATGATTCACCAAGTGGTTTATTTATCTTTAATAATCAGTTGCAATCTAGCAAATCAAAGCATTTTCATTTTCTTTCCCCCCAGAAGATTCTCACAGATTGAAATTCCCAGCACTTTTCCAACAACTGTAAATGTGCCCAGTCAGATCCTTCCTTCTCTAGGGTGCAATGGATTCGCTGAGCTGCTGAAGACCTCCAAGCCAAGCTTGTCTAATAGTGAACATAAAATCACAGACTGCTTTGGGTTGGAAGGGACCTTCAAGACCATCTCATTCCAACCCCCTGCCATGGGCAGGGACACCTTCCCCTATCCCAGGTTGCTCCAAGCCCCATCCAGCCAGGTCTTGAACACTTCCAGGGATGATAACCTTAATAGGTCAAAGAAGTAATTATGGAAAGGTTTTTCTGCTCTGGGAGATCACTGGATGAGACCTGTATAAATACTGCTTAAAGCACTGGTGGAGCAAGAAACACTCAGAAAAGTTTATTCCCCTTAAGCTGATAAAAGCATTAGCCTTGCAAAAGCTGACTGCTTTTATTTATTGCTTTTTATTTATTATTTATGCAGCAACTTTCCATCAGTGACTGGATGAGCTTCCCTGTGCTTGGACACGTGCTTTGATCCTTGCTCAGCTAGTGCAGATCTGCCTGGTACCCCCTTGCAAAAATACCTGGAAAACCTCCTTTGTATGAACTGTGCTCACATGAAAGAAGCTTGGCATTCCCAAATAGGTCTCCACACTGATCCATTGATGAGCTAACTATTCATATTAGCTGGGAGCTCAAACAATGCCATGAACCATCACAAATAGCAAAACTTGGACAAGGGGCGATGCTATGAGGAAATCATAGAAACAAATGAGCCATGCTAGAAAGAGCAGTTCTCTGTAGCTGGATGGATTGTTCCTGCTTATGTTTTGCCTAGGGGCAGCCTGTCCTCCACTCATTTTTGCACAAAATTCTTGACACAAGTTGACAAAGCCCCAGCACAGATTTCCACCTAAAACCAAAATTTGGCCTCTGGGTGACATTTCCCGCAGGAATAATCCTCTCGGGGGGCAAGGAGAGCCACAGCCTGCTGTGGTTCAGCCTAGAGGGAGGCACTGCCCACATGGGGAGAGCTGTTCACATACCGCTGTGTCTCCTCCTGCCGCCGGCCACGGTGGCTGTGGCATTGGTGGTGGCCCGGCCGCTGGCTTTGGTGTGGGCAGTGGCACTGGCTGCTCCCTGGGCAGTGGCATTCACCTGGAGCACAGAGCTGTCTGGGGTGGTCTCAGTGGCTCTGCTCTGGGCCGTGGTGCTGGCAGGAGTGGTTCTGGCATGGGCACTGGCCACTGGCTTGATGGTTGTGCTGACCGTGGTGCTGGCAGCAAAGGTCCGGCTGATGGTCGCGTTGGGAGCCACGAACCTGAGCAGAATTTTGGAAGTGGAGAAGAGTTGACATAGAAACCATTGGCAAGAACCCACTCTTGAGGTCAAGAGTCTCTGCCAGCTTTAGATTTGCCCACAGTGAAGAGTGAAAAGTGCTTAGATCCAAGCAGTAAGAAGTGCTTGGGGTAACCTGGTCTAGTGGAAGGTGTTCCTGCCCATAGCAAGGGGTTGGAACAAGATGTTCTTTAAGGCTCCTTCCAGCCCAAACTGCGCTGTGATTGTCTGAGAAGGGTGAATTCAGTAGACAGATCTGTAACATGCCTGACTTCAAGAGGCTTGGCCTTCTAAAGCCAGGACGGCTCTGTGCCACCAGTGAGTCTGGGTGACACAAGCTTTCATTTTTTTTCAGAAAATATTAGCATGGATGCTGTGATGGATTCTGTATATCAGATAAACCAGGGCAGCCTAGCCTCTGAAAATAATGCTTGGAGTAGAAAGCCCCAAATTAACAGAAATTTCTGGAATTCCTGACCTACACGATCAAAGTCAACATATACCTCCACCATATTTTTGTACATATATAAATATGAAATTTATCCCAAATTTTAAATTATACATGACCCTTCTCTATAAGGTATCTCTGCTGCTCTTTTGACACAACACTGAGGAAACCAGTAAAATTAAATGCAGTATTATTAGAATTATATTAATTAGAAGATGATCCTGATTTTTGAAGGTGAAGTTGCTTTTTCTTTCCTTTTCCCCAAAGCATTACTCACACTGCTTTCTGCCCAGTGAGCACGGGGCGCTGGCTCTGGGCTTTCTGACCATTCTGGAGCCACTCACACTGTCTCCTTATCTCTGGAGACAGGTAGGAAGCAAATTCACCTGGAGACGGAGAGAGACATTAAATACTGGAGCTGAGGATGGTGGATACCCACCACCAACAGATTACATTTATTTCTTCTTCATTAAAAAAACAAAACCAAGAAAAAACAACAAAAAAGCAAAATAACTTTTTTTTCTTGCTGGATGTTTGGCTATGGCAACATCCAAGGCTGGGATATTTGTTATTCCAGTTTACAAACATGAGGGCCTTAGCTACAAGAGGGTTGTTTGCCTGAGTCTGTCACTTATAAATACATTTCTTGTAACAAGGCACTTCCAACCACGCAGGTAATGTTATTTTTTCAAGAGTTAGAAGTTTCTAGGACTGCTGTAAGCAGTAAACGGAAAAAGCAAACTGAGCTAACCTAAACATTTATTTCCAGATGTTTGCTTCCTATTTAGTGCGAGACATTCCTGAATCTGTGGTATATCAGCCCACTAATCTGTTTTTCAGGAATTTTTGCTAAAACCTGGATTTCCTAAAAGAGGTCTATTTCTTATCCTTGCTGGATAGGTGTGTTTAGGATCTGTTTAGGAGGTCCAGCCTGGGGCCTCTAGCTAAGCTGAGATGTAACTTTTCAAGGCATAGTCAGCATATCCCAAACACAGCAGCTTTATTTATCCCTGAGCAAAGAATCCTGTACATCTGGTCCTTAAATCTGCATACAGCAACTCCACATCTCAGCCTGAGCCAGCCAAGGGCCTGCTGGACATGGTATTTGTGCTGAAGTTGGGAAGAAAGATCTGCTGGGTGTTCCAAGGAAGTGCTGCAAAGGGACTCAGCAGGACCTATGTGAGAGGCCAGCCAGGTGGGATGAGATCAGAATCCACAGGTGAGCCCATGGAGACCAAGACAAAACACACTGAAGTGCAAACTCTATTGGTGGATCAACATGGAAGAGGATGAGGAGGCCAAAGTGAACAAAACCCGGACATACTCAACTAGGTAAAGTATGAGCAGCCCAAATTGCACCCAACAGTACAATCCATAAAAAAAAGAGACTAAATTCAGTGGGTCCTGCTGCTCAAAACCTTTCTGATTAACTCCTCTGAAGCCAGGTGTTGTCCCTTCCATGACACTTGGGCTGCAGGATGTTGCACTTACTTCTGATAAAGGATGGCAGCAGTGTCCCAAAACGCAGCAAGGGCTCTTCATGGAGCTCTCCTGTTTTATCAACCAGCTTGAAGAATACATCATTTGGTTCGCTGGCGAGGCTGTAGATATTCTTGGCATTCACCTTCCTGCCGATGCCCAAGACAACAAAGAAGTACCCTTTGCATTTTGCATTGATGACAACCCTCTGCAGGTGCTCAAGTTCTTTTTTGTTCACTTTTCCAGTCATCATCAGCACTATGACTTTCAGATCCCGAGGGCTCGGTGCACTTTCGAAAACATGAGTGATTGTGTGTTCAATTGCATTTCCTAGGGCCCTTGTGCCATGGAGCTGGGTCATTTGGTTGTGGAGGTAATTAATGATCTTCTCTTTGGATGCATAATCAGTTAATGAAAACTCAGTTTTTACTGGTGGGAAGCTTGAGTTGGCTTCATGTTCGTAAGGAGCTTGCTGGAGAACGGCCACTCTGGCGTGGTGCTGGGATACTTTTGGCTCTGAGCTGATTTCCAGGTTATTTACGATGTGGGAAATGTACTTCCTCATCTCGCTGAACTGCAGAGGGGTGGTGGACTCGGAGCTGTCCAGGATGAAGGCTATGTCCGTGTCTACGTCCGTGGGGGCTGCCCTTCTGTCTCTGAATGCAGGTCTCTGGCCACTTCCACCACAGCTGGGATGGGGGTCACACACATCTGGGGAAAAAATACCTTTCACCTGCAGGACCCAAACACAACCCTCCCTCATCACTGTAAACATCCCTGGTGTCACATGAAATACCATCAAGCCCTGGACATTCACTGGTCCACTGCTCGATACCTAAGTCATTTCATCCCACAAGACATTTAGTTATGTGTTCAGTATTTTTTTATGTGCTCCTTTGTCCAAGGGGATCCCTGAAGCACTCTGTCATAAGTGGCAGAAGGCCATCTTTGAGAGCACTTAGCTATCAGTATTTGGGCTGTAAAAGTGGCAACCAGACAAAAAAAGGAGCTTCTCTTCACAAAGCAGAGAACGCCCAGGAAACCTCGTTCATAATGCCAGTGTTTTCTGCTCAACCCAAGAATCCCTTGTAGTCATCAGCAAAAGGGCTGACTCCCAACTGGGCTTCCCTTCTTACAACCAACTGCTGTGTGACCAGAAGGATTTGGAACTGTCTAGAGGAGAAATTGGATGCTTTACCCAAACAGATGTGACAAGTCAAAAGCCTCTGAATGGTTTGATTCAGCTGACCACCGCTGGTTGGAAGAACAATGGCGTGACCAACTGCTGTGTTGTTGATCTGGTGGGATGGAAACAGAAACACATGGAGTCAGTAATGCTGCCTTCTGCTGTTCTCAGCTCAGAGGAGGGTAGGGCAATCCACAACTCTGAGGGATTCTCTGCTCAGCACAACGAGCACGATGGATCCCTTTTGGAGGAGCCTCGTGTCCCCAGCGTCAGTTTAGAGTCGTATACTCCAAGAAAAGGGACCACTTGAACCAGTGCTCAGTGAGTTTATCTGGGGCTTTTTCACTTTCAATCTCTGTCTATCCACCCTCCCTCTGCCAACAAAGCTAATGTATTTCCACCTTCCTGCCCTTTGCCTTTCTGTCAGACTCTTCCTTCTGTTTCATCCCACACCTGGCACCCTGGAGCCATGGCCTGGGAAAAGAGTCACTCCTGAGAGTCTCACTAGTATTTCCCATGATGTGCTGTAATGATTACAGAATTAGGGTTTCTCTCCTAATGGATGGATGAGTTTGGACAGCAATACTCTCTTCCACATTTGAGAGGCCTGTGAAAGCCAAGCATTGCCTGTGGCATCCAACACCATCAAAGCAGACCAAGGGCACGAGGAGAAAATAAAGAAAGGGTGAAGGACCCCAACCTCCAGAGCTCTGGTGAGAACCGCATCCTGCCTGCTGGTGAGGAACACCGGCACAACCCCGGCATCGTAGAGCTTCAGCACAGCATCGTTGAGCTGTGGGGATGCTCTCGTGTCCCCGTTGCTGAAGAAGACAGCCACCTTTCTCATCAGGAACCCGCTGCGGGCACGCTTGAAGGTATTCCTGGCCACAAAGGACATGGCAGTCTCCAGACTGCGCGGCTTCGTGGTCAGGGTTGCCTGGAAGTTTTGGATCTGCTGGAGGAGGCTGGATTTCTTCCTGGCATCAGCAAAGCGGATCTCGGTGGTGACCTCGTTGTTGTAGGTGACCAGAGCCACCCGTGCCCCCCGGGGACAGTTGCTCTCGGCGATGGTTAAGTTGTTGACCACTCTGAGCACAGTTTGCTTCATCCTATTGAAAACATCCCTCACGACGCCCGAAGAGGTGTCAATAGCAAAGGCCAGCTCGGTTGGGAAGACAGGGCACTCCTTGGGACCTGTTGGGAATGTGCATTGGGAGCAAGTCATGCCTCAAACAGCTGTCAGGATTCAAGGACAGTGTCCTCAGCAGGGGTAAATAATTCACATGTGGGGAGAGGAACAGTCGTGACATGCAGCCACCCTGGGCTTTAAAGGATTGAGTGAGACTTACCATAGCAGCAAGCTGTGGAAAAGATGGAGAGAAAAAAACAGCTTGGTCAGTGCCATTATTGCAACAATGATGGGCAAATAAGGGTAGAGAGAGGGGCTTAGCAAAGCACTGAGGTACTCACGGCATTTGTCTTTGATGTTCCGCACCAGTGCACATTGCTTTAGGAAATAAAGAAAGGGGGGAAAGAGATGTATCACATAGCCAACCCAAGGATGTTTCAAAACATGAGAGAAATTATGCCACACTTACGTCTCTGGATTCTCCTTTCTCGCCTTTAAGGCCCTGTTTCAAAGAATGAAGAGAAATTGAGTGCAAAGTGTATCTCCAGGGTGCCCCATGAACTCTGTCAGAATAACTACTGAACCATGGGTCATGCAGGAGCCAAGGGAAAATCTGTCTGTTTTCAGCTGTGTTTCCAACAGCAGAGTGCAGGGCTCTTCTTGTGAGGAGTGAACCTAGCTGAGGCCAAAGCCAAAAGGAAGGTTGGAAGTAGATGGTCTTTAAGGTCCCTTCCAACCCTGACCATTCTGTGAGTTACGATGCTCCAGGTTCACGTGCAAAGCAAGCCCAGTCACCTTGGCCTCTCTAGGGAGCCTTGTGCCAGCCAGATTTGGTCACAGTCCATATCCTGTGTGGGGTGGTGAATGAACAAGAGATGAGAATCTCCTAGAAGGAATTTTAAGGGGCATATCGCCATGGGGAATTCCTAACGCCTGGTGAGACCGTGTCTCTTGACTTTTTCCTTTGGTTTGAGGGAGGGTAAATATTTGTCAGCAATAAAGAGCTGCTTAAAAATTTACAGAGACACATCCAGAACAAATAATGAGAGACTTTCCCAACTTGAAATCAGCAGGAGATAGTGATGGACTTAGTTTTCAACCCCTAGCACCCACCATTACATGAAGCCAATCAGCAATGCAGCAAACACTTACAGCTGGCCCAGGGTATCCAATCTCTCCTTTCTGACCGGGTGTCCCAGGTACTCCTGCATTTCCCTAGAAAGAGAGAGAAGTCCTCTCCATGAACAACTGCAGGAGAGTTCCCAGGAGCACTTGGAGGTAAAGATGAGTCCATCTTTAAGGGAATTCATGCAGAAGGCAAAATTTGTACCATGGTCCAACTTACTCTGCGGCCTCTGTTTCCTTTGGGGCCAGGGCCTCCAGCGACACCACGGTCACCAGGTCCACCCTAGGAGGGGAAAACCACAAACAGCAGCTCTAAACCTTCACAGACCCATGGAAAATTGCTTGGAAAATAAATGCATAGCTCGTGGGCTGCACCTACCTTTGGCCCTGCGTAACCTACGAAGCCACGTTCGCCCTGAAACAGTAGAAAGGTTAATTTGAATATGTTCTAGAAAATGCCCTCATCCATCTCCACTGGAGATCTTGGCTGCTTCCTTGTCCTTGTTGAGGAGCTGGGAATGCTGATCATACACCTACCTTCCTGCCTTTAGGACCCGGGTCACCAATTCCATCTCGTCCATCATCACCCTAAAATTGGAAAGCCAGAGTCGTTCATATGTAAATGATATGCCATATGTAAACAACTTAAACCCCGAAGGTCCAGCAGCACCAATAGAAAGAACCCACTGAAGCCACAGGCCTTTGTGAAACTCTTAAATGTTCCTTAAAGTTCTTTAAGCGTCCTTAGAGGTGTGAGGGCATGGCCACACTCACCATCTCTCCTCGTGGGCCTGGCTGTCCAGTCAGCCCTTTGGGTCCAGGGTTTCCAGGCTCACCCTAAAAAGAGGAGCATCTGTTAAAGCATGTGCTGAAACTCCAGGCAGCTCTGAGCCTTCCCCACCCCATCAATACTGGTTTATTTGCACAGAGCAGTCTGCAGCCCTCCTTGTGGCAGAAAGGCAGGACTGGACCTACACAGCCCAAAATGCTGCCAAGTGCATGCTCCTTAGTGGGACCTTTGGTGATTTCAGGAAAAACAAAACCTTCCCACATGGGCATTTTCTGAGAATCTGCCCAGGAAAGTTGCTTGGGAGTCTCAGTTGCTGAGTTACTTTTGCCATTCTGTTCACTGAAATGGGGGCCTAATGAGACAACGAGCACAGAGTCGCTTTTCTCCACGCTGTGCAAGCCCAAGAGGTTCATCTCATGTATCTCTTTAAGCCCATGCAAAACCCAGCAGCTTTTCAATGCAGCTTTAGCTCCTGATGCCCAGTGGTCCTAAAGACATACCTTCCTTCCCATGGGACCAATCCTGCCACGTTCTCCTGCAGGTCCTGGAGGTCCATTCCCAGCCTGGAATGCAAGTGGGGAGAGGCATGTTGGCAACATTCAAGAAAACTCAGGTACTAGGAACTAGGGAATTGGATGACCATAGGAGTCATGTATTGACTACTGTGGCTGATGTCTCTCAAACACCTCAGGAAATTCAGAAGTCTCCTTCATGTTTGGGGAGGGCTGGAGGTCCAGCTCAGTTCCAAGCAAATGTCAGCAGCAATTTATAATATCCCTAAGAAAACACCCACAGGAAAGCAAGAGGGGGAAAACCATGCTGGGGGTGGGAAAATGCAATATGGCTTTGTGTCGATGGGTGTAGCTGAGGAATGCAGCAGGAGGGAGAAATAAATACGTGGGGTGGCCCCTGAAGACATGTGAGATGGTCATGATCTGGCTTCAGAGCATGAAACATCACAGAGATGCCCCACCAGTCACTCAGGGACCCTCTTTAACTAAAATTGCAATAATGGGCCAAGCACTGAAGTCCTGACTCTTCTGTGATTGCTTTCAGCTCTTTCTCTTCTGTAACTCTTGATCAAGGAGTCTTAAGCGTAAGTTGAGAGGAGAATCACGCTGGAAGAGTGTGTTAAAAGAGAGTGGAGCAGAGCTGGAGTCCTAGGAGAGGGGAATGTGAAGACACATTGGAATCTTATTAGTTCAACAGCAGTATAGTTGGGCCAATGTCTGGGAAGCAGCAGAAGGATTACCCTGGGTCCAGGGACACCCTGCTCTCCTCTGATGCCTGGTGTGCCAACCTGGCCAGGGGGACCCTGTGTGGGAAGAAAAGAGAGGCTGTCAGCACACGTGGACAGAAACACACCAAGATCCAAGGGGAGGCAAATGCTGCAGTGTCTGAGGGATGCTTTGCAAACACGTCACACCTTGGCTGGTGTGAGCATAGTGGCAGGCGGGACAGCCAGGCCACAGCACACCCAAAAATACCCAAATCCCAACAGTTTTTTGGGGTGAGACTCTCTGGGGAAGTGTCTGTGATGAAGTAACACCACAGCATCGTGGGGCAAGGCTTTTCCTCTGCTGTGAACCCACACTGACCTGTGGCCCTCGCATGCCTTGCTCTCCAGCTGGCCCTGCTTGACCAGGCAAGCCCGTGGTGCCCTGGAAGTATAAAACAGGACAGTACAGGTTAGTTAGCATGGGAGGACGTGGTCAGCACCATGGGAAGGGAAAGGGGAGGTCAGGGTATCCACAGCTGCACAAGGTGCAGGGAAGAACAGATTTTCAGTTGGTTTTTCTTCCCTTGTGGTTTTTTTTTCAATATATGGTGTTAGAAGATAACAAGCACAGTGATGGTGGGGGCAATTTGCCTCCTGCAATCGATGGGCATCAACCATCATGCTCTGGCCCTGTTACACTGCTCCAGCAGCACATGGGGACAGAACATCCCACCAGGGAATGCTGTAGGAGACAGGCAGGCACGTGGACAGTTGGTTCTGCACCGAGTCCAGCAGGAAGCACACAGGGAGATGAGCCTGAGGAGGAGGAGGAGTTGGGAAATGTGGAGGAGAGAGGAGGCAGAGAGGAACAAGCAAAGCCTGCATGTCTCTTTTCTTGGCACATCTCTCTGGGTGCTGGGGCTGCCTGGCCCGTGGTATGGCAGGAGCCCCATGTTTTGTCCCATTACCACCTACCTTAACTCCTATGGGCCCCCTTCGTCCTGCCATGCCCTGCAAATGAAGGAACAATTAGGCTTGTTGCTAATAATGTAAGCACACCTTTCACTATTGCTTTTAGATCAATGCTTCTTATCAATTCTTCTTATAGCCCAAAAATTACATTTGGATATTTTAAGCTACTGGTGGGGAGAGGAAAAGGAAAATCCACATGGTCAGATCTATTAAATCAGACTTGGGCATGTTTTCTCGCTCCTCACATCCCCCATGCAGGTGAGCTGCTCCCTCATGCATGGCAGGGGTGTGTCACCACCCCCGAGGCAGGAGGGACACGCAGCAGGGAGCACATCCCAGACATCCCAGCTCCAGTTTGGTTTTTGGCTTTCCAAAACCAGCAGCCAAATGCAGATGCAAATCATGGAATCACAGACTGGTTTGGATTGGAAGGTACTTCTAAGACCATCTAATTCCAACCCCCTGCCATGGGCAAGGACACCTTCCACTAGACCAGGTTGTTCCAAGCACCATCCAACCTGGCTTTATATATAAATCATGTAACTCCACTGACCTGAGCACTGAATTTTTCCATGGGAATAAATTTGACTTTTAAAGTCTCTACAACAAGCCAGGAAGCCATGAGGCATTCTCCTTTTTAGATATTTTTCTTTTTTTGGGGGGTGTTTTGTTGGGTTTTGAGGTTGAATTCCTGATGCTTGTGAAACAAAGTACATGGAAAGAAAGGAGGGGAAAAGTTATGTCAGTCTAAATTTGGGCCTTGCTGACTGGAGGTCTGACAACTCACCCTACTCCCATCTCTACCATCTTGGCCCTTCGGCCCTACTGGTCCAGGATCTCCCTAAGGGAAAAACAAAACACAAGTGAGAGCCCTGAGATAAACAGGCACTGGGAAAACAGATTAAATTCTCAAAAAACGGCTCCTTTCATGCTTTCACACAAGTTAATAGTCCTGCTTTGGTGGGAATCCTTCTAACAGCTCACAGAGATTTTCCATCAAGTTTCTGAGCCAGCAGAGGTCAACATTCCTATTCTTTGGGAAATGCCTTCTGACAATTTAAGATGCATTTTTTTATTGTGAGCTGGTGTGAAAACAGATGGGCTTTGAAATTCTCCAAGGAGTGTGTGGGGTTTTTTTTCCTTGTAAAGGTTTCAGGTGAATCAGGAGGTTTAGATTTAGTATAATCTAATCAGTTCTCTGCTTTTTTATATGACCCATGAGAACATACAAAGGTAATTTCCAAGTACAGAGTTATTTTCAGAAGCATTATCCCAAGAAGGCATTGTAAAATAATAATTTATTTTTTTTTTAAAAAGGTGCTTTTTACACACAAATCTTCTAAACTGACATCTTCCCAGAGAAAGTTTTGGTTGCAAACCAACAACATTTTCTAGTAGAAAAAAATATTCCATCTGACAAGGCACAATGAGTTTAAGAAACTTGCATCTTTTTGATAGCATCTTTTTTTCTCTCTTTCTCTGTTCCATTCTGTTGTTAAAACCAAAAAACAATACAAGACAAGAAAGAAATATTACCATTGGTCCAATTTCACCCTTTTGTCCTCTGGGGCCCCGTTGAGTGTTATCAGCTCCTGAATCTCCCTGAAAGCAACAGAGCAATGGGAAACATCTGTGTAAGTGGGACAAAAAAATTAAATCTTGTAAACTGCTCTGCTACAGCTGAGAACCAACGTTATTTTCCTTTTTTGACTGAAATAGATGAAGTATTGCTGCTGTTTTCAGACAGGCACAGCTTTTCAACTGGGAAATAATACTGAAGAAGACGAGGAGGGGGAATTTTAATATGGTGAAGCAGCAATGGATGGGTTGGTATCATGTGGAACCCACATGTCACCTCTGAGTCCTTGCTCTGTCGTGGGACCTGCCACTGTCAAACAGCATTTAGTAAGCCAGAGCCACCCTCTCTGATGACCCTAGGATTAGTGGAAAGTGGGTGGAAAATCAAGAAGATGCCTTAGCAGTATTTACCGGATCTCCGCGGAGCCCGCGGTCACCTCGTTCTCCTCGTTCACCCTTAACACCCTTATCTCCCTGTGGGAAGAGATGGAGAGTTAGGAAGAGCAGATCTTGCTTGTTGAAAGCATCTCTGCCCAGCCCTCAGCCTTGAGGGGAGCACGACGGCTTTTCACCCTCCCCTGGCTCAAATCCACCTCAATGCCATCATTCAGCCCCACTGTAAAAGTGATTAAAGCCTACCCTCCTGCCAGAATATCCCTTCTCTCCAGAGGAGCCAGGCAATCCCTTGTCTCCCTAAAAAAAAGAAAAATATTTTAGAATATTTGCCACTTCCAAGGTGCTTTTTAGATACTTCACTGATGCATCGAGTCATTAAGAGAAAAACAATTAAAATTACTGACCTCTTCTCCATCGATGCCATCCAGACCCATTTCTCCCAGTTCACCCTGTGGAAGGGAGACAAGGGGCAAATGCTCACTGAGGAGAAGGGGGAATGGGGAGAGGGATATTGATGTGCTGCACACTCACAGCTCACTGCTGTGGCATGAGGAAATAGCTCCTACCTTCTCTCCTGGGAATCCCCGAGAGCCCTAAGGAGATAGAAAAGAGAGTTACTCCACTTTTGTCCAGCTCACTGCCATAGGAAGCAGTGGAGAAGGAGGGCTGGGCTTGGTGGCAGACCCACAGACACGACCAGGACAGGACTTTCCCTAATTTCTCTTATGTTAAGGTTTGTCTTCAGCTGCCTCCCCAACACTTGTGCCAAGATAAAATACGTGGGGCATGAGGGTTAATCCAGCTGATCAATAAAATATTTCACTCCTTAGCCACAACTCTTCCTTCACTGACTTTTGATTCTCCCTACACTCATTTTTATGTTAATCCAAAGCCAGTCCTACTGCCTTTGTCCAAGGCTGAACAGATTTTTAACGAGACTCAGAATCTCGGCTGCAGCAAATAGGCTTGGTTCATGCTTTCTTCTTCTCCCTGCCAGAAGATCATGTGGTCAGAGCAAATGGGAGGAAACATCCCCTTAATTTCACTATTTCCCATAAATATTATATGTTTCACCACCTTTTCTGGCTTGAGGTGCAGCTGCTGTCCTGGACCATTAGCTCAAAGTTCCTCTTTAAAGCCTCAGCCATGGCTCACTTGTCTCCCTTTTCCCCAACAGCAGAGTTCCACCCACTCACTGTTCCAGCTCTGTGCCAAGACATGCACATCCATCTCTTCCCAAATCTTTCCCCCAGAGCCAGACTGCAGAAGATAGATCATCCTTGCCTGTGGACTGAGCCTGGGTCTCTGGGCTGCCTTTTTGCTCTTCATAGCAACGCCAAAGCCACAACAGTCTCTGAAAGCCCTGGTGCCTGGCCAGGTGGACACAAGCACTCAAGAGCACGTGGCAGAGGTTGTGTGACCTTCTAAAGCAGCAGGAGTTACCCCTGGGGTAATCCCACCCACTGGACTTTGGGTCTTCTCTGTGCAGGCTTGTCACACACGTACCTTTGTTCCTCTGTGCCCGGGGCATCCCTGGAAACCTTGTGTCCCATTCACACCTGGTGGTCCACGCTCACCCTGGTGCATAGAGGGGAAAAAACAAGTCAGGGGTTGCCTGCTAAGACAATTTCTGTGGCTACCTGTCACAGGAGGTGGCTTGGAGGCACAGGAGCAGCAGGTTTTGCCTGGCCACTCCACCATCCCTTGCCCACAGCCTTCCCTCATGTAGAGACCAACTGCAAGTCTTCATCACTGAGAGAGAAACATCCTTCCCCATCCCTCAGCTGTGAAAGAGCTTTGTGAAACTTGCCTTTCAAAATTAAAACGACAAGATGAAGCCCTCAGAGCTCTGCACAGATGTCTAATCCCATCCTGACCTTCAAGCCCCGGGAAAACATTGCCTGGCATGTGATGTGTCACAGCAGCCTTTGGCCCGTGCCTGCGCTGTTGGAAAAGCCGTGAGCACCGTCAGCCCCTTGGCCTCGACCTCACCCCTTGGGAGTGATGCTGGAGGGATGTTTATTCCAGGGCTGACGTGGGATTCAAGCAGAGCTTAGAAGAAGAGTTAGTAAGAATTCACTGGATTCACGTTGCCTGCCGTGTGATGGATAGGAACATCACTCTTGGTTCCACTTTTGGACTAGCTCAAATCTTTCAGCTGCAGGTGGCATGGATGACTTTGCCATAGGCTGCAGATTTGATGAAGTTGAGGATTTTATTTGCCTTGGGGAATAGCACAGAGAGGGGTCACATCAAATAATGGGAGTTATTCCCTTCAACATCCTTCTCCAGCTCTTGAGAAACTCCCTACTGACTTTCTCTCAGGAGAAGCTGAGACCAGCAACTCAGTCTGTCAGGTGTGGGAAGCTCAGAGTTCTGCTGTCTGTTCTAACCCACATCCACATTTCCATCAGAAAAAGTTTGGAGGCTTTTCATTTAGTGGAAATGCTCCAAACACTTGACTGTGGTGAGGTCCCCACATGAGCAGGGGCAATCACTCACCGGTCCTCCTTCGTCACCAGGGTAGCCCCCGTAGCCAAGATCCCCCGTGACACCCTAGAAGACAATGAAAGAAAGAAAATGAAAATAGTGAATTTCCTTTGTAGTTCTGTGATTGATATTGAAGGTTTTCCTAGATAAGCACAAAGCAGCTGCTTGGTCATATGTGTTAATGAGAGATATAATCTCCTTTTGATGTCCCTGAATTGTTTCACAGGATGATTCATCCTGTCTTTCCAGCCATTTATCCCTGCCCTCTTGGGTGTTTTGCAGCACTAAGGCTGTGGGAAAAGGGAAGAAGAGCAGCCCCCAATTGCTCTGCAAGTCCCAGGGTCAGTTTTCAAATGGGGGGAGTAAGTGGAGCTGATGTCCTCATTACAACTACACAACCCTTCATCCCCAGCTAGGGGACCTACCTTTGGTCCTATAGAGCCTGGCACACCTCTGTCCCCTCTCTGTCCTGAGCACTTGCAGGGGACCTTGCAGCACGTCCTCTCTGCGATGTTGTCCTGCAGGAAAAATGGGAAATGAAAGTGTTAGAAACCTGCCAGAGCCCCAGCACCTGATTTTGGGCACCAGAGGGAAGGGTTTAAACAGAAACTGCAGAACTTGTGGAGTGCATTTAGTAGGACATCAGTCCCCAGAGCAGTGCCTGTCACTGAAGAGAGGAATCTCATCCCCAAAGAAAAAAATCCAGGCTATGGAGCAGGCCATGAGAAAGTCACTGCAGTGAGCAGCTCACCAGCAACCCACAGGCTGAGAACAATTTGCAAGCACACAGTAAAGGAGAAAAAAAAAACATTAAAAAGAATGATATGGACCCAGAGAAACCACAGCTTGGTTTTACATCATCCAACAGAAAGAAGAGGGGAAAAAAGCCACTTTCTTTGCCAAGTACATTGCTGGCTGCAAACGTTTCCTGCCAGCTTCGCACATTTACATTTTGGAAGGATTTTCCTAGGCTGAATTACTTGGGGAGGGGCTGAGGACCAACTTTTATCCCAAAACCCAAGGCTCACTCACAAGTGGCTGCACTTTGATTTGTGGGGAATGGCCTAGCAAGGTCACCACAGGGACCAGTGGTTAAGCCCAATCTTAATAAATCTACTGGAAAAGGAGCTCAATTGTGCTGGTAGCAGCTGAGAAGTTGGGAGGAACTGGACATACTGAGGTTGACAGCAAATTAAGTCAACACTCAAGAGGGCCTAGGCCTTGGTAAAGAAGTGAATCTGTGAAAAATAAAGGCCTTAAAGGACAGCTCCTTCATCCTTCATCATGTCTAAAATACAGGCAGTGTATGAGATCAGGGAAAGAAACCTCGAAAGCAACACTTCTACAAGAGCTTTAGCACTGACAGACATGACAGAGCATTGCTGTGAGGCTAAAAAAACCAACAGTGTAAACACAGGCAGAGGGCGGGTTTTTGGCACTGCAGCTTTTGATGGCATCTTATCCCGTCCCATTTGACCTAAAGCTTCAGCTGGAGCAGGGTTTCTTCAGGAGTGAGAAGAGACTGTGATCTGCTCTGAACTTTATTTGCTGTGGCATCTGTGAAAAGGGCTGACGTGAGGCAGGGAGGGGAGAGGAGCAGAGCCAAGAGGTGTAATCCAGCCACGGCTCAGCCCTGCAGGAGATCCAGCCGTGGGCTTTCCTCCAGCGCTACAAGGCAGCGCTGCCTTGTGCCAAGTTACTTACAAGCTGCTCTGCCAGCTCAAAATCCAAGTCCAGCAGATTAACTCTGAGTGGTCTGTTGTAGGTGAACCCACGGCCAAACTCCAGCTGCATCACTCTGTCAAAGTTGGTCACTCGGTCCAGCCCGACGAAGATGAGAGCGCTGACTCCTGGCAGGGAGAAGCAGAAGGGGCTTTGCGATGGGGAGAGGCTCTCTGGAGGGCCTGCACACCCTGCCCTGTGATAACACATCATTATCCACATCTTTGATTGCAAACAGAGCCTTTTCAATAGAGAGCAAACATCTTCAGACGTATCCTGTGTAAGTTGCCCACTGTGTAAGTGCTCTGGTGGCAGACAGCAGCTAAACATCACAGGAAGGCAGTGAAGAACAGCAAGAACTCACAAAATCCTTAGCTCTTACTACCAAAAGCAGATGGATTTAGGAGAAATGGTGGCAAACTGGGTTACATGTTAACATGGACTATAATCATGGCCTGGAAGAGCAAAAAAATTACCTTCTGAGTGTAAAGTAGATGAAGGAGCCTCCAGCTGATTTATCGGCTCATCTACACCATCAGTAAAATGGATTATGACCTGGGAGAGAAACAAATTTCTGTCAAGACTCAGAATATTTCAGGTGTGAAACACAAACAGCGTGCAGCCTGAAGGGCCTTTTTCCAATGCTTCATCTGAGAGAAGGTGAGGGAATTTCTACACCTTTTCCAGGCCTTGGAGCTCTACATTCCTGTGCCAGGTTCCTGTACATTCCTGTTCCTGTACATCATGCAGGTGTTGCCAGAGCACAACACAGGAAATACCTGGAGAGCAATAATTTGCAGCCAAGCAGTGATTGTGGGAACTGGCTACAGTGATGCTCATCAATTGTCAGGACAGGACCTTGACAATGCAGGGAGAGTGCAGCAAACAAGCAGGGCTTAAGCTTATGGTGAATAAATTCAATTAATTTAATTAATTCTTTACAAAAATGTATCGTGAATTTACAGTTTCTTAACCAGCCAAAGGACATCAGAAATCAACTTTGATGGCCAGTACTGCCCCAGAGACCTTGGCCTTGACTCACCTTGGTGCTGCCAGAGGGCGAGGATCGGAATTTGCTCAGGTAGGACCTCAGAGTGTCTGCCGTGAGGTAATAGGGCCCGCGGGTCCGCATGTCCAGGAACCTCTCCAAGAGCTCGGGCCGGTACTCGGAGAAGTCCAACCCCTCCACGGGTCCCCCCTGGGCCTGGGCCATGATGGCCACCCTGACATTGGGTGCCTGGTTGCCAGTGCAGCTGATCTTCTGCATCTGCGTTATCCTGTTCAGCACGGACTCCACTCTCGACTCCAGACCTCGCTGGGAGCTGAATATGCTTTGGCCGGGCCCAACATCACTGACATCAAAGCCAATTATCACATCTAAGTCACAATCTGAGAGGGGAATGAAGAAAGAGAGAAGAACATCATGGAGCAGCGTGGTGATTGGTTTTCAAGTAATGGCTTTTCTAATTACCTTTTTAGTAGTTAATGAACACACTGCATCAAGAACTGACACCACTTGCTGCACAAGTGCCTCCTGTTTCCTTTCACCATAGCAGTGATAACCTGGGAAAACTTGCATTTTATTAATTTTCTTTTCTTAATTTTTAACAATGGGAGGAGCTGCCTGAACCAAGTCCTAGAGAAATTAGCATTTTCATCAGGCAGCTAAGTCTGCTTCTCTCTCTCCAGCACATGGAAACCTGTCAGTTCTTGTACAGTGAGCACCTTCTGCCTGTGCTCAAAGTGACACTCACAGGGAGGTGTTTGAATTCCCTTTCATATTAGCCACACTGCCTGATTAATATCTTAACCACACTTGGGATAAGTTAATACCACCAGCTTTTCCCAGCACTCAGTTCTTCTTCTCAGCTGGAGCTGCTGCTCAGCTCAGGGCTGTTGGGCCTCGACTTTTCTTTTCTCCAGAGGTTCAGGAAACGCCTCTGCTCAAAGTCAGAGGGCTGAGCAATGGTCTGTTGTGCTGAGAGTAGGACTGGCTGAAATGCAGTAAGTAAAACCAGCTGCTGGGAGTCTGATCCGACAGCAATACCAACTCACTGACTCACTACAATTCCCCTGCTTGGCTTCTGAAGTAGCCAAATCATGGGATTCCTTCTTGAGGCAAATTTACCTTAAACTACAACCACTCGTGCCCTGGTTTTTCCTTATATACCTGTCATGAGATCAGGTGGACATCCTGGATGATCTGCCAAGGGAAATTCTGTTTATCCCCTCCACTGTCTAAGGGGTTCCAAGAGAGCTGGACATAGGCTTTGGACAAGGTCCTGGAGTGACAGCAGGGGGAATGGTTTCCCACTGCCAGAGGGCAGGGTTAGATGGAATATTGGGAAGAATTTCTTCCCTGTGAGGATGGTGAGGCCCTGGCACAGGTTGCCCAGGGAAACTGTGGCAACCTTATCCCTGGAAGTGTTCCAGGCCTGGTAGGACAGGTCTTGGAGCAACCTGGGATAGTGGAAGGTGTTTCATGGCAGGGAATTTGGAACAAGATGGTATTTGGGGTCCCCTCTTATTCAAACTATACAAGAATTCTATGATTCTGTGATTTCCAGCATACCGTGCATGCCTGAATGGCCAAAAATGTCAGTGATGTTTTAATAGACAAAGAGAGGGGAAAGAAGGGCCATCACTTTTCATTTTGGCAAGAAGCAAGTTGGTCTGTCAAGATGATACTGGTATCATGTCCCTATGAGAAAGTCCAAAGCAGGATTTAGTCCAAAGGCTAAGTGTGGTGGTAGGAGACCAGTGATTTAGTGCCCAGCTGTCACATCTGAAATTAATTCCACCACGGTGGTCTCTGTGGTGATGTTACTCCAGTCATTGACAGGCTGGAGGCCATGGACAGGCAGCTCTTCCACCAAAGGTTTGCAGCCCCCATCAGACTCCTGGAGGAGGAAAGAACCCATGCTGCACCTCAGGCCATAGGTAAAGCACAACAGTAGGACAGACAAGTCCATCAAAACACACTGGATATTAAAAGTCACCCCTGAGAATGACCTGGGAACATCATGAAGAGATTGTCCTTACCTCTTGTCACATCTGTTGTTCCTGGGCACAATCTCTCCTCCATGGCAGCTTCCAGCGTGACCAGGACCTGCTCATTCAGCTCTGACAGCTCCTGGGCTGTGGATGCTCTGAAACTCATGGCGCTCTCACTGGCCAACAGGCTGACTTCCTTCAGGTCAATGTTCCTCACACCGACTGCGAACACCTTGACGCCTTTCTGCGTGATTTCCAAGGAGGCCCTTGGCCCGTCATCCGTAGACTTCCCGCCCGTGACGATGAAGGCGATCTGGGGCACCCTCTGGTCAATCCGGCTGCCAGCCTCCTTCACAAAGTGTCTCTCCTGGATGTGCTTGATGGCCGCGCCTGTGTTTGCCACTCTCCCACCTTTGTAGATGACTTTGTTGATAGCATCTAAAATCTGAGCTTTGGTGGAGTGGTCCTTGAGGAAGAACTCGTCAGTGACATCCGAGTTGTACTGAGCCAGTCCTACCTGGATAGAGTCGCCATCCCTGTAAATGGCATCCACCACAGAGTAGACAAACTGGAGAACTTCTTGGAAGTTATCTCTTCCCAGGTTGATAGAGCCATCCAGCAAAAACACAATGTCAGCCTGCTTTTTACCCCCTGAGAAGATTACAAAGAAAACACAGTTGATAGTAATTGTTTGCAGCTCTTCTAACATTTAAACTGCTGAGGGATTTGTGAAGTAGCACTTTGAAAATGAAATTTCTCTCTCCTTTCTACCATTTTAGTTTCATTGACTCTTGGAAGGATTATACATCCATACAAGAAAATTTTTGTATAACACTTCATACAACATTACTTGTGATAGGCACCCTCATCTCTTTCCAAATTTAATTATGTTCTTTCCTAACTCAACAACTTCAAAGACTTCTTTTAATCAACCCAACTAAAGGTTTGGGAATCAAAAGGTGGTATTACAGAATCATTTTCACTTTATAGAAATACCATCTATTCTCTGTTCAGAACAGTCTTCAGGATGAATAGCAGCCTTACCAGGTAGGAATGGTCCAGGTGAGTCTGTTGTAGGTATCGGGAGCTCATCAAGAATATTCTGCACCCTCTTTTCTAAGGTTGAGAGTCCCGTGAAGTCCTGTACCACAAGCACACGCCCAGGATCATTGGTAATGACCTGCAGCTGGTCCCTGTCCGCATTCCTGGCTCCAACACCCAGAGGTTTGATGTTTGTGGACGTGATCACTCTGGCAGGTCTGTTCACGTCATCCTGAGACCTGTCTCCAAGGATGACAACCAGGTGCTGGGGCACTCCATCTTCTATCCTGCTCCCTGCAGACTTGATGAAGTAGTTCTTCACCACGAAGTCCAGGGCTTTGCCAGCATTCAGGGGGGACCCACCTCTAAGCCTCAAGCGGCGGATGGCTTCCAGGACAGCATTTTTGGACTTGTGTGTCTTCAAGTAGAACTCAGGGAAGACACCATTGCTGAACTGTACCACCCCAACCCGCACTTTGTTTGGCCCCACTTCCAGCTGCTGGACAATTCTGCTGATGAAATCCCGAATATGAGCAAGCCCATCTGGTCGAACGCTGTCAGAGCTGTCAATGAGGAAGACTATGTCCTTTTCATCTCCAGAAACATCTGTGGGGAAGCAAGAAGAGAGGAAATTATTTGCCTGCCAAGCCTCTGCTTAAGCTTTGCTGGGGGATTTCTGTGTGACCTGCTGTCATGTGAAGTAAAACCACATGGCATATTTTGGCCAACTTTAGGCATGGTGTTTCAGGAAGCCTCTTCAAAAGGGTCTGTGTGCAAGTGGGAATGTGTGTCTGCCTAGTATTTGAAGCAGGCATTACTCAGAGCCTTATCTGCTTCATTCATTAATACTCTTCTATGGATTTGTCAATGTTTCCAGCTTTATTTTGCCCTAGATTTATGCCTGTTTCCTTAAGAGTTGCTAAGGGGGAATAGGCAATTGTACACATTGTGCATTTGAATTGAAATTGACCCAAATAGGTGTCATGTTTAGGTATTTGACTTGAAAATCATAGGTTATAATGTATTTAGGTACTTGGGTAGAATTGCCATCTATCAAAAGCTTGCCTTCCAAAACTGTACATGTGCTACGACTTTGGTTTTAACTAAGGAAAATCTTGACTTAAAGAGAAGGTCTTTTGGGCAACATTTGTTTGAGTGGAAACCAGAGAGAGCCAGTGCCTTACCTATGGGGGGTTGCACATCTCCCAGCAGCCGCCTGATTTGGTCCACAGTCAGGGTTTCAATTGGAGTCAGCAGCTTCTGTTCAAGGCTGGGCAATTCCTGGAAGCTGGAGACTTGGAATATATATTCAGGACTAAGGGAAATCTGTATCATCTCTTCAGTATCCACGTTCTTTGCTATCATCATAGGTGCCACCCCCACTTGCTTGACTTGGAGGGATGGATACTCAAAGTCATCGTCGGACTTGCGGGAGGAGAGGATGACCAAGAACTGCGGGACGCCCTCCTCTATGCGGCTCCCGGAGGGCCGGGTGAAGATGGTCTTGGCCACAAACTCCAGGGCCTCCCCTACGTTCACCAGCTGGCCACCTTTGGACCGCAGCTGCCTCACGGCGCCCTGCACCTCGTCCTTGGTGGAGTGGGTGTTGAGCAGGAACTCCACGTGGGGATGCTCACTGAACTGGACCACCGAAATCCTGGTGGTGTCGATGCCCACGTCCAGGTTGTTCACGATCCTCCCGATGAGGTCACGGACGAGGTAGAACTCCTGGGCGGCGTAGCGGGAGCCATCAACCAGGAACACGACGTCCCTCTTCACACCCGCTGCAGGAGAGAAGGCATTGCTCAGAAGAAGCACCAGGAATTGTTTATGGAGAGCAGCTAAGCTCATCATCTGCACCACTGACCCATGCCTCTGGCCATGGGAATGGTATTCCTTGTCTCTCTGCCTGGGATAACTCCTGGGAGCCCCAGCAGGAAGCTCTGGGTTCAACCCAGAGACATGGCCAGTCTGCAAGGCACATCTCAGGGGGTGCAAGAACAGCAACTTCCAGAGCAAAAGAAGTAAGAGGGAGCAATGGGACACCCAGAACAATAATTCCTCGTGAGATCTGCACCCAAGAAAATGTAGCCTGGTGGTAGTCTTTACTCAGGGCAGGTTGCTTTGCATTCAGAACCACCCCTCTTTCTTTGGCTTTGCCCTCTAGGAAAGATTCTATCCTATTATTCTCTCAGTTTCTGCCTTTTGATTCCTAGTAAAGTTTTTTCTGCAGTGGAAATTCAGGTAATACAGAGCCTGAATTATCACAGAGTATCACACTGATAAATGGGGATGGAGGAAAGTGGTCTGGCTTAGAAAGGAGTGAACAGAGTAGGACAGTGAATTTCTAAGGGATTGATCCTGGGTGGACACTCTTCATCCCAGGCATATGCTGGCTGTATTTCATTCCAAAGGAGACCAGAAATATAAGATCTGATCCTTCTCCCGATGCCCGCTTCCAATTTCCCTTTGCCCAGTGAATGAGAGGCAAAAGTAGGAAAAATCAGCATGTCTTACATTTAGCAGAAAGCTGACCTTGATTTATATTGGTCCCTGTAGCATCTAAATGACACAATTTCCATTCTAGAAGGACCAGCGTGGACTTAAAATCCATCCACTTAAAATAAGATTAAGGCAATAGCATTCACTTTGTGGGTCTTCCATGTGGATACAGCATGGACCACCTCAGGCTTAAAGGTGGCTCAGTTTAATTGCATGGCTCCTACCAACTCTGAGTGCACCAACAGGGAAACCACGACAGACTTGGAGTCTTAGCCATGGCCATCTTTGCTTTTCTTAGTTTGTGTTGCAGCCATGATGTTACTAAACATCATATTTTGCCACTGGCTCTCGGTGCAGACACAAACATCTTCTCACCTGGGCTGGGTGATGTGAAAACCAGGTCAGGGGCAAGAGATTCTATCTCTTGCTTGGTCAGCCGGATGACTCTGTTGGAGACGACCTGCTGCACCGAGTCCAGCTGGCTGAAGTCGGGCACAGAGATAGCAAAGTCTGGGAGGAAGGAAATGGTCTGCAGCTCTGTGAGGTCGGCATTCCCAATCCCAATGCCAAAGGGCACCGTGCCACTCGTCTTCAGGACCACTGAGGGCCTCCTGACATCATCCTGGGACCGGTCAGCAGTCAGCAGGATCAGGAACTGTGGGACACCCTCCGCTATCCTGCTGCCGCTTGACACCGTGAACACGTTCTTGATGAGATAATCGAGGGCTGCCCCAGTGTTCAGAGGAGAGCCTCCCATGAGCTTCAGCTGCTGGATGGCGCTGACGAGATCTGCTTTGTCCTCGTAGGTGTCGAGCAAGAACTCGGGCTGTATGGTGTTGCTGTACTGTGCGACAGCCACGCGCACCTTGTCACGGCCAACATCCAGGCTCTCGACAACCCTTTGGACAAACGTCTTCAGGAGAGGGAAACCTCTTCTGACACCGTCCGAGCCATCGATTAGAAACACCACATCCTTCTTCTCACCTCTCTCAACTACTGTTTGAGACAAGTAAGGGAACGGGGAGGAAAAATGAGATTCTCTTTTGCAGCGATTAATATTCTCCTCATGCATTGTACCAAAGGAGTACAAAGCTCAGGGAGGGGAAGGTGAGGTGTCAGAAAAGGTGGTTCTGTTCCTTTGCCATTGGAAGCAATCCCTGGTGAGGAGGCAGATGGGTGGAAGTCGGTGGAAACCGGAGTGCAGTGCATTCCATGCCTTACCCACCGAGTCATAGAATCATAGATCCATGGGAAATAGGGTGCCAAGGGACTTCTGGGTGCCATCTCCTACCTGAGGCTGGGAGAAGCCAACAGCTCCCAAGGGGCATGGGAAGGTGACATGTGGCTTTGAAATACGCAACAGGAGCCTGGGATCTTTTGTTCCCAAGAAACAATGAGTTCCTGGATGAAATGGCATATGGGGAGTGCTCACAGGAAGAGGGTGAAGAGTGGGAGAGAAAAGCTTTTCTGACACATTACTGAACTTAGAAATAAACACTGCTGAAAAGAAATTAAGAAATTGCTGGAGAGGACATCCAGCTGAAAATGCTGAAATGCACTTCTAAAATGCTAGATAGAGATCTTTGTTTTGTTTTGTTTTTTTTCTTTACTATCTTCAGGCAGGAAAAAACAAGCTAATTGTGACCAAACTATTATTTTTTAAAAAATCAAACAAAAAAACCCACAAAGAAACAAAAAAATCTCAAAATCAAGACCATGAAGTGTCAAAGATCAGAGAACTTTGACCTGTTATGCTACTGACCAACAAAATTGCAAAGCTTTGGCTTGGCCAAGCAGAAAACATCACTGCCCCTCAAACACAGCAACTGCTGGATGACATCCCAAAAAGTACTGTTGGCTTGTTTAGAGCAAGGTTGAGTGGGACAAGCAGGAGCATGATTTGCCCCTCTGAAGAAAACATTCATTATCTACTTATGAATCTTAGCCATATAAAGAATTAACAAGGGCAGTTGAATTCTTAATGCAGACTTCAGATCAAATTTATTTCTTAAGGGGATTGTTGGAAACCTGGTGGGTTAATGAATAGCACAGGAATATTAGTGTAGGTGGGAAGAGGGAGCAGACATTGCCTGGTGTATCCCAGTTTCATATAATTCCTTTAAAGTTCAGGAACAATGGGAAAAGTCCTATTAAAATCCCTGTGTAGCAGATAAAGAAGAAAAAAATATGGTTGCTCTTATGGAACAGACATCTTTTAGCCAAGAATACTAGGAAAACTGGGTGGATGCAGCTATCCCTGAGCAAATAGCACAATTATTAATAGTCCTTGGTGGCCAAAGGGATTCCAAGCAGTCTGGACAAGACAGAAATGGTTTTAAAAGGGAGGGTGGAATTCAAGAGCACTGGTTGCACAAGTCTTGGTTGAGACAGAAGCTGCACAAATATGGGGAAGGGTCATGAATCTGCATGGAAAGAATTGGGTAAGAGATGACCAGGGGATGCCATCGTCTCACTCTGGTCATTTGGAGTAGGCTGATATTGGGTAGACAAGGGTGAAAATGTAGAAGAAAACCTGCAAGACCTACAAGGAAGGGTTGAATTAGCTGGTGACACAAGGACTGTGACAAGACCTATGTGTCAAGCCTAAAGTAGATGAAAAGGCTGCCACACAAAATTCGGGAGCAAGCTGACATCTGTGTCCTCCTCAGGCTGAAGGAGATGTACAAGGCTTGAACTGTGACTAGGGAGACAAGAAGTGTGACATGAAGGGGAAGTGTTGTCTGATAAAAGCAATTGAACAGATTGGTTATGGAATCTGGGAAGTCTCCCCCAAAGGGTTTCCAGAACAGATTAGATCAATGTCATCCAGTTCTGGGCAAAAAGATCCTGCTGGGGATAAGCGGGATGTACAGCGGACAAGCAGGATGGACAATGCATGTGAAGCAGACGGCACCCTGAGGTTCCTTCCAGCCCTATTTCTTTTTTATGTTTCTATGATTCTAAGTCCATCTGCCCCTTTTACAGAGAGAAGATAGGGATGTTATTACACTTTTCCTTCTTTCCACCTTCTGTTGGGAGATGAGCTAATGCTCCAGTTAGGGCTGCCTCAGGAAATCACACAGCTGGACATGCATAATTTCCAGTACTGCAGTGAGAATTTATTGTTGTGGCCGTGTGATTTTTTGAAGACTTTTTAAAAATTATTCTTCAATTAATCCATCTCATCTACTGAGCTTAAATGGTAACTGAGTCAAGAGCATCTGATTAATTGGTGTGTATATAGAAAATGTAGAAACTGCCATCATGTCCTGGAAGAGATAACAGAGCAGAGTGAATCCAGTGTGTTCGATTCCACTCCTCCAGAAAAGGGAAGATGTCAAGAGAAATTGAGACAACCTATTATTTGCTTCTTTTAGCCCTTGCCCAGCATTGCACATCAATTAATGCAAAATCTCTGGGGCAACAACATCCTGTTATTTCAGGTTTGTCCCATGTTCTACACACTGAAAACAGCACCAGCTGCAGCTCTTGCAGCTGAACAAAGGCATTTTCCCCACTTATCATTAAAATTTGGTTTGGCACTTAATACTTGCTGGATCAGAGCGTGAGCAGAGGAAACTCCAAGTACAACAGCAGTTTCTACACAATCATTTTAAATATTACCAGACCCAAATGCTCCAGTTACCAGTTGAGCAGGGCATGTAAGTCATGTCTTTCAGCCTTTTGGAAACCCCAAGGCTCCCTGTACCTGTTGGCTGAAGCTGGACTGTTCTCAACAGGTTGACTATGTTTGGCTGAAGCTCTGAAATCCGTTGGAGCGATTCAACATTCAGAAGGAATTGTGGGGCATAGACAATCCTTTCCAGTTCTACAGGGTCAGCATTTTTGGCTTTGATACCAAAGGTTACAACTCCAGCATGCTTCAGAATATCCGATGGCTCCTCCACATTGTCGGTTGATCTCCCAGCAACAAGGAGAACCAAAAACTGGGGAACCCCTTCTTCGATCCTGCTTCCAGCTTCCTTCACAAACAGCCTTCTTACAGCTTCATCAAGTGCAGCTCCAATGTTCAGTTGCTTCCCAGTTTTAATCTTCATCCTTTTCACTTTGACAAGCATATCTTGCTTGGATGAGTATTCAGCAAAGTCAAATTCAACTTGGATGGTGTCGCTGAACTGAGCTACAGCGACTCGCGTGGCATCGGGACCCACGTTCAGGTCAGAAATTACTTTGTGTACAAAATCCCGGACGGCAGGAAAGCTGCCCAAGAGGTTGGCTGAGCCATCAATCAGGAATAAAACATCTTTCTTGCTTTCTAGAATAAATTCACAAATGAAAAGAAGGGGGGGGGAAAGAAATGAAAGCTTTTTTCCTTCTTATACGTCATCCTAGAAAACTGTCTACAACTTAGCTGGGTTTCAATCTTTCAATATTCTCATTTACCAAAGCATTGAAAGTCTGCAGAACTATACAGCATCTGAGGAAGAAGGGGAAGCAAGGATATGTCTATCCTAAGACTTAATAAATTTGGGCACCAGATAGAAATATAATATATTGTATCACATCAGATTGCATCATGAATTGTCTGAGTCAGTGATATTTAAGGTCTAGCAATATGTTGACAATACAGACATGAAGTAAAGCAGCAGTGGAGGGTTGGTTGGAGTTTTTTTCCTATTTAAAGGCTCAGTAGACAACAAATAGACAATTCATGCACATGTACACAGAACATTTTCCGGATCTTCTCCTGCTTGCATCACAAGGAACATTAAATCCATGAGAGCCTTGTTTCAGTTTGATGCCCTTTTGATCTCATTGAATATCCAAGGCAAACCCAAGCCTCTTGTACCTCCATATTCATCTTAATGGTCTCCTTTCCATACTAACCCATCCCAGTTGTTCTTACATCTTCATGGGCACATAACAGAATTAGTGAGAAAATACCTGTTTAAAAAGGGGTTAAACTTGCCAAAAGCCTTTGGGTTTAATATTGGAGAATAACTTTGAATTTCTGAAGTCAAATCCAGCCTCTATGACAGCCTGATGACATCACTTTGACAAAATAGTTCTGGGGATGGATTTGTCCACCTGTTCCTGGCTAGACCTCTGCTCTTCTGTGCTCTTTAGTACGACTTTAACCTTTCCACACCACTTTTTATGGTCAAAAATCTCACCCTCCCATTGCCTGATTTAGTGCACATGATGCATTTAAAGGTTGTGGCCCTGTTATGGGAACAGCAAGGGAACACCAGAGTCAATGACTGGTGGGCACAGACTCACTCAGGTCCTCCTTTTGTCCTGACCTACCAAAAGACTTAGAACTGTGCTTTTAAGGTGTGGTAGAAATGACTTGAACAAAATTAAGAGCTACCAGTGCCAAGCCACGTATTCTTAGAATCATAGAACGGTTTGGTTTGGAAGGGACCTTAAAGATCATCAAGTTAAGCACAGCCATAACCACTTTGATGACTCAGGGCTTGGAGATGTGTCAAGGTGTACAATGGAAACAAGAAATTCACTTAAACAAGATTAACTTCATGCAGTCAGCATGCAGGAAGGTAGGTATTACCTGTTGGGGCGAGTGGAACCTCTTCCACACCTCCACTAACATATGTTGTTATAGGCTTTTTTAACTCCTGGGGTAAAGCTGACAGAGCACTGAAATCATCCATAAAATACACCATTCTTGGATTAAAGGCAATCTGCTCAAGTTCTGCCTTATCCGCATTCCTAACGCCAACAGCAAAAGTCAGCACTCCGGCCCGAGCTAATTCATTGGAAACTTGGAGGAAGGGATCGGCAGAGCTCCCTGCCGTCACCAGGACTAGGACCTGGGGCACTTGTTCATCTATTCTGCTCCCACCGGCCTCCGTGAAGTGATTCGAGAGCACAAAGTTCAGTGCAGAGCCAGTGTTCAGCACCGACCCCCCCTTGGGCCTCAGCTGCCCCAAACGCTGGATTATGTCAGATTTGGTTTGGTAGGAGTACAGGGAGAACTCGGTTTTGGGAGTGTCGCTAAATTGCACTAAGCCAACTCGCATTTTGTCACTGCCGACATCAAGGTAGTTAACTAGGGTGGCAACAAAGTCCCGCACAAAGGGGAAGTTGGCATTTCCGACGTTGAGTGATCCATCCAAAAGAAAGATGATATCCCTTTTGGTTACTTGAACTGCAGTAGAGCACAGAAAACAACATGAGACATCACAGAAAACAAAAATGGATTTTTTTTTTTTATCATGTGTGCATGCAGCATATGCCGTACATGCATGTGAACCGTGTTAGGGGGGGAGAGAGAGAGAGAGAGAGAGAGAGAGGAGCAAGAGTGTGATCAGCACAGAAGTAACAAGGACCTTGCTGGAAATTATTGAGTTGGGCAGGGAAGGATTAGCAACTCTTCTAAATGTCAGGCTCGACATCTACCTGAGGATACCTACCTTCCTGAGCTCTGCACTTTACTGTCTGTTGTTACTGGCATCTATTTTTTGGGCTGTTGAAGGGGAGAAATTTCCCACTTTTGGCAGTAAGCAGACAGCCCTTGGTTTGTTCATTTTTAAGGTTAAATCCTTCCAAGCATCTGAGCTCCAGGACATAGGTCTACACCCCAGGGACACCACAGGGTCATCACCCTGTGCTGGTTTTTTGCTCTAAACACATCCAGATCACAGACCAAAATGCCAAGCTTTTAAATAAAATCTTGAAGAACTGATGTCATCCAAGACATCCCCGTAGATGCCTTCCTCCAAGTGAGTTATTCAAGGATTTATTTATGCCCACTGCTAATTCTGCCCAATTTATTTCTGTTTAAAGCATTTCTGGATAGATTTATCCACCCTCTAGCTTGCCTTGTCCCTGTAAGCTTGCTATCCTTTATAGAAAATATATAAATACTGAGCTATTCAGAACAAAAAGGAAATAAAGGGTTCTTTGGAATACAGGGATTGCTTTCAGATTTTACAGATTGTGTTGGCTTTCTGTATTTTTAATTTTTCCCAGAAAAGTGCCATTCAAGGCCCAGGGTGAGACAATAGCCAATTAAAATACAACTGCCCAGTGTCAAAATCAGTTTTGTTGCTATCAATAACAATTTGTTAGGGGTAGGATACGGTCCCTTGCTTATTGTGTATGTGAATAGCTGTGAGCACAAAAAAAAGACTGGAAAAATAGAGAAACTGCATGGATGACCTTTTAAGAACAAGAAAACACAGGAACATTTTTAATTTACATTGAAAAATAAACACATCAAGTTTGGTGTATAGCCATGCAAAATTGTATTAGCTGGAAACACACTCTGAAACAAAGCTTATTAAATGATAAGTCCTGTGATATTCATCTTCATTAAGGACAAGTATTGGTAAACTGATTTCAAAATGTCTTCTTTTCATGTAAATCAGGCACATCCTTTAATTCTTTCAGGATTCTTTCCAAACATCCTGTTTCTTTTCCACTATGGTAAATTATGTGGGAAACTAGAAAAAATATGGACACAATTCAACAACTACTTAAGCCAATAATAACCTCACTATTGATCTTACTGGGAGCTGGAAGAAATTCTGGTTTTCTAATGTTCATATGCCATGAGAGACAAATACAAGGTTCAAATATGATCTAGTGCAACATAGATTTCACCTCAAGCATCTCTATTGTGAAGCAATCCTGAGAAATTTGTATAAAATCTCTATACACCTGGAACATCTCTTGAAATACAGGGGGAACTTCCTCAAAAGACATGACCCTATCAGTTGGTTTCTTCCAAGGTCTACTGGTGTCAATGGCAAGGACAATTAAAAACTGTCCACTGGCTTCATGGAGCTTTGGATCATCTTCCAAACAGATTAAATCAACACTGAAATATCATCACATGCCTCTTAGGGCTTGAGCTGAGTAAATCGTAAGAAAACTAAATATGTTCTTAAAGGGTGAGTTTCAGTCCAACAATATCAGCTCTGAACATCTCCACAAACAAATTCACTTGTGTTCTTTACACTCCAAGGAAACCTCTACTTTTCTGAGCAAACACCCACTATGGATGATTCCCAAACTGAGGAAGAGACTTTAACATTCACAGGTGTCCCATTCACTGGCTACCCAGACCCTAAGAAGAGCAAAAGCCTCCACTGAACAATTTGGATACCTAACTAGCGAAACACATCTTCCACATCCAGGCCTTTAAATCTTGGTGACA
Organism: Pseudopodoces humilis; assembly: GCF_049639895.1. NCBI lineage: Eukaryota > Metazoa > Chordata > Aves > Passeriformes > Paridae > Pseudopodoces > Pseudopodoces humilis. The sequence goes on along the minus strand of NC_142207.1, from coordinate 35,718,791 downwards.
AAATCAGAACAGGACAAAAATCTCCAGGAAGGAACAATAAAACTGTAACAACCATGCTACCAAGTTCACTGACCTGTTCATGCACTCACATTAAACCATGCTGGAACATGCATTTGATGTGGTTTTCCCCATTATCTCTACATGTCACAGAATAAGAATTGGCAAACTTATAAACCACACCTCCTTAATTAGAAAAAAGCCATTAATTACCTGCAGGTGGCTCTGGGACAATCAGTCCTCCAGAGAGTGTCCGGATAGGTGACAGCACTTCAGGAAGAATGGCTTGCATGAACTGAAGGCGGAAGTCATTCGGGTTGAACACAAAATCTCGTTCATGAGCAACTTCTTGAAGCTCTGCCAGGTCAGCGTTCCTTGACCCAATGGCAAGGGTCACGATCCGGTTCCTTTTCAGCTCTGCTGCGGCTTGGTCAACGGCATCCCTGGACTTACCCCCAGTGATGAGCACCAGCATGGGGAGCACCCCTTCCTCTATCCTGCACCCAGCAGCACTGGTGAAGAAGTTGTTCCTCACAAAGTCCAGTGCCGAGCCAGTGTTGAGTGTTGTGCCACCCATGAGCTTGATCTTCCTCACATTGGCCATCACATCCTTTCTGGTCTGGTGGGTGTTAAAATAAAACTCTGGCTTCACAGTGTCTGCATACTGTGCCACAGCCACTTGGATCAGGTCGGGTCCAACCTCCAGCCTTTGGACAATTTTGGCAACGAAATCACGAATTGCGTTAAAGGGGGCAGCCCCCAAAGCAGTTGAGCCATCTATCAGGAAGACTATATCCTTCTTGTTCACTTCAATAACTGCAAGTAACACATGAACATCATGTTAGCCTCCAAAACACCCTGCATCAACTCTATGTCAACAGCTCAGCAACGTTCAGGACCTCTTGTTTGCTTGGAGTACTGTTACTCTCAACACCTTTAGAAAGGTCTTGCTTTCCAAACAGAATTATTTTTTTAGGTTCTAGCAGAGGACTAATAATAAATCTGACTGTTTCCCCTTTCTAAAACACTAAAGAGTTGGAGAAGAGTTACAAAAACAGTGATTTTTACACACTTGAATATTAAAATACATGTACATGTCAAAGCAAGAATGAAAGGCAGTAAGGAGAAGTCTTGGCACTCAGAGGCACATGAGATAAAATAAGCAGGTGATGCTCCTTTTATCTGAAGAGGAACCACTTGAATGGTGGTGGTTTGGTATGAAAAGTATTCGCTTCTTGGGAGCAATGACACAAGGAAATAACAGTCTCCACCTAACCAACACACCTGGATTTTGGGTCTTTGCATCCTAAATCTTACTCCGTAACTAATAAAAACAAGTTATGTTTTTTCTTGGCACAGCTGGCCCAGTCATGGATGAGCTGGATTATGTTCTGGTGGCCATGTCTTTAACAAACAGGTTCCCTGGCTTTTAACTTCTGAAATTTTATAATTGGTACACAGGACATAGAAAGGGCGCAATTAGCTTTCCAGTGCCCTGGCTAAGTTTGAAGAAAGATAGCTAGGGAGGAAAAGAACTCTACTGTGTGGCATTGGAACCAAAGCATCATGATATTTAATAGAGAAAATATATTATTTTAAAAGGTGAATATTAACAAGACCAGTATGATTGTGATAACAGCATTATACATGATTATCATGGTGCCTAATTGTAATACTATCTTTTAGACAAATCCTCTCACGTCATCACCTCCTTGATTTCATGCCATCAACATGAGAAAGGAAACTGTGTTGCTTCCAAGTTACGCTGGAGCACTATGGTTCATTGTGTTATGTTGGGTTTGGGGTATCTTTAAATCACCCACCCACCTAAGAACTCCTGAGATGGGGCCAGGATTCAAGGAGGCAGGTCCATCACCCTCCAGGCTTGCTACCACACCCAGCACACATCCTGGGCAGAGAGGACACCCTGGGGATCTCACACCCTCAGGGTAATCAGTAGCAAACACTGCCTTGCCCTGCCTGGATGGAGAAGAGCAGCCCCCAGCCCATCAGGGGTCCTCTGTCTGGAGGCTGTTTACTTTGGATTTCAACAAAGAACAAAACTTTGGCTGCAGTCGTCCTTGGCCGGACACCAGCTGGCCATGGATTGTGGTGCTCCCAAAGGCTGGGTGCCGTCAGGTTTCTCACTACGGGGGAGTGCCATGAGACTGGACTGATCAAGGGGTGACTTGGAGCTGGAGATGACATCTGTGACTCGGCTGTCCCCCTGGCCTCAGACCCTGGAAGACCTGCCTGCATAAGCAAGTGTGAACCTTTGCAAATGCCTCTCATGGAGTCGTGCTGGAAAGAATGTCATTAAGGACCAGTTGTAAAAAATGGAAGTTTAAAATTGCCTGCTGTGGTGCTGCCAGGCATGGAATGATGAGGATGTGCACAAAGCAAACGTGGTGGTGCCCTCCTCAAGCCAAAACCTCGAGTAAGCTGCCAGTGGCCTGCAATTGGCTGCCCAGGCAGTCAGAACAGAGCTACGCACAGAGCGTTTGTGTAAATGATCCCTTTTCCAGAGCCGTGATTTCCAGCATTCATTCCTCCAGCCAGGCTTTTTTTCCTCCTCAGTTTCTCCAAGGAGGAGAGGGCTGAAAGCAGGAAACTTTCCAAATGGATAGCAAGAGCTGACATAGCTGCTTTGTAGGACCCAGGAGAAATGTCCAAAGCACATCCTTAGCTTGTCAGCAGCTAGAAACCCAAAAGAGGAGAGCCTGGAAACTTTTGACTTTTGGGGGAAACATCAAAGGGGCTTTGGAAATATGAGGGAGGCTGGGAAGGAAGAGTTCCCTCTGCTTCTCATTCCTGTTGTAGCTTTCAAATCCTGCAGTATTTTTCCCCAGAGGAATGCAAGAACCAAACCCAAAACACACAGGAAGAAACAACCCACGGTTATGGTTTGCATGGACACAATTAATGCAAAAGCCTTTAAGCAGGGCTGTGCACATCTCACGGGGTTTAATCCAAAGCCCTTTAAAGCTGATGGCAAGTCTCCCAAGAATTTCAGAGGATTTGGGATCAAAGAATTTTATCTTTGGCTCTCAAAGTTGGGAATGTTGGAGGGGGTCAGTGCTGAACCCAGACCTGAATAGTTCCACCCTCGTTGCCATGTCAGTTGTCTGGTGGAGCACCTCATCTAACTTCATCATCCAGGTTCCCCCAGGAGATGAAGGAGCAGAAAACCACTTTGGAACACCCCTTCATCCCAGGATGAACAGCTGGTGAGCTAAAGTGAAGTGACTTCAGTATTTCATAGGAGCACTTGGCACCTCAGAGTGTTTGGCATCCCTTTTGGTCTTCAGCGTCTCCCACACTGCTTCACTCTGAAGCCTTCCAATTGATGTGAATCAAGGAACCTAGTCAAAATTGATTTCCATGGGTGCCAGGGGTAGGAAATTCCCTAAAGATATAATTATTATTTGAAAATAATCTACTTCCCCATCTAGCATATCCAGCTGTATGCAACTGTATGGGCTGACATAGCACCTTCCACAAATGGGCTGGCACTTTAAATGAGAAATATGCAAGTGTAGTTGATACAAAATGTACCAAATTGTTTTAATTTTGCCATTCATACTGTTAAGAATCAGACAGGAGGAAAGAGAGATTTTCCACTGAGTTGCACGGATCCCAGCATACACATTTTAGCTCCACATCTTGACTTCATATTATTTGGCTAAATATGGTTCTTGTAGGGTGCTACAAGGAAAAGTTCTTAATGTTTTTTTCCTGGAATAATGAAGGCAAGGTCATAAAATGATCTTTAAGGCAAATTCCTCCCTTTGATTTGAGCCACAGGATAGCAATCATGTTTAGGCATGGATCAGCAAAGACATCTGGAATGCAGTTTTATATGTCAACATACACCATGAGGAACAGTGTGTACAGAACTCCAGACTGACAACGGGATCCCAAAAGTGCTGTTTGCATTAAGCATCTATTAATTAAGTGCAGCAGCTCCTCTGCAATATGACATGTTACGTCTTTCATAAATCACATGTTTGCCCCATAAATCTAGATATTCTTTATTCTACCACACCAGAGCATCTGGACTGCTCTGGATGCTAGTCCAGAAATAATGTCAGTGGGACTTCTGGGTCACTAAGTGACCTGAGTGGAATATTAACACCTGCATTTTTAATTCCCGTGGCAACTTTCTCAGCTGATGGATCAAGGGTAGGGATTTCACTTCAGAGGAACTAAGGACTGTTCAGTTTTTTAGTTCAACAACACAGAAGTGTCACCCTTTTACCAAGGGCAGCCCAGAGCTGTGGAATTTTACTGTTTTAGCAAGCTGATAATTTCAGCTCTGGTACATAGGGATCCATTTAACATTCCTGTTACCTTCCTCAGCCACATTTTATGGTCATGACACTTCCAACTGACATATAATGTAAGCTTACATGGCATAAATATTTTTACAACTGGCAGTGCTTACTACCAGGGTGCTTAGATATCTCAATAAGGATTATATGAGATTTTTTTTATTACACCCTTTTTTTTTATACGCTGCTCCTGTCTTTTTCCTGTCTTTTAAAACACCCCGTGTCACGCCAATTGTTGCAACAAGACCTCATGGTTTTTGAGAGATAACCCACTGGGCCAATGAGTTTCTGCAGAGAAACATCACTTCTCCATAACCAGACCAGAGAGATTAATTGGGGAAAAAAAAAATAATTAAAAATACTTAAAGCTTTAAATATGCTCGTAAAGCGTGCAAAAGCTCAATCATTCATCGATTCACCGAAATGCAAGGGTCTAGAAAGGCATACATACCTTCAGTCACAATGGTTGGGGCCGCTAACAAAATGAGTCTTTGGGCCACTCCAACAATGTTGGGCAGTAATAATTCTTGAAGAGCATCAAGGTTATGGATATCCAGGGCAGTATAGGCGAAGCTTCCATCAGTAGCAATCTGCTGCAGCTCTGCACTGTCAGCATTCAGGACCCCAATGCTAAACGAAAATATACCAGCTTGCTTCACCGCTAACAAGCCCTCTCGGATATCATCACTAGACTCTCCACCACTTATCAGCACTAAAATCTGAGGCACTCCTTCCTCTATCCTGCTGCCTCCCGCCTGGGTGAAGAGGTTCTCCACCACAAACTCCAGTGCCGCACCGGTGTTCGCTTCCTCGCCCCCGCGGAAGCCGAGTGCCTTCACGGCATCCAGGACATCCGCTTTTGTGGAGTAGCTGTTCAAAGCGAACTCGGTTCTGGGTTGATCACTATACTGCACCACCCCAATGTGTATCTGCTGAGCTCCAACTCTGAGGGTTTCAATCAAATTTACAAGGAAATCGCGTATGGCTGGAAAATTGACACCTCCGATGTTGTTTGATCCGTCAATAAGGAAAATAAGGTCAGCGGACTCTTGAGCTTTAAAAAAAAGAAATGCAAAAGGTGAAAGCATTAAAATGGGTGATTACATGCAGTTGTAACAGTGTTCTGACATGTTTCTTGGAAAACCAGTGAGAAACATAAAAATGAGGAAACAAAACAATGTGATCACTGAGGAGGTGATTTTGCCTCTTAGTTCTGCATTCTGATTGAATACGAGCTCTCAGGTCCTTCCCAGTAGCATCCACAACCCATCAAGGGAGGGCTTGAGTGGACACAACATGAGACAGTGGCTGTAGTAACATGGGGGTCGGCATTACTGGCATGCAAGGAGAAACCTTGGCAAAATACAGTTTTTGGAAATCTAGATACATTCCATCAGTGGCCAGCACTGTCCAAATATTTAGACAGAGGCAAAAGAAAATGGTGGACTTTGGTGGCAATTCTCGCTGAAGGTAGAGGGTGAGGAGGTTTTTATCATTGCTACCTTCTATTTTTTGGGAGGAAAAAAGCCAGCATTTACTGGATGTGGGGAAAGTTTCAGCTTCTCTGTCATGATGCTGCTCTTTTGCTGGTTAAACACAGAGGCTGAATATATGGGCTTCTCCCATCATGAAAAAGCATTTCAAATACATTTTTTAGAATCAATTGAAAAGGATTTAGTTAATTTCCTTGGACTGTAGCTCTTTGACCAGCTGCCATCATCCACCTGAAGTTATCTGTCTAGCAAGCTGACCTACACAGTTTTCAACCTAGGCCATGCAAAAATCGTGTCACTTTAAATATTTTGCACAAAGATGGGTTGATACCAGAGGGGTCTGATCTGTATTTTTCATAGGGATTCTGGATATTCAATCAAGGAATGCAGAATCAGGTTAAAAAAGGGTGATGAATCAGTCATGACATAATTATCCAACTTTAGTTGTTGTGACCATACCCAGATGATCACAAGTATTTGCTGAAAATATACACACACCAAACAAAGCTTGCACGTGGCATCAACGTGGTGCTGAGGAGGTGTATTTTTGCTGTGAGACTTACCAAAGCAGACCCAAAATGCCCTGGTGTCTGCTCTTATTCCTTTTGCTCAACTAATTTTACCATCAACATCACCAAGAGCTGTATGCATGCAAAAAAGAAGAGGGGAGAAAACCCCAAAGCATGCTCAGATGTTTCCATGCTATTACTCTCCACTCTTGTTAAGAACTCAGATTTCATTCTACTTGCAAATGAATGACAAGCAACATTTGTAAATCTCTCTCAGTCAGCTCTCGACTTTTGAAAGCCAAAGGTGAAACCAGCAGCAAAGTTGGCATGTGGTTAAGCAAGGCCAGGAATAAACCTGAGGTCTTTGCTGTTACTGCCAGTAAATGATTTATTTATTTATTGCTGATTTAGTTATTTTTCTAGTACATGTTTTCATAAACAAGGGGATTCAAATGGTGCTGCAATTCCAGTGACAAAGGAGAATGTCTCCAAGTCACCATCACTCCCCTGGACCAACTCAATGGCCAGTGTTGGCTCAGAGGAAATCACCAGGGTTTAGAATTTCAAGGAACTCCAGGTTTTTTCTTTCCATTGAGGCAAAATTTAGGGGTGCTTAGGCTTGGTTTTGCTGAGCCATGTTCAGCTGGGACAAAGTTCCACTTCATCATAAAAGTGAGAGGGAAATCTGGCTTTACCCAGAGATGCTTTAGATATCCTGGATATTTTTTTGAAGGAACAAGACTCCTGGCACTAATGGGTTGCTTCCAACGAAGAGAAAATAGATGTAAAACAGACACGTTGGATAATTTGTCATCACTGTAAAAAAACCTTGTACTTCAGTGCACATTTATGGAACAAGCTGGTGTGGAGAACAAATAAAAGCATGCTGGTTACACAACTAAGCAAGGAGGGTCAGATGAGACAGACAGCTCATATTTAACAAATACTTCAGGGCAAACTCAGGGCTGACTGTTGTACTTACGTGAGTCAGCTCCAGGGACTGCCACAGACCAACAGTTTTGGCTCTCTGTACTGGAACCATTACAGGACTGGGGCTTTTCTACACCTCCATTTCATATTAGGGCTCATTTCTAGCATAGCATCCATGGCACTTCCATACATTTTAATGCCACATGTAGTTATCAGCTAAAAAATGGACTTTTTAAACTCTTATGTTATTTGTACCATGATTTGCACACTGGTATCATCCAAGGTTTAAGACCTGTAATATCTTTTCCCATGTTTGACAACACTCTGTATATGCAAGTCACACAGGGGCAACACTGCAGTAGTAAGATTAACTTTAATTTGTGTTATAAGGATGGGAAGGAAATGCTTGCAAAAAATACCTTTAAGCAGAAAGAAACTTGGAAATGCATAATACACACGAAGTAGGAATTTGGCTTCAAAGCTTTTAAAGGAATGTCTGTGATTCCAGATGTTTCCATGCAGTAGGGTTACCTGCTGGCATGGCCCAGAGGAGGACAGCCAGCTTCCAAAGACCAATTCCCCAATTGATTTCAACAGGGAAGCTCTGGGCTCCTTCATGGCTAAGACACCCAACAGCCACCGCAGTGCTGTCAGCAGGTTGGGTGTAACATCAATTTTCCAGATATATTGGTGTCATTTCCTTAGCGTTGGTGAGCCTTTTGTTATATTTGTGGGGCAGCTACTCCCCTGTGGCTTTCCTGTGACCTGGATATTTGCCCTGTCAAGCGCTTTGCACGACAAAAAACACACATGAGCACGGCCTTTTGGTGTTGCTCTGTGTCATGCAGTGATGGAGAGCACCCAGTGGGACTGGCGTGAGGGTTAATCAGGCAAGACAACACAGGGGGATTAATGTCACACTGCCTCATGGCGCTGCCGTGGCCTTACGTCGCCCCACAAGCTCTCGACCTTCAGATGGAGTCTCAGGAATAAAAATAAAGGTTTGATCCCCGGGACTGCTGTTTTGAAAAACAACAAAGCTGCTCAGAAGGCTCTTGCCATGCTGGAATTTCATAAACAGAGAAGGGATGGAGGAAGACTGGTTTGTTTTCCTTTCTGGGGAAATTGGGCCCTGTGTTGCAGTCAGTGCAGGTCTGCTGAAGCCAGCGTGGGAGGTTTCACCTTTGGGAAGGATCCAGCACTCCAGCAGGTGGAAGCCATGGGCTTGCAGAGAAGACTCTCCAACCACACACCTTCTCCAGGTGCATGAGGAGAGAGGTTAAGGGACAGCTCAGGGGTGGACTTTCAGCAGAGAGATTCCCCACCCATCATTCTTCAGCCATGACTGTGACAAGAATGGCACACTGCACAAGAATGTGACTTTCTGGAACAACACACCGTCTATCTCCCTGTCCCCCCACCTGGTTCTAAAGGGACATCGATCATGGTGTCCCCACAACCAGCAGCTACCTTCTCAGTCTCCAGAGGATTTTCAGTCAGGATTTCACCATCAGGTGTGGTGTGTTCATCCCCTGTTTCCCCACCTTGGGACTGAACAGGACAGGGCAATTTACTAACTCTGCAGAGCTCCCTATGCTTGAATTTCCATGCCATATGTGCCAAAGGATGGCCACAAGGTGCCACTGCCCATTCAAGGATTCCTGCCCTGACTCCTGGCAGCCCTGGCTAAGCCTGCAAACAACAGAACCTCAGCAGCTGCAAAGACGGGGCCACACGCCTCAAACCTTTGTTTTTAAACTTCTGAACATCCATCTCAGTCTTGTCCCTACAGAGTGGCAGCACCGAACAGCACAGCGCCAGCAGATACCACCAGTCAGCCATTACCTGTGATGTCTTTAACCAGTCCTTTGGCTCCAGCCTTTTCTGGAGTCATGGAGGAGCGGACACTCGCCACTAAGTCTCCAACTATTCCGTGGAGAGTGGTAAAATTCTCTAGGTTGAAGCGGTGCGTATCGAGGGGTCCGCTCGCTACTTCCTGTAACTCCCCTTCCACCGCGTCCTGAACGCCGACCGCAAACAGGTTTACACGGGCCGAGTTAAGGAGAGATGAGGGCAGAGCCACATCATCCCGGGGCTGTCCATCTGTTAGCACTACAATAACCTGGGGCACGCCTTCACTGGCTCTGCTTCCAGCAGCTTTAGTGAGGTGCTTCTCGATTAGGTACTCTAATCCTTTTCCAGGCTCGGTGCCTCCCCCCACGTAAGTCATGTTGGCAATATGGGACAGGATGTCCTGGGTGGAGGGGTAGGTATTTAACTGGAACTCTGTGTGGGGGTTTCCGCTGAACTGGACCAGGGCAAAGCGAAAATCATTTCCTCCCACATCTAAAGCTTTTACAACATCATACAGAAACTCTCGAACGAGTTCGAAGTGTTCCTTCCCAACGCTCCAGGAGGAATCCACTAGAAATATTATATCAGCCACGGCAACGGTTTTGACAGCTTTAAAAAAACAGATGGAGGTTTAGGATTTTCTATCGGTCAGCACAAGCATGCTTCCTCCTCCTCCTCCTCCTCCTCTTCCTCCTCCTCCTCCTCCTCCTCCTCCTTCTCCTCACCCAAACAACCAACAGCCTCCTTGGCATGGTGAAAGTGAAGCTCAGCTTCCCCTTATCGCCAGCAGCAAAATGAGAAGCGCTTGAGAACAACCACGCAGCCACCAGAACCCTGGCACAGCAGGTGCTGGGGGACAGTGTGCGACCTGCCCTGCCCAGAGAGGGGAAGCCGAGGTGCTTCTGCCCTCCTGCACCTCGCCCATGGGTTTGGACATCAGCCCTGAGCCAGACAGAGACACCGGCAGCTTCGCCTGTGAATTCAGACTCATTCAGTTTCTAGCTGCCCTTGTCTCTTGAATGGTTTTTGCTGGCTCCATGGTGGTGCTCGAGGATGGAAGGACAGCTTGGTTTAAGCAGCTTAGGTGTGGCATAAGTTTTCTGTGTTTTTCCTGCTGTTAACACCTGCTTGGTGACACCAGCTCCAGTCCCAAAGGCGCCAGCACCACCTCCTTAAACAACTTTTCTGCAGGTCAGTGGCAGTGCTCTTCTCACTGCTAAAAGCCCTCCTACACATGCAGGGAGTGAAGAACAGCTCTGCCCAGGAGAAGACCCTCTCAGAACCACCCTGAGCGCAGGTCCCACACCCTGGTGCCCTGCAGAGCATCCTCCACGGCATGGTACCAGCCAGTGTCATGCTTGGGGAGGCACCACGAGTGTCAGCCAAGGTCTGGGTCCCAGGGACCCTCAGAAAGGTGGAAGCTGAGGAGCAGAAAGTCATCCATCCACAACATCCCACGGACATGCACATTAAACAACAAACAGCACCAATGAGTGGCTGTATGGGGCCAAAATCAGGTGGAGTAGCCTGGGCTTACCTGCTTGCTGCTGAGCACCAACCGAGTCAAAGCCCGAGAGCAGGAGGCAAAACATTGCCACAAGGGGCAAATGTCGATGTTTCCTCATTTTACTCTTTTATATGAGTTTTCCTTTTATTCTCTTTGGTTCAAAGCACCTGATGTGAGACCTAAGGGAGGAAAACAGGAAGAGTGAGAAACAGTGCCAGTGCTGACCAGGAACAGATGAGGCACAAGGTAGAAAAGCCAAGCCATGTGGGTTTACAAGGTGTTTGTGGCAATTTGGCAGGAAAAAAAATTCTTTGCTACTGGGCAGAGTGCCAATTCACATAATTGACCTTTAATCACCTCTGTGGAATTAGATTATTTTATTTTTGTCTGTGCTGTCCCAGGCAATACATAATATATATGAAAATGCAAAATACACAGTGGCCTCCCACATGCCCTCCCCATCCATGGCTGACCAGCTGATATGTCTTTGCCAACATACTTCCTCTTGCTGTTGCCTTTTCTCACTTTATTTCTTCCAAACTCCACAATAATTGCCCTAAACATCCCCTTTTGCCTCAGCTCACCTTTTCAGCTGTCCCACATATACAAGTGGAAATTTAAGCACTCTAGACCCAAGTGAGCCACATGATCTGGCTGCACAGCAAAAAGCCCTTGGACTCTCCCGAGCTCAGAGCCTGGGTTGTGGAATAGCCTGCGCTGGTTGATCATATTTTGAAAAGGCACCAAGAATAATATTTTATCTGCTGGAGCCAAAAATATAATTTAAGCAAGTTTCTTATCTGTGATCCACCTGGCAAGCCTTCTGAAACAACGTCTCCACCATGAAGGCTGTGCTTCTGTTGCCATAGAGATGACCAATTTATTATTTAATCTTCATTTCCAAGTCTACAGAGCAGAAACCAGCAAGTCTTGCTTAACTGGGAAAATATCCTCCCAAAAGGGAACACAGTGATTTAATACCTTTCATTCCCCAAAGGGGTTTCAATTACTCAAATCAGCCAAAAGTGACTCCAATACATCAAACTGTTAACCAGGTCATCATAAAAGGGAAAAAAAGAAAAAAAGTGATTCAATTTTCTTATTACCATCCTTGCCAATTCCATCAATCCAGACAGTTATGACCAATACAAGAGTCTAAGAGGGCTAAGTGAAAGGATATCTTATTTTTGAGGAAAAGTGTGGTAATTACATGGATGGTCATTGCTGGCATGGCTGGAAACAGAACCAAGAGTTGGGAATATGGGAAAATCTGGACATAAGGAGCTAATCCCACTTCTGCTGAAGAGACACTTCTCAGGGATATCAGAGGGCAGTTCCATGGAAAGGAGAGGACAACTTCCACCTGGTTTCCTGGAGTCCAATGTGATCCTAACAATTCCTCTGGCTCCCTGTGTGTTAAAGCTGGGTTGGGGTCTGGTCTTTCTTCTTGGGAGGAGAGATTTGCAGCATTTGGTCTTTCCTGTGCTCCAGATGGAATTTATGAACATCCTATAGCATGAGTCTGGCAAAAGCTCTCCTCTGCCTTTCCCCCAACATATAATCATGATAATGATAATGATAATGATAATGATAATGATAATGATAAATGATAATACCAGGCTGAGAGACAGTGAACAGGCCCCCAGCACCAGCAGCTAGCACACGTTAATCAAGACATGGCAAAGTCTTCCCTTTTATCGGCAACCCCTCAATTCATAGAGGCAGCTGCTGCAGCCCAGAGGTATCATTGTCATTCCTACAGAGATTAAACCATCACCTTTGTGAGCTGGCACCCATCCATCCCCCTGGCTGTTCCAGTGCAAGCCAAACCTCCCAGTGCCTCCAGCAGGAGAAAACCTGCTCAGTTGGACTGTGTCCCTGATGGATATCTTGCTCTCAGAAAAAATAGTTTCACCCAAATGATACATGGGGAGGGTTTGTCCCCTGAGCACAAAAATACAGAAAGGTCTGTAGGTCCCAGAGCTGAGTTCTGCAAAAAGCACCGAGCTCATGACAACCATCCACCCAGTCCCATGGGAGAATCTTTCCTCTGGGAAGAAATTTATGGAAGAGCTGCAAGCTCTTGAGTGGGATTCACTTGCAGCATCCATTGGGATTGTATAGAAGCCTGGAAGAGCTTAAAGTGCTGGACAACACTCTCAGGCAGAGGGTGGGATTGTTGGGGTGTCCTGTGCAGGGCCAGGAGTTAGATTTTTATGATCCTTGTGGCTTTCTTCCAGCTCAGGATATTCCATGGTTCTCTGATTCAAGATGTGTATGTCTTAAATCCTCATAGTTGTGGAGCCAACCAAGGATTGCTGGTAATAACAGCCAAGGATTGTTGGCAGTGACCCACTCTGGGAAAGAACAGGATGTGGCTGGAGAAAAGGCCACATGGAGGTAGGGCAGCATTTTATGGGACAAACCTCCTTATTCTGGCTAGGGGAGATAAGCAAAGCATAGGGATGATGTTGAGAAGCAGGAAGATCTCCAGAGCCGCTTGACCCATTTCAAGAAAGGTCTAGGAAAAACTTGTTAACTAATTTGCATAGAAAGTGAGAATTTTTTCTCCAGGGCAGGGAAAATGTAGCTATAAAAGTTACATCCATGAAGCCCAGGTGCATCTGTGCCCCTGGATACCACATCAGCTGGATCAGTGCTGGAGTCAGGAATGGTGATCTCTCTTTCTCCCTTTCTTTCTGTCTTTCCCTCTTTAATCCATCTCCCTCTTCCCTTTCACTCTCTCCTTTATCCAAAAGCCACTGCCACGTGCTCATGCTGAGATCAGGGAGATCAGCAGCACACCAAATTCCACACAAAGTGTGTAATTTGTTAATAAAAGTTTTGTTTTTGTAGGTTTTTGCCTGCCCTCTCACTTTTGCCTTTTCCTTCAGCCATGAGCATCTACAAACCTTGGGAACCCACTTCCCCTTAAGGGTGGGATGCCACAGAAGGAAAAGGCTGCTAGCAACGAATTAAAAATACGAAATAAAATGCATGCTAAGGAAAACAGCCCATTAAATTAATGTGTGCTGTAAAAACTGCTCATATTTCTTTCCCAAAATGCAGGAAGTTATGTTATCATCCTGTTTATTAGATGCTGGCAGTCAATCCCTCTTCAGACACAACAGCTGGGGAAGAGCAGAGCATCAAGACAAACCAGTGAAAATTGATGTCTTGCTGGCTAAAAAGTGGCAGGACTGAAGCAAACATTTGGGGGCTTTTCTGGTTTTAACATCGAGCAGCTGCTCAGAGCCTGTTTACAGCCAAAGGGAAAAGTGAAACTCCCTGAGGCAATGGAATCTCCCCTGCCCAAAGGATCACCCATGATCTCCCTCAGCAGTGAGAAGCTGAGATCTTCCAGAGTCACAGAATTTCTTAGGTGGGAAAAGACCTCCAAGATCGAGTCCAGCCTGGGGACTGATTCCCACCTTGTCACCCAGCCCAGAGCACTGTGTGCCACATCCAGGAGTTCCTTGGACACCTCCAGGGATGGAGACTCCACCACTCCCTGGGCAGCCCATTTCACCACATTCCCCATTTTATCTCTTAGGAGGCCTCCAGATCTATTTCCAGCTTTTTCTGTGACTTTCATCATGGTATTTATCATTCTGTGCAAGCAGAGGGACTTGTCCATCAACAAGAGATGAGTCTTAGCATCACACAAAACCATCCTAAAGTAATAGGGGCCAGGATTAGTCATCAGAAGGAAAAAGGCAGCAAAGCCTTGCAGGAAGAGGTGATGGATTCCTCTTAGAGATTGACAGCTTAAGGAAAAGAAGAGCCTTTAAGAAGAGCTGCTCCTGAGCAGGGTTTTTTCTTATAGCCCCCTCTCCATGGCACTCATTAGCTAATGAGGAAGAGTTCATTGCTTCCAGAAAGGGGTGGGCAAGGAGATGGTTTTCCTGTAGGGGATGGTCCATGAGAAAAAGACAATGCAGCAAAGACAGCAATCTTTTTTGTAAAGGTGGGGCTTGAGTGGGTGGGGGTAATTATTTATTTTTCTTTCCTTGGATGGGGGAGTCCACCCAAAACTCTACTCAGCTCTGTCTTGACTGAGCAAAGTCTCTGGCTCAGCGAGAAAAGTGAGTTTACTAAGACTGTGAATAATGTGATTTTTATTACTTGGCTTGCCTCAGTGAGGCACAACAAGTAATTTCCGTTGTTCAATGTGTTCTTGCTTTGTGTCCCAAATTACCACTGGTCACAGAAGCTGGAGGTGGCACCAGCTTGCAGGGGATGGATGACAAAACCAGAGAAGTGAAATCATTTTAATACTTGGTTATGGTAAGAATTTGTTTTGCAGCTTTATTCTCTGGCATTGTTGGATTTTCAATAATGTATTTTCAACAAGGCAATTTAATTGTGGATTTATTTAAATTTTTATATTGAAAGTTCCTTGCAGTCCTGTGGGGTGAAGGCTCTGGTGAAGCTTTTGCTATATCCACTTCAAGCTGGAAAAATATGCTGAAAAACCTGACTGCTGAGTGCCTTCAGGAAAGGAAAGAGTTTTCCTGAATTAAGTTAGCGCAAAACCTGGGGAGCCAATTTCTTCATGATTCATGTGCTAAAAGATTAACTCCTGTAGCCTTCAATAATCTGAAAGTTTTATGTCTGTCTAGAGTTTATATAGCGTGTGCCGACCTCTTAATATTACAGCATTTCATCAGAAGAAATACATCTGTTCCTAATACTGCTCTCAAAAAAGCAATCATTTCTACCCCTGACACAATGAAGTGATTTCCTTAAATATTTTCCCCAGCAGCTATTTTTTGCATATATTGCATACTTCTCTATGTGCATAAAATTTGACATTTAATTTTTTATTTTTTTTTTCCTTTGAGTGGATGTTTCAAATTCACTTTCTAAGCAGTTGTTTGCTTGTGTGTGTTGGGGTGGTTTTTTTTCACTAGAGTGTAGTTAAAATAAAATAGATGGGTATAATGGGAACAAATTCTTCCCTGTGAGGGTGGTGAGGCCCTGGCACAGGGTGCCCAGAGAAGCTGTGGCTGCCCCATCCCTGGAAGTGTTGAAGGGGGCTGGAACAAAATGGTTTTAATGTCCCTTCCAACCCAAACCATTTTATGATTGTATTTATGACATTTGTTCGCATAATCTCCCTGTTCCTGTGACACATTCCTGCTGGAAAGCCAAGCAGCCTCTAGGAAGAAGTAGAACATGGCAAGCATGGTAGGCAGAGCCATGACTGGCACATTTTCTGGGGACAAATGGCCTGTATTTGGGCTTGGTCTTGTGCAGCTTTCCCAGCTGTCATGCTCAGGGACCTTTGGGATGCCTCACTGCCCCACACCACAGGATATCTGGTCCAGTTTTCCTGCCCAGCCATGCAGCATCCACAAAAAACACATTGACTATAAACCTGAGAAGCAATTGCAGCCCTTAAATTCCCTTGTGCATGTGGGGTGGATCATGCTTTGTCATGGGAGAAAGAGGTGGATTTGCAGCTGGGTCAAAACAGCTTTTCCAAAAGGGAGACAGGGAGAGCAAAGCTTCATCCCATAGCTGGTGCAGGATTCTGTGAGCATCCTCTAGGCCCCTCCAGAAGTCTGTCTCATGGGGATGTCACAGTCAAAACAAAGGTCCTTCACCTGCATTTGCTTGGTGGGGATTCTCCCTTGTCCATCATCACCCTGTTTCCCAACCAAACTGCTCAGCCTCAAATTCCCTCAGCTTGGCTGTTCTCTGCTGTATCCACAGCCATGGGGGGCAGCAGCTGTGAGCCCTGCCCGTGGCTTGGAAGTGGACACCAGGCACCCAGAACAGCTACTTGCATCCCCAGCAGTGGGATATGATTGCAGTCATGGTTGTGGAGTGAGCAGCTGGGAGAACCAGCTCCCAAAATCCTGATGTGGAGCCAGCGAGCTGCAGATTGCCCTCTGGAGGTGAGGCATGCTCCTCTCTCGCCTGGAAGAATTCCCCCTTAAATTTCCCTGAGCTGGGGAAAATGTTAGCCAAAAGCCACTCCCGGCATGATTTTGAGGCTGAATGCCGTGATTTTTCTATGTGAAAGAATCTTGGTCACCTTTTCAAAGGACAAAAGTGTCCCATGCCTGGCCACGTCTTCATCACAGAACGCTGCATTCCCCCTGGTTCCACAGCCCTAGGGAGAAGCAAAGCTAGTTCTAGGGACTCAGGATGAGCTGAATAGGACAGATCCTGGGTTTATTCATGGCTCCAGGTGCAGACATTAAGATTTGTCTCAGCTCTTTTGAAGCATAAACGTTGCTGCCGAGTGCTACTGGGAAGGTGAGGCTTGTGGGGTTGCGGGTTGCTCCTGAAAACATTTATTCCAACAAAGGCAGACCTGAACATTAATAAAAAAATTTTAAAAAGCTTGAAAGGATGGAAAAAAAAAAAATCTCCCTGCTTTTGTAAGCCACTGGAGCTCTGATTCTTGAAAACCAGTGTTCAGCAAAGCAATAGAGTTACGGTGCTTCCATATCCTACTCAGGCAAGTTCCCTGGGTGCTAAAATTTAATATGAATCACGTATTCATTTCTGTCCTTCTAAGCATGATGTGTTGGCTTAAAATCTACTTGTTTTCTCCATCCAAAGACTCAGACCAAAATAGAGTCATTAATAAGAGGAAAGGGAGTATTTGCTAAAAAAAAAAAGGAAACTCCCTGAAAGATCAATGACTCTTTATGTATAGTAACCGGAGCCTCCTGGAGCGTCTCCACCCAAACAAATCGGCTCCTTAATGTGGAACACAGATCACTTAAAAAGGTGGAAAAAGTGATGGGCATGCGGAGGGGTAAGGCTGGCTGTGATTCACGGCGGGGAGCAGGCACGCAATGCCACCCGGCGCCGTGCACGCCCAGCACAGGGCAGGCTCACCCCTCTGCTGGAAATCCAATGGGGAACACAATCCAAGGCTGGCAAGGCTGTGCAGTTACCACAGTTTGTACTGATGGAAGGAATAAGATGTTCCCTTCCCTACTGTTCCTGGACAGGCACGTAGCAAAAGCAGAAGAGGAACGTTTGGGGTTTTTTTTTTTATTTTTTTTTTTCCCCTCCTTGACATGTGGGAATAAAGCAGGGGCTGGTTTAGCTCACCCTGAAATCAGGGAAAGTTACTGAGTTTGAATGGAAAATAGTAGAGATGTTTGAAAAACCAGAAAGGGGACTGGGGAGGGTGCTGGAAACTGGAAAGTAAATGAATGAACGATGGTGTGGTGGCAGCAAACACGCAGCCCTGCACTCCTGTCTTAAACATTGTCACAGCCCTGGTCATGGCCAGCCTCTCTGTAAAGACAAAGTTTGGGGATGAAAAGCCTGTTTCCCTGAGCTCTGTCTGAAGGGATGGTGCCAGGGAGATGTGGAGCTGAGTCTCTCCTCTGTCACTGCATTCTTACATGACCTTGGAGGAATTCTCCAGCTCCCTGCAGCAGCCTTAGTCTGGAGGGATCTCTCTACAAACCTCCCAAACAGGGTATTTTTGCCCCAGAAGCATCACTATATAAGCACCGTAATTATCCAACCACACATACTGATTCTTTTTTCCTTAAACCAGCAAGAAATGGGGTAAAGCCAGAACTTTGAAAAAACACAGGATTCTTCCCCCAAGAGTGCACATGAATCATCACAGCAACCAGAAACGAGCTGAGAGTTTCCCACTGCACACACTGGAACCAGAGCAGCTTTGGCTACCCCCCATTCCGGCCAGTTTTGGCCCATTTGCTTGGTCAGGAAACCAGTTTGGCCACAACCATGTCTTACCCCAGAAGGCATTTCTTACTTGGGAAGGGAGGGCTTTGCTGAGCCCAGCAGGATGGTGGCAGGGTGTCTCCAGATTAGTCATAGCCACCCCCTCAGCAAGTCCCAGGAGGCTGAGGGCAACTGGGGCTGTGGGGGGAAAGGGCTGGGGAAGGCAGGAGGGAGAGCAGATGGGAGCTGTGGAGAGGGACAGGGCTCCATCCATGGATGGAGAGCCCTTTCCCTTAGGGGAAAAGCTGCTGTTTGGCCAATTTCCCTCTCTGTGGATGACCACAAGAGGATGAGGATTATCCTTGGAGCCACATGCTGGCCCACCCCGGAGCAGTGGGGGTATACCTGGCAGCAGGACCTGAGTGGCACAGCTGAGCACCTCTGCTGGGTTCATCCTACCTCACCTTGGGGCAGGAGGGCAGCTATCCAACATCCCCCAGCCCTGGGAGCAGGAAAGGGGGCACCGAGACACCCCCTCAGCACATTCCTTGCAAGGTCCCATTGATGCCCCCACCTCCTCGTGCTGACACATCTTCCCAAAGCACCACATGCCCTCCCTGGGGCACTGCTTCCCATGTCATTTTGCTCCCATCCCATCACACTGCTGCTGCAGCAATTCTGAGGCATCAGATCCAAAAACCATGCTGAGGCAGCAGGAAATACACCGGTCAGTGCTTTTGAATGGGTTTAGCTCCCCTGCAGTGGTGGGGACAGGAGTGTCCCCACACACACGCTGCGCATCAACTCCAGACCTGTCACCATCGCTCCACTTTTCCAAGACTGATGCAAACCTGGGGCTGGGTTTTATCCAAAATTCCCTGAAAAAAACCCAAGTACTACCACCCCACCAAGGAGAGGAATCATGGTTTAGCAGCTGCTGAGCTTAGGCTGAGGGCTCCCGCACGGAAAGCGAAACTCACCCCCAGAGTGAACCTCCAGAAGAGTTGCTTATTCCAGGATTTTCCGCTCCGAAGCGCCTCTCACCCTTGCTTCATGGTGCACGGTGCTGCTCAGCCTTCCCAGATCCCTCTTGCCTTGCTCAGTGGGGTGCAGGCACTAGTGGGATGAGGGAATGGTGGGACACCGGTGGGATGAGGGATTGGTGGGACACCGGTGGGATGAGGGACTGGTGGGACGCTGGTCCCTGCGCGACGGCTGCCGTGGTTCTGAGTGGTGCCGGAGGAAAGGACTGAGCTGGCTTGGGAATGCCGGGGGCCGGGCGTCGCAAATGGGATCCAGATGGTTGGTGCTGGCGTTCCCGGGGCTGAGGTCAGAGCTGCTCATCACACACAGTCTCCCCCCGCCTCGGGGGACGCCTCCGCGCTGTGTGGCTTCTCCTCCCCGCACTGCTCCCTTGCTGGTAGGAAATATATATTAAAATTAGGGGGGGAAAAAAAAAATAAGGAAGAAAAAGAAAGATAAAACCCTGTGGAGTTGGAGGAAGCTGATTTAACGCTGTCTTTTGGTCTTGGATGCTTGCAGGATGTGCCAAAGAGCATACCAGGTTACGCAGGGCTCCGGAGAAGTGCTGCTCAGAGATGCTGCGGGAAGCTCAGCCTCTCTCCCTGAGAGGTTTCAACATCAGCACAGGCGGAGGGAATCTCTTCTCTCTGCACCTTCCCATTGAAATATAGCAGCAGGTTTTTAGACCTACCTGGATGGAGAGGCAGAAGTGGGGGATTTATGTTATACATAACTTATAAATGGAAGTTAACACCTTAGCATAAGGATATTTTAAAAGATATATAGGTTTAAAGGAAAAGTTTAAAAGGCAACAAATCCAGTCTGCAAGTTCCTGACTGGTGATTTTTAAAATTTTTAAACATACATGAAGTGAAAGAACACTTTAACTTTTCATTAGGCTGAGCCTAATAAATTTGGGACTAATTTTATTCCTGTGCCTTGAGCAGCAGCGGGTCACTGGCCAAAGTTAAACATTTCAGGCTGGACTGGGCTGTGTTTTGCAATAAACACTGGTATGGAAACTTTAACTCTTATCTCTCGCTCTTGCTTGGTTCCATATAAGGCTGGAGAGGAGATGGCGTTCCTGGAATCAAATAGTCAAGTTCTTTTCTTTTCAAAGGGGGATTTATGATGTTTGCTCTGGGGTTTGTGCTGTTTGAAAGACCAGCCACATAAAGAAATAGCTGGAATTATTCAGGGAAGTGCTGAGCCCTTGGACTGAGGCAATAACTCCTTTTAGAAATGGTGCTTGGCTTGGAGCTGGCAGAGACTGAAGGCACAGGGGGACCCAGAGTGAAATTCCCCAGCCTCATGCCCAAAGGAAAGCAGGGCATTATGTCACCCCTCCAAAATCTGTCAAGCTGGAGCTTACAGGCAGGGAGTTCCCAAATAATAAATGAGCCTGGCAAAAGGGAGCTGCAGCTGCTCACTGGGTGTCAGTGGGCACTGAACAGGGGATGGTGGAAACAGGAACTGCTGGAAAGCCATGACAAAGAGCTTATTTTATTTTATTTTATTTTATTTTATTTTATTTTATTTTATTTTATTTTATTTTATTTTATTTTATTTTATTTTATTTATTATTTTATTTTATTTTACTTTATTTTATTTTACTTTATTATTTTTTAAAAAAATATTATTTTTATTTTCACTCAGGGTGAGGGACAGCAGCTAAAAGATAAAATATAAAAGATGGAGGAGCATTATGTGGGCAGAAGCACCCAAACCAAAGGGCTTTCCAGGTGATTTCAGCTGCCAGCTCAACTGGGATGCCCCATCCTTAGAAGTGTTCCAGGCCAGGTTGGGCGGGGCTTGGAGCAATCAGGTCCAAGCTGGAAGATGTCCCTGCCCATGGCAGGGGGAGAGAACAAGGTGGTCTTCAAGGTCCCTTCCAACCCAGGCTGTTCTGAGATCCAATAAAGCAAGAAGTTGAGGCTACAGTCGCTATTGTAAGGAAGAATTATATTCACCAGTGGTTCCAGTTTGTCACCACCAGTGGTAACCAGGACACAGCTGGGGTCTGTGTTGCCTTTTCTTCATATCTGACTTGAAAAACAGAGTTTTCTGTGTGGCAGTGAAGGAGTGCAGGGAAACCTAACTGACTGAAAAAAAAAAAAAACCAAAAAAAACCCCAGAAGAACAAACCACAGGAAAGCTCCCTGCACCCTCAGAACAGTAGTGAAAAACAGCCAAGTCAGAGAATTCCAGATAAATAATGTAACAACACTGGTAAAACGTGTGTGGCTTGTGTTATGTGTCTATCACAGCTCAATTGAGAACATGTTTAACTTGGGAGTTAGACTGATTTCTTTTTGTGCTGCTAGCATTTCTTCTTCTTTTTCTTTTTGTTCTTTGTCTTAACATGGTTTTAATATTGAAGTGACTTTTACCAAGTGCTGCAATAATTAAATGAGGCTGCAGGAGCTCTTCAATTCCCATCTGACTGCCTTTGTGACTGTAATAACTAAGCTGGAAGATTCTCCTTTCCAGTTTTATCACTGACACGTAGTGGGGGAGCTGCCAGACAGGATATTCAGGGCATTTTGGGGTGGGGTTATTTTTCCCCCCCTTTCACTCACATCCCTTTACAATCCTTCCTTTAGCAGTTCCCTCTCTGTTTGTGTTGGTGACTCCCAGCAAAGAGATCCCCATCCATATGGGAACCTAGGCTGTGGCTGCTGTGGCATTCTGGGGGTGTGTGACCCCCCTGGGGAGGGGGTGACATCTGCAGGGACAGGCCACTTTCCACCCCCAGACACCAAACAAACCCTCTGACATTAGTAAAGGACTGGATCGCGTCACACTGGTAATTTCTAGAGGCAGCTGGGTCTAAGTTTAGCAATATTTCCTCCCTGGTGCATTAATAACTAGACGTGATTAATGCTATGAGTCAGGAAGAGGGTTTTGAGGAATTCTCTTTCTACCCACGAAAAAAATTAAAAGCCCTGTGTGCTACAACATTTCCAGCATGCAAAGGTGACTTTGATGTCCTCCCACCACCAGAAAAAGGGTCCCAGATTAAAAAATATCCGGTCAAACTGGCAGAGAGTGGTCACATTTTGCAGTTCGTTTCTGATGTGCCTCAGCTGGGCAATTTCTACCCTGACTTAGGAAACTTGGGTGGATTTCCCTCTTGTGATTCAGGCAAAGCACCAGGTGGCTGGCTGTGGGTCCCTGACACAAGGTGACACCCAGGAGCTCCATCCTTGAGCACCATCTGCTGGCTTTTCCTCCAGGGATTCTTGGGCATCTGCCAAACCCAAAGTCATCTTTTCCCCCTCAGATAAAAGATGTTCCTGCAAGAGCAAATGCATCTTGCTCTGAGATTAGGGAGTACCACCAAAACCAAGGGTTGGTCCATTACTTTCCCATCATCAGCTGAGCATCTGCACAGCGGATCAGGGGTGCAGGGTCCCACCCCTCACAGCCTTCTTATTTTAGAGAACAAATTCTTTTTCCTGCTTGGAAATCAAGGCAAAGAGCAGCTCAGCTTGGACAGAGGGCAGGGCTGCAGACTGCAATTTAATTTTGCTTGCAATAGATGCTTTTCATTAGTTCCAAAGGATTTGCTATTGCTTTTATCCGAATGCCTCCCCAGCACCTCGGTTAGGAAGTGGTCCAGGAAATATTTTCCTGAAGTTTTCTTGGTTCTTCTTTTCTCCTACACTTTCTATTTGTCTGTCTGCCTTTGTGAAAGTATTTCTTGATGTATTTTTGTCTCAACAAATGACTTTGGAACAGTCAGGGAAAGGGGCAAGAGTATCTCTAGATGGGCAGGTCAGAGTGGAAATTAAGAAAAGATAAGAGACACTTGGCTCTGCCCTTCCCATCCTGCAGCACTGGCCAAGAATTTAAAACATCTCTGAAAAATCTCCCATCTTCCATCCCTGGAAGTGTTCAAGGCTGGGTTAGATGGGCCTTGAAGCAACCTGGTCTAGTAGAAAGTGTCCCTGTCCATGGCAGGTAGCTGGAACAAGATGAACTTTAAAGTCTCTCCCAACGCAAATCATTCTGTGATTTTATGATTCTATGTTTTTTTTCCCCTCTCATAAAAAATCTCAGCAACAAAAACAAGCCCACACCAGGCTGTGTGCATTTTCTGATTGTATATACACCCACTTAATCCATGGCCTACAAAATAAATCCTAATTCAAAAGGTTAAACTTGGAACTCTAACCAACCACATCCTGCAAAAAGCCCTTGTGCTAAAAGGGATTTTCAGCTTCTGTGATTACAGGGAACAAACTATGCTCAAGTATGTAAATAATGTGGATATATTCCCCTCTAGCACAATGCACAGTCTGTAGGTCAGTAAACTCTAATGTGAACTGCGATGCCTGGATTCTAGGAAAGATAACTCAGCTCTTTTTCAGAATAAAAGATAACTCAGGGTGCATGAAATGTGTTTTGGCCAAAGCAGACCTTGCCAGCCTTTGCTTTGGGTTACTCCTGTCTTCTTTTTTAGAGCCTTTCCAGGTGATGCCTTGCACAAGGGGATGAGAAAATCTTTCCAAGTCTTGGCCTCAGTGTCCTGTGGCAACTTGTGCTGCACAAAAAGCTGTTTGAAATGGGCTAGATTTCAACAGCTCAACAAAACTTCCAACTTTTGTGATGGAAAGGCCTGTTGCTAATTACAGGGAGAGAGGTGAGGTGGCTTGAAAAGAGCTGGAGTCAGAAAAACGGAGAGGCCAGAAATACTCACTGCCCACACGGACAGGATGATGTAACGGCAGACGAGCTGAAGAGGAATTATAGGGAATTATTCATACTCAAAGAGGAATTGTAAGGAATTATTCATACCCCTGAATGAGTGTTGTGTTATTTGGTAAAGATGCAGAGGTGAAAAATAGACCTGGGGGTTTGCTGTAGGCAACTGCTTGGAAACCTGTGGTCATTGTGCCCCAGTGCTGAAAAGAAAAAATCATGTGTTATGGCAAAAGGGAGAGGAGAGCCCAGGAAATGTGGAGCTCTGTCTTGGTGTGCCACACATCCCAGGCCCCAGGGGGATGTTCTTGTTAGGGTTCCCTACTAAAGAAAGAAGAAAATACCTTTTTTATCTTGCCTATGTGTTTTTTTCACATGATAGACTATTCCATGATTTTTCTTTGCCTGAGTGAGTAGGATGAGATGGATGTTGGGGATCAGCAATGCTGGAGTCTGAAATGACCTGTGGGGATCATGGCCCACACCCCAGCCTTGCCAGGGTTTCTGCTGGGGCACCAGGTCCTGAGTCAGCCCTGGATGTGATTTCCTGACAGGGGTGTCTGTCCAAAATGCTACTTTTTAATCTTTGGGGCTAAGTTGAACAGACTTAATTCAACTGTGAAAACTGTGCCACTCTCCTGACTTGAGCTTTGAATTAAGGGAAGGAAAAATCCCTACATTCTGCTCAGGGTGAGCACAGGGATTTGAAGAAGGTTGAATCCACTCTCCTTCTCTTTCCAAAGAATCACTGAAGGGTTTGGGTTCGAAGGGTCCTTAAAGCTCATCCAGTTTTACCCCCTGCCATAGGCAGGGACACCTTCCACTATCCCAGGTTGCTCCAAGCCCCATCCAATTTGGCATGGAACACTTCCAGCGATGGGGCAGTCACAGTTGCTCAGGGCAACCTGTGCCAGGGCCTCACCACCCTCACAGGGAAGAATTTCATCTCAATATCCCATCTAACCCTGCTCCCTGGCAGTGGGAAGCTGTTTCCCCTGACCCTGTGATTCCAATTCTCATATAAGTCCTTTTTCAGCTCTCTTGGAGCCCATGTAGACCCTGGAAGGTGTTCTAAGGTCTCCCTGAAGCTGTGGGAGTCCCCCTGGGTGGGCACAGGGATCCGGGCTGCATCATCTTGCTCTCTCCCTTGTAAACTTCCTGTCAGTTGATGGGGGAACTTATACAAACATCATCTCCAGGTCGTGGCTGTTTTGTTTGGAGTTAATGTCCAAAAAAATCCCAGGAAACAGCACGTATGTAGTATTGTATCTATTCCTGAGGGGCTTCTCCACAATTTATACCGAGCATATGGAACAACTTGTGTTTGAGATGTTTGCCTTGAGATGTTTGATACATCTGGAGATGCCAAGTTTCTAAAAAGGAATGAAAACTTTGGAAGATTAAAAGCCACGGGTTTTGCTCAAATCCATTTAGAAACTCACTTGAAGCTGGTCTAGGCAATTTTCAGACTGATAGATTTTGCTGCATAAGAGCTCCGTTGGAGAATTTTTTCTTAAAGCAAACATCAGTTCCTCAGCACTGCCAGGTTATTCCCACGCAGTCAAGTACAAACTAGTAAGAAAGTGAGAGATCTTAATTCAGTATTGAAGTTATTTTCAAATGTGAAAAACAAACCAAATTAATCTGGTACACTAGTGGCCAGATGTAAGCTCCTGTTTAAAATTGGGGTAAAAGGGGTGTAAAAACCAAAAAAGCATTAGGAAATTACTTTCCTGGGGAAAATAATGTTCTTTTGCTAATATGCTTGGCAATTAGATTTATTGTTTGTTTGGGGTTTTTTTTGCTAAGGAAGCCAGCCTGGTTTTACAGAGCCAAAGGAGAAGTTGAGTATTTTCGTCCTGTAGTTCAGTTTTGGGAAGGAAACAGAGACTCAGGAGGTTGTTATTGGGAAGCATCTCCAAATTAATGGGAAACCTCTAATGGACTTTTCCCCATATTTAGGTGTCTCTTTGGGCAACCAGCACCTGCAGCTCTCACAGTGCCAGGATCCTGCCGCAGCCCCTGGGCTGGGGATGTGCCTGGATGTGAAAGATCAACCTGTGCTGGGACAGGAAGAGGTGGGGATGACTTTGCATGGTTACAGTTGCTGTTTATCACCCTTTCCAACCACACGTGGCAGAAGGAGTGGAAAAACAGCCTTCAGCGCTCCATATAAAACCTTGAGCCAGCGGCCTTGCCAGCCCTACAAAGTATCCTCTGTCAAATGGCTCATTCATTCATTCTGCAGCAGGGACACGTGAAAATCACATCATTTCTCCAAGGTGGAACAGCAGCGTGCTTGTCCCTAAAAAATCCCAGTGTGGCAGCAGGTCACCCGTCATCTACAAGCAAGCTGGAACGAGAATGATCTTTATGGGACTGAGCATCTATGGGAGTAAAGCTCAGGCAGAATCAGCCTGAGTGCCAGCAAAGCCTGATGGAGATTTCTGGCTCCCTGAGGAACATAAATAACATGGCCAGGAATGCTGTCCCCTTCCCTCTGGGCTGGCACATCACCATGCCTAGGGAGGATGAGTTCACAGTGGGTGATGGCCTGTCCTAAGCCCTTGCTCTCAAACTGTGACCAGGCACTCTGCATTGTCACCCCCAAGGTGTGTCCTTTCCATCTGGACCTGCTCTGCGAAGCTCAGACACCGGAGTTTTTGGAGTATGGAGCCTGATCCACTTCCACAGGGAGCGTTTTATCCTCTTGCAAGCAAGTCCTGTTGTAGCCTGTCTAGCTCAACCCCCTCCAAATTTATGGAACCTCCACCATCCTGTCCCTTTGACAAACTGCTGCTGCCCAGCCATGTGCCAGGACAAGGCCCCATATCCGAGATAACTGATGCTCCAGCTCAAAACCCAGATTCACCTCCAGGGGATGCATGAAAACAGAGTTAGTGTACTCACGAGCTGCTCTTCCTCTGTAGGGATGGGTCCCAAAGCCTGGATTCTCTTGCTTTAGTCTGTGTGGTTTTTTTCCTGTTTTATCTAACACTCAGGGCTCTCTGGTCCTCCAAGCAGCAAGGAGAGAGATGGTAAGCTGCCAGCAAGCACCATCCACAAACACCAGCACTTCTTTCACAGTTAATCTGCATTAGGCCTCCTCTCTGCCTTCAGAGTAATCTAATTCTTTGGAAGGTTGGGGTTTTGTCATCTGGCATGGCAGCTCTGATTCATCAATCCATCAGACTTAATCAGTCCTTTAATTAGAAGGACCTGCATCCAGCCTGGCCACTGGTGAGGTTATCACTAGCCAGAAAATACTTGAAAATACAGTAAATAAATAGTTATTTACTGTGTGAATGTGATCCTTTTTTGACTCTTAGGGAAGCTTTATCCACCTTAATGAATCATGGAAAAGGCTGTATCCTGCAAAGGTACAGCCCAGGCTGCAGCACCGAGGCCCTAGACAATCCCTCAGCTTTTCCATATTGCCATTCCCTCCCCAGTTTGGGTGCACACACCAGAAGGTGAGCTCTGGCAGGGCACTTAAATGATCTGATGTTTTAACAGTGGGAGTGCAGGAACAGGAGTGGCTTTCCCTATGGCATTATCCTGGCAGTTGGATAAAATCCCTCAGGGAAGGCAACAAGCTCAGGGATGTTCAGGGACCATCACTGTGTCCAGCATCACCCAAGTCCTGCTGATTTCTTGTGGTGTTTTGAGGGGGTTGGGGTGTATTATGTGGCTTTAAACTGACTTGTGTGGCTATAGAGATATGAGATTCTATATCGAGGAATGCTTTGAAGGCAGTGGTTTCCCCCAGCTGTGCTTTGGTGGAGCCCAGGAGCAGATATATGGCAAAAGGGGATCAAATCTTCTTTGGGTTTTAACAACAGCAGCTATTTTTACACAAATGATCTGAAACTCCTCAAAGAAAAGCCAATCTGGTATTCAGCCAGGATGAGAGATACCAGAGAAAAAGAGAGGAGATTTGGGTTCTTTCTTCTGTTAGGGCTACAGAGGTTTTGGGGGCTGTGAGGACAAGAGGCACTTGGAAGGTTATGGGTGTGTGAGGTGTTTCAGAGCTCTCAGGGCTATGAGGACCCATGGTGGCTGTGAATGTTATAAGAGCGTGGGGGCCTGTGAGGGCCGCGATAGCCATGGTCATTTGCAGGTAGGAGAAGGACTGATTGACAGGTGGGACTAGGTGGTTGACAGGTGGGATCAAGCTATCTGATTGACTGATTGATTGATTGATTGGACTAAAAGTGATTGAGATCAGCCCCTCAGGGTGATGACAGACAGGAGTGGCCAGTGAGGGTGACAAGAGGCAGGGCTGCTGTAGGATTCAAATTCAGGGGTAAGATGAGAGAAAAAGAGTGGGAAAGGTCGCGGAAAAGGGAGACAAAAAGGGGTGAGGAGTATGATGGGGAAGGGGCAGGAAAAGGTAGATAAAACGGTGGGAAACTGAGGGGGAAAGGGCTGAAAATGTGGTGAAAAAGGGCGGGAAAATGTGAGAGAAGAAAGGGCGCGAAAACGGGGGGATGACGACGGAGAAGGTGAGGGGGAAAGGAAAAAAAAAAAGGGACAAGAAATATGAGGATAAAAGGGCCAGGAAAGAGAAAGACAAACTGCCGGCACGGTGAGGACGAGCGCTCCCAAAGCCGAGCTGCCGTGCAGAACCTTCCAGGGAAGCTTGGGGTCGCTCCAGGCCTTGGGAACGCAGCAAATCAGGGCGGCTGGAAGGGAAACAAGTCTGGAAGGAGCCGTGCCGGATCCTCCGTGCTCCCTGCGCTCACCTCCCTTCCCAGGAGGGCGCAGAAGAGCTGGGACACTTAGGGCTGGGGCTGGGACACTTAGGGATGGGGCTGGGACACCCGCCTGGGTGCCACCCAAGGCCGCTCCGCTCGGCCCATCCCCGCCATCGCCGCGCCTTCGGCTTTCTCTCTGGAGAGGGATTCCACCTATTTCTTTATTTTCCGGGCGAAAAAGAAATAAATAAAGGCGACAACTCGAGACCCACAAGGGGAAAAAAAAAAAAAAAAAAAGCCAAACAAACAAACAAAAAAAAACCAAACACGCTGGAGATAGTCCCCGGCCTGGAGCGAGGCTGGAAGGGATCAGCAGTGTCACACCCCGGCCGGGTCCCCGAGCACGCCCAGCCCCGGGCGGGGCATCTCAAACAGAGAGATTTAAGCTCAGTTTTCCCCCCCACAGACCCCTCTCCAGTGGGAGTCTGTGGGGTTTTTATGTCTTATATTGCGTTGGAAGGGACTTCAAAGCTCATCTCATTCATCTGCTACAAGCAGGGACACCTTCCACTATCCCAGGCTGCTCCAAGCCCCATCCAACCTGGCCTTGGACGCTTCCAGGGATGGGGAATCCACAGCTTGTCTGGGAAACCTGTACCAGGCCCTCAGCACTCTTACTGTAAAAAGTTTTTCCTTTTTTTTTTTTTTTTTTTTTTTATTGACATCTATCCTTCAGTTTAAAACCATCACCCCTTGTGCTGAGGGGTGGGGCAGCCCCAGGTGTGGTTGGTGAGGGTGACAAGCGGGGCAGCATTTGGGGCCCTGGGAAGACCTTTTTCCTTCCTCCTTTCAATTTCATCTTCCTCGTCCCTCACCAGTGCATCCCAGTGCCTCCAGTTTCTCCCCAGTCCATCCTGGTGACCCCAGAATAAAGGCAGAGAGTTCAGGGGAAAAGGGGTTTAAATTGAGGAAAAAACATCCTTTTCCATTACTATTTGTGTTTCAGCTGGAGCAGAGAAACCCTTCGCCTGTGGTTTAAAGGTTATCAACTGAAGGCAAACTTGCCTTTTCTGTGTTTTTAGGGTTGTCAGTTAATTGACCAGGACTTCCCATTTTCCAGTTTAAGGGGAAGGGAAAGATCTTTTTTATGCCATGTGATGGGTTTGAATTGAGGGCAACACACCCCTCCACCCCCCACCATTTTCATCACCTAAAGGTTTAAACTGAGAGGGAATCCCTGTTGTCCCTTACCTTTTTAGGGTTAAAATTGAGGGATTTTACTCCCTTTTCTCATAATTTGGTTATGGGGGCCTATGGGGTTGTGGGGGCTATGGGAGGTCTAAGGGCTGTAGGGTCTGTGTAGGCTATAGGGTCTGTAAGGGCTATCAGTTATAGGAGGGATGTGACAGCTATGGGGTTTGTTAAGGTTTTTGGGGTGTGTTAGGGATGTGAGGGCTTTGAGGTCTGTTTGGGGTATATGGACTTTGAGGGCTCTAAGGTCTGTGTAGGGTATGGGGGCTTTGGGGAGCTGTCAGAGACCTATGGGGTTTTTGAGGAACTGTGAGGGCCATGGGATCTGTGAGGTCTGTGAAGGCTGTGGGGGCTGAGAGGGCTCCCTAATATCCACATTGGTTAGGAAAAATGTCCTTACAGCTTCCACCCCATAAATGATACTACACCAACTTTGTTTTCATGTTCTCAGTGATAGTTTCCTAATTGCTACAGATGTCAGAGCATCGTTATCCGTGATAATTAAAGTTGAATGGTTGTTTTCTCTAAGTGAGGCTGTTGGGGTCAGTCCAAATGAGATGTGGCCGTGCCATAACATAATTTAATTGCTGTATTAATAGATGAAACCCATGGCAATCCCTCGTGAGTCACATACAGAAATAGCAGTGGCATTGTATGCTCCCTCCCTGTCCTGCTTGTTCTCCAGTGTGATGGTGGTGATAAGGTGTCTTTGTAAAGCTGCCAGGAAGCTGAAGGGAGAAGGAATGCCATCCCAGCGAGATCTCATGATTCAGAGATGATTGCAGGAGGGTTGGGGGTGAGGCAGAGGCACCCAGGAAATTCCTGGAGTCAGAAGCAATGTGCTTGTGGGAGCTCCAGTTTTTGTTATGCTCCTATGAATAAGGGTCCTGTGACCTCTCTGCCTGTGGCTTTGAAATGGGCTGGAGCTGCTGGTGGATGCTCCCGGTTCGACTCCTTCTGGCTTTTGGAAACTCCTCTAGCTTGGCCAGGTGTTTGGGATGACCCTGTATTGAGGGAGGCCAAAACACCCATCAGTGTTGATGGAATGAGGTGCAAAGCTGGAGCTGACACCACTGTAAATCAATTCACCTCCCCAAAGGTCATTTCAGCACCTTGCACAAGCACATCTTCCCTCTGCAGCACTTTAGGCAGCTGTTTGGAAAGCTGAGTACTGGAGAAATTATTGTGGTTTTGCCCCTTGTTTTGACCAAACAGGGACCTCTTCAGCAGGAAGAAAATGAGGATGCTGGGAGTGTTGGGTGGCTTCACTGAGGCAGTGTTTGCTGTCTTTAGAAGCAACTGGATATTATTTTCACTCATCGTTTTTTTTGAACTCTGATTATGGATTTACTTCCAGTTATCAGTTAAAACAGTGTGAAATGAATGGCTGGAGAAGGGCCAGGCCACATGTCCCATATATCAGTACACAGTTGTCTTACAAATGATTACCAAGAACTGCAAAGATAACAGCTCATATGACTGTTGTTTTTTAAGGAGTGGCCCTGCAGCTAGAAGTGCATTTCTCTTAATGATACCCCAGAAAGCCATTCTTTTCCTCATGTGGCAATAATGAAAATCAGAAATGGAGCCTGGGATCCATCTATGCCTGGTTTCCCAGGAGAGGCTGAGCTTATGACACTTTCCTCTCCCATTTTGCCACCAGGCCCACAATTCAACTGGAATCAAGGTCCATTTGAGCCTCCAACTAATAGGAAACACATAACTTTTCCTTTACATCCCTGCTCCTGATTTCCACCCCACACATGTGTGGTCACTGCAGGGGCTGGTGGGTTTAGGCAGATGTATAACATCATCTGTCCCTACAGCCTGGAATCATAAGGAGTGGAAAAAGACTTCTAAGGCTGACTTCAACCATTAACTGACAGTTCCACCACTAAACCCTGTCCCCAAGTGCCACATATTTTTTTAAGACTTCCATGTGACAGTGTCTGCCTGAGTGGTTCTGGGTGTGGAGTTTTTGGGGTTTTTTTTTCCTTTTGCATGAGTTTGTAAGATTTGGGAGCCTTTACTCACAGGGAGGGAGCTGTGGGTGGGCAAGTTTAATTGTCCTCAAGGCAGAGGATCGCTGGAAGGTGATGATTACTGGGTCTGAACTGCTACAAAATCCAGAAATTGCTTTGAAAGAGGGGGAAAAAAAAAAGAAAATAATTCTATCTTTGCTGTTATACACACCAGGGAGCTGAGGGAGGGGAGTTTTCCTAAAGAGACTCTGTTCCCAGACAGCCCTTTGCCAACAGAATACTTTGAATTTATTCCTGCACCCGGGACATTTCCCTTGAGGTGGTTTTCTGGCTAAGCCAGCCCTTTTTAGGGGGCACTGGCACTGCTGAACCCTGGCATTTTTCACATTTTCATTGCATAGTAGGCCACATCTTCCTGATTTAACGCAACCTCTTTATCCTTTTGGAGGAGAGTGTGTTGGGATGTGGGGCGGTCGGAGCTCCTGGCGTGATTGTAGCGGGAGGCCGTGGAACAGGGGCTCGTTGTGATGTTAATTAGTAGCTATTGACCGCTCCCTGTTCGGGTGCAGTGGGGCGCAAGGGCTCTCAAATACGCTTACATAAGGACCTGCTCCTGTCTGGCTCCTGCCAATAAACTGATTACTTTTGTCGGGACCTCTGCTGGACGAGGAGCTGGAAATCAATTTCTGGCTTCCAGAGAAGATCATGCACTCCCGATATCCAAGCTCAAACGCTGCATCTGTAGTCATCACCTTTCCTGCACAAAATGCATCCTAATTTGGATTCGAAATGCTTTTCTGGCTCTGTTCACAGAGTTTAATCTAATCTTTGTTTCAAGTGAGTTACCAGGGTGGATAATTCCCTGTACCCCTGGGCGGGCAGCAGGGATAGTTTTCCTCTTCAGTCTTGCCATCTTGTTCCCTGTTTATATTCCTGTCAGGAAGGGAAAAAAAGAAAAAAAAAATTAAAAAGTACCATCAATGTTTGCTCTGATGAAGGTGAGAAATGGGTTTACTTTAATATCCCTAGACACAGAGGGAGTGTTTCAGTGAGCAAGAGCATAGCCTCAGTAGTCAGATATATATATTGCAAGTTATATTTCTTTGGCTATGTAATGTATTTAGCACTTCTCTTAAGATCCTGTCAAACCGTCTTTTCTTGCTCACGGCAAACGAGGGAAGTGCTGCGTCCTAATTAAGCTGTTTGCCACAAGCAAAGCTCAGCTGTCCAAATTGCCGTGAGAGCAATGCAGGACTCCAGTCTCTGATGTGGGGGGGAAGCCAGATGCGCTTAAGTTTTCCTTACAAACTGCTGGTGGGGGCAAAATTTGTGTAACGAGATCAGACACAGAAGAGCGGGAATCACAGCATCCTGGCGGGGCAGGAGCCACCGCGATGGAGCCGGTCCTCCCGGGAGCGCGGCGCCTCCCGGGGATGCTCAGCTCCCTCCCAAAGCTTGCCTTCCCCGGGGAGGCGTTTGAAGGCTCCCTTTCATTCGCACACCCCGCATCGAGCAGGCGGAGAGTAAACATCTCCCGTAGCCCCAGCCGGGCGGGCGAGGTCTGCAGCGGCTGCAGCTGCGGGCAGGACCCCGGGGGAAGGCAGGGCCGCCCTCCCGGCTGGCGAGGAGTCCCCGCAGCCGATAGGCAGCGTGCCAGCCCTGCTCGGCGGCCGGCTCCGCGGGCAGGCTCGCCCGGCAGAGCGGCTGCGGTGCTGCCAGGAGCCGGCTGGCCTGCCCGCAGCTCTGCCCCTGCCCGGTTATATGGGCAGCCGCGGAGGTGGGGCTGGGCTCTTCCCCCTTCGTCAGCAGCATCCCAGGGTACGGGACACAGAGCGCTCGGGGTAGCGACTAACGGGATCGGCTTCGGCTCTCGCCACGACGAGATGGGCAGGAAGCTGGACCTCTCCAAGCTCACCGATGAAGAAGCCAAGCA
Source organism: Pseudopodoces humilis (assembly GCF_049639895.1). Lineage (NCBI taxonomy): Eukaryota > Metazoa > Chordata > Aves > Passeriformes > Paridae > Pseudopodoces > Pseudopodoces humilis. The sequence continues at coordinate 35,684,912 of NC_142207.1, read as the reverse complement.
TGTTTGGGAAGTCGTTCAACGGGACTTTGATCTGCGGAAAAAAGAGGAGGAACGGCTGGAGTGAGTATCTGCTCTCCGGTCCCTGAGTTGGGGGCGAGCCAGCCAGAACCTCAGGTCCCCGTGGGCTGTGAGCATGAAACAACCTGCTGAGGCTGTGGGCGAGTAGGGACGGCAGGAGACCGGGCTGTGAAAGTCAAACCCGGTTAATAGATTACGTTATCAGAGCAAGGTGACGCACTCGGGCAGCAAAGGTGCGAACTGGCGCCGTGCCATCGGCAGCGATGCGGATCGGTGACACCGCCGCGCTTCATGGGGACAAATACCAGGAAATGCCTCTGTGAGGCTTGAGGCTGGTGGGGCTCTCAAGGGGAGACTTCACCCGGCAGCAGAGGATGGGATTTGGCTCCCTTGTTTTTTACTTCATGTGATGGGTCTCGTGTGTTTAGGTCAGGAGTTGTTCAGTGGGTCCTGGGAGCCCTCAGATCCCTGAAGAATCCTGAAAAAAATAACTGAGAGGAGTAGTAAATCTTCTACTATTAGCAAACCTATTTTATTAGCCTTAAATACACAATACAAGGGGCTGCGCTGTCCTGGGAAGGTTTTAGGGGTCCACAGATCCAGAAAAGATTGAAAATCACTGGAGCAGCAAATTCTATGAACTTCTAAGTCCTTGTAAACAGGGTGTTGGACAGAAGTGCTGTTTAAAAAATGTTCTGTCATTTCAGATTAAATTTTGAGCATGAGAAATCACAGAGGGTTCAGGTTTTGTTCATGAACTACATCAGACGCTGAACTTAATAATGTCTTAACATACTTCAAGAAGCTGCTGTGACCCTCTTCAGGGTCTGGCCAAGTTCTCATTATTCCAGAGGAGTGGTCCATGCTCTCAGACTGGGTCTGGGCAGTGCTGCACTCCCACTGAGCCCCCAGACCCTCCTAGCTCTGAATTTTGTGGGCCAGCGCTAGTGTTGGTTCCATGACAATGCCTGGAGACCAGGAGCTCATTAGTTCCTCTGTCAGATGCAAAAGGAGGGGTGAGGAGTGATAGCCATCCTTGGTTTGGGATATCTGCATCCCCCAAAATCTTTCAAACATGCCACCCTCTCCATTTACACCATTGGCTACAAGAAACTCTCAGTTGTACATTTTTCACCCCCCTGATTAATTTTTTTTTGCCTTAGAAAAGCTAGCCTGCGTGGGAGGCAGAGATAATTCAGTATCATCATCTACTGCCTTCCTCTGCTGGTAGCTCTGAAGAGCAGGAAGGAGATCAGACAGGAGTATTTAAAAGAATTATCACCCTGCAAAGAGTGCATGTCTCCCTTGTGATGCATCTGAGCTCAGCCTGGAGGGAGGAGGTGGAGACCTACATTGCTGTGTCCTGCAGCAAAGAATTGGGCGAGGTGAATTCCTTCCTTACTCGACCTTGGCGCCAGACTGGATTATCTGTGTCCTCTCTGATGCCCAGGAAGCTTCCAAATTGAGTGCCATGCTCTGGGAGATGCAGGATGGGGGAAGGTCTTGGGATGCTCCTACCCAGCTGCTGTCTCTCCTCCTAAGGATCATTTCCCCCGGTTTCTTGTTTTTATTTTCTTCCTTAGCCGTGCCCTGCAGAGGCCTGGCATTAAGCATTCGGAACTACAGAAATCTCTATACATTCTGAATAATTTCTGAAACAGACCAGACCACCAGTTTGGGAAAGTATGCCACGTTCCTGAGTGCTGGACATGGAGCTACACAATAATTTTCTGCCTGTAACAAGCTGGGACATGATGTGACATTATGGGAGACCCTGCAGCCATTCACTCTGTGCTCTGACCAGTCCCATTTACTTTTCTATTAGTTTACTTTTCTATTCATTTACTTTTCTATTCACCGGGGCTTGTCTCAACCTGCCAGCCTTGAAGAAATGTCCCATCCACCCCCTCCCCAGCTTGGTCTTTTTCTTCCCTTTTTGCTGCTTCTCTTTATTTAGTTTTTGGCAGAAGCTATTCACCAACAAGGGACAAAAGCTTCAGCTGGCCACAAACTACACAGGCATGTGAGGGCAATGCTTTGCCCAAAAAATTAAATAATGGCTATTTTGAGGGGTCTCTCCCTGATTCTTTCCTGAAACCTCCATGCCCACAACCCCATTTTTGGCAGATGGCTCCCTGCATCTCTCCTGGAGGTCCAACCCTGCTGCAGCTGACATCCCAACACCACAGATTTATTTATTCTACCATGAAAAGAGCAAGGCTGGTGCTCCTGCCAGCAAGGGGAGACAAGAGGCATGCGGCTCCTGCGGGTTTTAAACTGGTTTGGTTGAGACTCTTCCTTCCTTTAGCAGGTCTGGTGGGTGAGGGAGGAGAGGTGAAGGGATCCAACCGGTCTCTGGGAACCAGAAAAAGCAGTTCCAGTAAAAAAGATTGGATCCTGCTGGCAACAGCCTTAGCACAGGAGTGGAAAAGGAGTACTGAGTCCAACCCAAGGGTTTTTTATTTGAGTGTTTCTTTTCAGAAGTCACTTAAATTTACTGCTGGGACATTTGCAGCAGTTTATCCCAATCACTGCTAGGATGGTGATTATACAAACCAGGTGCCCAGTTTTCTGTCTGTGTACTGGTTTTCACATCTCCCAGATGTAAATGCAAGTTGGCGTCACTCCTGCATGACCACAAACAGAGGAGTGGCACCAAAAAATGTGTCTTGCGGTGTGCTGGCAGCCAACTGGCCAGAAAATTCTTCCTCAGAAAAAAAATCAAGAGCTGAGCCCTAATGTGCAAACTGATTAGGTTAAACAGAGATTAGCTTGGTTGACATTCCTGCCCTTCCCACTGCCAGTCACACCACTCCTCCCAGGGCCGGCCAGGCTCCTGCTGTGGTCACCCCAGCTCCTGTTGTGGTCACCCCGGCGTCAGCCCAGCTCTGGGAGCATCACCAGTGCCTCGTGCTCCACTTTGTGATCCTGAAGCAGCCCCTAGACATGACTGCTTGAGGGTTTTAACCTGACTCCTGCTCTGGAAAAAAACAGCTTCCTAACCCTGTCTAGAGAGAAGACAACTTTCTAGGACCTTCCCTACAAATCAAACATTTTCCTCTTGGCCATGGCCCCAAAGGCAAACATACCTGAGGTGGTGTGTGGCACGGGCAGCACACAGAGAGCTTTTGGGCAGTGCAGGGGGCCCCCACCAGCTTGGCAGATATCTCAGCTGTCCCTCAGCCTCATGCAGATACTGTTTCCCATGGGAACCTGCTCTGGCAGCCAGGTCTTGATAGTGAAGGAAGCCTGCAGGGATGCAGTGCCAGGTGAAGGTGCTCTTGGAAAGCGCTTCCCTGTCATGGGATTGTCACAAGCATCTCCTCTTGCTGCATCATCTGAACAGCCAGAACCTTGTTGCACATAATAAAATTTTCTGCTGATTTTTTAGCACTGGAAGATCATATTAAAACCCCTCTTAATCCTTTTTAATCCCAGATTTCTTTTCTTCTCTCTTCTCCTGGTCCTCCTCCCCACCCCCCCTTTTTTTTTTAAAACTAAGAACTCCAGAAAGATTTGAATTCCCTGCAGGACTCCAGGCTTGAAGATTGTGTCAGGTTGGGATACAGCCACAGGGCTTGAGAAGAGCCACTCTCCTGAGGTTCCTGATGTTAATGATCAACACCCTGTGAAACAAACAGGACAGGTTTTGGCACAATCACTTTTTTTTTTTTTTTAATTATTCTTGTGGGTCCTGTCCAACTCAGAATATTCTGTGATTCTAATATTAAATTAAATCTAATATTAAATTCGAGTTGCCCATCCTGAATCTAGAGCCCACTTTGTTGTCAGCTTATTTAACTCGTGATATGTTATTTATTAGATTTCCCCTACAGCTGTTTCCACAAGCTGCAGACTTGCAATGCTCCCTGGAAAATCGTTCCTGAAATGATTGTGGCGTGATGGGCTTTGCCACGTGAGAGCTTGCAGTGAGACGATAACAAACTCAAATTTCTGCTTTTGGGGGTGTTTTCTACAGGGAGCTGAAATGCAAGATCGACCAGGAGAGCAGCAAGAGAGAGTTCCTGACGAGTCAGTCCCACCTCAATGACACTCACTGCGTGCACTGCCTGCAGCCCTTCAAGTTCCTGCTGAACAGCAAACGCCAGTGCCTGGACTGCCACTTCTACACCTGCAAGAACTGCAGCCGCTACAACAAGAAGGAGCAGGGCTGGGTCTGCGATCCCTGCCGCCTCTCCAGGTACCGCTCCTCCGGGAATCACAGGATGGTTTGGGCTGGAAGGCACCTTAAAGTCCATCTCGTTCTACCCCCCCCTGCCCTTCCACTCGCCCAGGTGGCTCCAAGCCCTGTCTAACCTTGCCTTGAACACTTCCAGGGATGAGACAGCCACAGCTGCCCTTGGCTAGGGGCTTGGGCCAGGGCCTCCCCACCTTCACAGGGAAGAATTCCTTCCCTATAGCCTGTCTAATCCTGTTCTCACTAATGGCAGTGGGAAGCCATTCCCCCTGGTCCTGTCACTCCAAGCCCTTGTCTCCAGGCCCTCTACAGCTCTCCTGGAGTCTCTTTAGGCATGGGAAGGGCTCTGAGGTCTCCCTAGATCTTTCTCTTCTCCAGGAGAACACCTCTAGCTCTCCCAACCTGCCTCCAGAGCAGAGGGGCTGCAGTCCCCAGAGCAGCCTTCTGGCCTCCTCTGGTCTCATTCCAGCAGCTCCACATCTTATTTTTTTGGGGGCCCCAGGGCTGGAGGCAGCTCTGCAGGTGGGGTATCACCTGAGTGGGGCAGAAGGACAGAATCCCCCACTCCCCTGCTGCTCACACTGTGGGATCAGCCCAGGGCACCAGGAAGTTTCTGGGTGCCAGTGCACATTTCTGGCTCTTGTCAACATTCTCACCCTCCAGCACCCTCAAGTCCTCCTCAGAGCTGTTCCAAATCCATTCTCCACCCAGACTGTCTATTTGCTTAGGATTGCTTCAACCCAGGGGCAGGACCTTGTGCTTGGCCTTGTTGAACCACAAGAGTTTCTCACAGCTCCACCTCTCAAGGCTGTCAAGGTCCCTCTGGGTGTTATTCCTTCCCTCCAGCATGTGACAGCTTGGTGTGTCAGTGAACTGAGGGAACACTCAATCCCATTTTCCATGTCACCAACACATATGTTAAAGAATTCCAGTCCCCATATCAGCCCCTGGGAACACCACTCCTCCCTGGTCTGCGCTTGAGGGAGGCTGAGGGACAATGTGAGCCTTGGGGATGAGGCTCAACAAGACTTGCCCAAACTCAGCATCTTTTTAGATGAAAGCATGCTGTGTTTTTGTTAAGACACAGTTTTTTGGGTGAGGGTCTGCTCACCACGAGCTTGGCTGGAGTGGCTCACCTGGGTGTACCTCCTCTCTTTGGGCAGGATCGTGAAGATCGGCTCCCTGGAGTGGTACTACGAGCACGTGCGGTCCCGCTTCAAGAGGTTTGGAAGTGCCAAAGTGCTGCAGTCCCTCTATGGCAGGCTGCAGCCAGGCCAGGGGCTCAACTCTGCGTTTCTGGGTGAGGAATGGCCACTGCTGCACGTGGGGAATCTGTGCTGCACTGCCTTGGGGTGCACCGAGGGAGGAGCAGCAGGGTCGATGCTGCTCTGAGTGTTGTGGGGTACCGGGACTGCTCAGAACATCTCGGGGAGGAAGCAGAGGCTCAGGGTTGCTCATTCAGACACAAAGATGTTCTTGATGTTCTTTTCTACTGTTAAGTCTTAAGTTTTTACCACAGATTGGAGAATGTAAGATCATAACAGCTGGAAAACACCTCTAGATCATCCAGTCCAGCCCAGTACTGCCAAGACCACCACCAAACCACATCCCTGGGTGCCAGATCCATGTGTTTTTTGAACACTTCCAAGGGTTGTGGTTCCACAACTTCCTTGACCACCCTTTCAATGAAAAAAAGTTCCCTAATACCTCATGTTTAATTTTAAAAGTCTCACGTCTTGCACTTTGTAAGTACGGAAATTTGCAGCTCTTTTTTTTTTTCGTCTTTGTTTTTGGTCTTTTCATCACAGAGCTCGTGGAATTGACCCTAGCTTAATCTGCAGCATAAAGCCAGCCCTCATTTTTTTTTCTCCAAGACCTGATGATTTTTATAACCAAACTGATTATCCCTGGCATAAAAAAAACTATGACAAAATTAGTGAGCTACCTGTAACCATAACTATTTCCTTCAGAGCTTCATGAACCTTCCATATTTCTGATTTTTGGTCCAAGAGTGCATAAATATATGATGATGTTAATACAATGTTATTTACTAACGAGCTCCTAGTTGTCATTCATAGAGCTCCTACTTCTTGGCCTATTTCCTTTGGAAGACAGCGTGGAGTTTATTCCCATCTTGAGGAGCCACAGGAAATTTTGCACACATACCATTGACATGACCTGCTTCAACTGCTCCAGCCACTCTTTCAGCCAGGCCACTCATGGCAGAAATAGCAGGCGAAAAAAAAATAATGGACTGAGAGACAATCCATGCATTGTTTGGACCCAAAATGCATCAGAGCACACAAAAACCCAACCAAGTGTGAGGGTAACAGTGCCTTAGGCTGCTTTAAATTAAGATTCTGATGCCTTTTTCAAAGGGAAATGATTTTGTTGTTTATTACTTCATTAACACTAGTGAATTGGCTGGACCCTCGAGCAAGCAAGAATCTCCTCCTGGGATGTATCTCTGGCCATCTGCAGTTGGCTGTGCCTTCCCCTGCAGCTCCCAGGCATGTTGCATCAGCCTGGGGAAGCAGTGACAAGCAGCTCTTTGATTTTTAAAAGTCAAGTCCCATCTCCAAGAGCCTGTTTTGCTCTCTCTAAAGAGCCTTTTTAACCATTGTTTCTTGTGATGGCTAGAGAATGAGAATTCCAGTTAGCCATGGCAGAGAGCCATTGCTCTCTGCTCAAGGAACAGGAAGAAAATATGATTATTCTTTATTACCACAATTTTTCTCTTTGTTTAGGTCTTCATGACAGAGTTTATAGCCTGCCAGACATTAACAGTAAGTAAAAAAAGGGGATTGCAGCAGGGGGCTTGCAGTTCAAGCAAGGTTTCCAAAGTCTTTTTTGTCTTCTCAACCCCCCAGCTGTGGGTACTTCTGGAGAGATTTGGAGTGGTCCGATGAGTGAAAACATTCCTACACCGCAGTGGAGATGGACTGAACTGGGGTACATCTGGGGTCTCCAGGGGCAGATTTGGATACAACAGGACTTTTAGTTCAATGCCAAACTTGAAGTTTACAAGCTCTCATTATCTCAAAGCAATGGGTCATTGATAAATAGAAGAGCTGGCTGATGGGAATCAGGAATCAGAATCCCAAGCCTTCAAGCACTGGAGTCACCCAGGTGGATCTCAGGGTGCTCTCCGTGGTGCAAGGTGCCCCTTCACTTCCACATCTGTGATGGTGCACATCTGGCAGGGGAAGCAATGAGAGGCCAGCCAAGCCTTTTCAAGATCAAGTACTAAAAGCGGGTGTCTGCAGAAAAAAAAAAAATCGGGGAGGTACTTCTAATCTGGGCCTTTTCACCCCATATTAGCAGCATGGCCTCGCCTGCAGGTACACTGGTGTGACCAGCAGGGTGTGGGACTTACCTGCTGCCTGTGTCCCCTCCAGGAGAGTGCCAGCTGCTCGCCGGCTGTGACGCCGGGGATGACAGCGATGAGGAAGACAATGTCCTTCGTGGAGCTGAAGCAGAGTGCTACAGCAGAGTAAGTCTTTGCTTCTGGAGCTGCTTCACTCCGTGTCCCTGGCCTGCCTTGGGTGATGGTAGTGGCAGTGGTGGTGGCTTTCTGTGCCAGTTTCAAAGCTGGACCTTTCCCTCTGTTTTTCTTCTCTGAGATAAGCTTCTCTCCCAGTTTGTGTAGAAACAACCATGTCAGTAACATCATTAAATACTTGTGCTCTGGAAAAAAGACACACTCCTAACACCATGGACATCACCAATTAACATAAAAGTCCCAGCTGTATAATGAGAACCCACCTGCTTTGGGGTTTTTTACTAATGACCTCACAAATATTCAGAAGGATGTGCCTGAAACACCCTTCCTCTGAGGATGGGGACATGTTTCAGGGCTCAAAAGCATCACTTGGATCTCTCTCTGAGCTGTAACCTGGCTCAGCTTTCCTGGAGTGCCTTTATAAACCAGGAGAGAGATACTCACTCTGCTTATGGCAGCAGTCCTGAGCCAGAGGCTGTGGAAATCAGGAACCCACTTTTCCTTGCTTTTAGCCCAAGCGCATGCTGTACCTGGCTCTCTTCAAGCAAGACAGTATCAGGTCCAAATTTTCTCTGCAGAAAGCTGAGCAAACACAGACAAACTAAGGAGAGAAAAATCCTCCCTCCCCCTTTCCTCAAGGTCAACTGTGTCTTACACTGAATTTTCCTTTCTTGCACTTTCAATGCTAAAGATGTGCAAGACAAAGCGGCTGCTGTCTGTGCATCCCTTTGATTTCGAACTGGACTCGGATTACTCTGCTCAGTCTCGCCGCCAGTCTGTGCAGCTCTCTCCAGCAGCCAGCAGCCCGGATGCTTTCCAGGTACTGGGAGACTCCTGAGGGGTTCCTTTCCTTTCTTCCTCCTTCTCCTTACTTGCTACTACTGCTCCTTCAGCCTCAGAACCTCCTTCAGCTGGTGTTGGGAGGCAGTAGTGCCAGTCCCTGATCCCCATCACTGCTTGCAATCTCTTCTTCCAGCTAAAGTCCTTTGCCTCAGGCCAAGTCAGGAGCAAGACATCTGATCCAAGTGAGGATGAGTGCTGAGACAGCAAGAGGTTCTCTGGCTGTGTCCCTGCAGATTTCCTTGCTCTCAGCAGACAATCATTTTCTTGTGTTGTCCCAAGGCTATGGGACACACCCTGGATTCCAGAGGGTTTGGTGCTCAAGGGATTAAATGAAATCAGGTTCTTCTCCCATGTTCCCATCCAGTTTGGGGGCTGGGTTTGCTGTGTGGTGGCACTGGGGTGCAGCTGGCCACAGCTCCATGAGGCACATGACATTTGTGAGGTTGAGATGAATCCCACAGAGACAGTGTGAGTGAGGGCCACTCAGAGGGATGAACACTGCGAGGACAAAAACTGCAGGAATGCTGGTTACTTCTAAACAGGAGACTAGATGTGCCTTAGTATCCAGAGCTTCTGGCCAGGAGCAAGACACAGAGAGATCCAGGCAGAGCGGTGAGCTGTGCCTTGTGGTCCCACCAAGGGCCAGGGGCTGACCAACCCCACCTTCCAGCTCTGGGGAGGAGCACAGATGGCTGTGGCAGAAGGTCTTCCAGCCTGAGAGGCTTCAGGTCAAGCTTTTTGGGCTGCTCTTGTTTGGCTTTCCTGGTGAAATTGCACTTTTAAAGTATTAAACAGCTCCTGCTTTTTAATAATGCTCTGATTAAACTCTATCCTTGGGTAGAAATAGGATGTGCTGAGATCTGTAACAGCAACTGAAAAAAATAAATCTGCACAATTCCACACAAAATTATTAGAATTTGCGGGGGAAATAATTAGATCCCTCTTTTTGTTTGTCTTTTTCCCCTCTTTTTGCAGCAGAATTCAGTGTGAGGGCTGGCCTCTGTCAAACTGGATTTATGGATTACAGATTATTTGAGGTGGTGGCTGTTTGAATAAGTAGAAGGGGATGGTGTTTTAAAAGATCAGAGGATTTTGCAGCCTGGTTCAAGGATCTCTGTAAAAGGATCTGCTTGTAAAAACTACCAGTGCCCCCTGGCAGTGACGGGAAGTATTGTTCAGGGTTCAGCAGCCAGGCAAAATCTTTAAATGGGATTATTTAGGAACTTTTATATTTTATATAAATACAATTGGCACTATAAAATTTCAATCCATGCACATATTGAAGAATTAAGAGAGAAGCTCTTAGTGAAGGTCAGGAAAGACAAGGAGTTGTAGAATCATAGAACAAGTTGGGTTGGAGGGTAGAAATAATCTCATTGCAACTCCTTTCACTATCCCAGGTTGCTCCAAGCCCTGCCCAACCTGGCCTTGGACGCTTCCAGGCATCCAGGGGTAGCCACAGCTCCACTTTGTTCTTACTTTGGGGGTCCCTGAGCTGGAGGCAGCACTACAGGTGGGGTCACACAAGTGAAATCTCCATGGGCAGCTGCTCAGCAGCATCCTCAACTCTCAGTCCTTCCCAGATTTCCCCAACTCAGCTGAAGATGGCTCCCAGGAGTCCAGGATCACGGATGCAGACCTGGTGTTCCACCACGTCCTGCAGGAGCCAGGGGTGAGCGCTCCAGAGCAGCACTTCAGCACAGAAGTTCGGCTCACTGTCAATGCAGGGAGGAGGAGCCTGGAAAGAAACCCAAAGCCTGGTAGGTGTCCTTGCCCAGGTTCCTCTTGTATCCTCTCGGGACAAGTGGCTGCAAGTGTTGGACCAAAGGGAAAACATCTTTGGGTTTTATTCTGAACAACCTCAAAGCCACTAAGCGGCTTGTGGGTCAACACAATTTATCCGTCTGCAAAAGGGATTTTTATTAGGGGAGAATCTTGCTGATGTTACTTGGTTGTAAAAGGGCCAATCTTGTTCCCAGCAAAGCCAAAGGGGTTGTTCCTAAGGTGTCCATCCCTTTCATACCTGCTGATTTCCAGGGTAGAAACTAGATATAATCAAATGAACACTGCTAGAAACAATGGGATGTGTTTCCTGCTGCAGGCAGAGGAGTTCATCTCCTCAGTAAAGGATGTTGTGGCTGCAGAAAGCTTTGAGTTTTTAGGGGGCTTGGACTAGACCTGGAGGCAGGAATTGGAGATTGCTAAGTGGGATCCTTGTAGCTGGGCAGGGTGCACGGGTGGGCTAAATGATCTGTGAATTTGTGAGTCTATAAATACCCCCTAAGAGGCAGAATTTGCCTTTTACAACCTCTGCTTTGCCTGCAGTGATGGCAGAGCCAGGAGGGTTGGATATGGGCTCGTGCATATGCAAATGTAGAATATGTCCTCCTGTGTCTCCAGTGGCCTGGCTGTATCTTCAGGACATTTGGGAATACTGGGTAGACCTTAACATGGCTGTTTAAATTTCCATTCCAGGTCATGCTGGAGCATCACAGCAGCAAGGTCCCCTGGCATGTTAGTTCAGTTTTCTCTCATTGTCTTTGTCTCATTTGAAATTCTCCTTTACACAGGAGATTTTCCACTCTTGGAAAATGCTCCATCCTAGGCTGGTACCTCTCTAGCCTGAGCCTAAACATCTTCCAGCACCCGAGCAGTGCACAGAGGGCAGCATCCAAACCTGGGCTCCCACAAAATTGGGAATGCTGTAGCCTTTTTTTGTGAGAGGCCTGGTTGTTCAGGGCATAACAGCAAGGACGGTGCTCCTGGTGCCCTGTGTGGGACCCTGCTGTGCTTGGTGCTGTGTGGGAACAGCGTGTGGAGCTGCAGCCTGGTCCATCCTTAAACTTGGCCTGCCCTGCAGAAGCACCTTCTGCCAAAGGGTAGGAAGTCTGATCCAGGGAAATGCCTCATTATTTGCCTGCCTTAAGGATGGGACCAGTGTCTGGGAAGGAGCTCAGGGGTGTGAATGCCTTGGACCTTTCTCTGCCCAAAGGCATCCCCCGGAAGGAGCCGCCCCGGGCTCGGTACTCGGCAGATATGGACACCTCCGACGAGGATGTGAAGGGAGCCCAGCTCCTGACCTACCCAGCCCACCACGTGAAACGCCGCAGCAGAGCCTCCTCCCAGGAGAACATCAGCCACTCCTCAAACCAGGTATCAAACAGCCCCTGCTGACACTGGGCCCGTGTCCTTCTTGGTGCTTCTGAGGTGCAGGGTGGTTCAGAGGAGAAGAGAAGCAGCAGTGGCCAACCGGGGTGAGCTTTTCCTGTCACAGCAAAAAGAAAACCGGGCACTGGCTGGTGCTTCCCTCTGCCCATGCTGCCACCACAACAACAAACCTGCCTTTGTTGCAGCTCGTTTTCCAGCTTGTCCTTAGTAATCTGAGTTACTTGTGGGTTCTTGTGTTTCCAGAAAGGCTTTCTTAAATTGAATGTGCCAGAACCAGGTGGAGGTCTGGAGATGGATATTTAATAAGCCCCGAGATCCTTCTCTTCCTTTGCAGTGTGTTCCTGCCTCGGTAGGACTGGGTCAGGATGAACTGTCATGTACCTCTCCTGAGTGATGGTAATGGGGGGAACAGCTTAAAAAAAAGATGTCAAACAGAGTCTGAGCTTGTGTTTTAATTCTCAGGCAAGGACCTGCTGTTCCTGGTGCTGCCTTTGCCGGTGGGGGGTGGTGAGGATGGTAAAGCTGATCTGGTTCCTCAGATTCCACGAGCAGCAAAATGCAGGGTGGTATTTGGCCACAGGTACAGGGGAAGAATCAGTTTCCAGTATCATAGCTGGTAATTTTGCATGTCCTGGACCTCTCTTTGGGTAATCAGTGTGAGATCTGTGACCACAACCATCCCTTGGCACCACACTTTGTGTGCCTGGGTAGAGAAAGCTTCCCTTTGCCACTTACTTCTGTAGGCATATCTTTTAATTAGTAAATGCCATTCCTTCCTCAGCCAGCAGTAAATGGGAGAACCCTGGACTGGGTGTCCTTAATGAGGCCACGCTGTGTTAGGCATGAAATGTGCACCATGCTTTGCAGTGGGGAAATGGGGCCAAATTCCTACCAACGCCTCCCACAACTTCCTGCAGGAGCTGGGCAACCTCCCACGTCAGGCTGTGGTTTGCTCCCTCACATCTGGAGGAAGGCTGGTGTGGAGCCTCATCACCCTAATGGTTACGAGGCATCTTCTAACTCCCACTTTACCCCCATTTGCTCTCCTGGCAGAGTTGTTCATTAGCTTAAATAACTCCCCATCCTCCCTGCCCTTTGTGCTGCTGATGTGTTTACAGACAGAAGCCTTCCTCCCACCCAGCCTGCTCCTCACCCAGCTCTGGTGCAGGATGTAGAATCACGTTTCTTAACCCTGTATTAAGCCTGGCTTTATGTGTTAACCCCATATTAAGCCTGGCTTCACATGCAGTGTGGTCCTGGCAGACACCTCGTTGGCATCTGAAGGTTTCAAGAGGTGGAGAACTCAGCTCTTTGACCACACAGGTGAAAACTCTCTTCTCCTAAAATTACCTTAGGGGGCAAGTCTGTCAAAATATGGTTATTTGAAAACCACTTTTGCTTTAGTTCTGAAGAGGATACAGTGTTCGCTCCCAAACACAAGAAACTTCTCCAGTAACTGCAGCAGGGGCTTTTCCCTGGTCCTGTGACTCCAGGAGCTGAAGATTCAAGAACAAAACTTAAAAAAAAGAAAAACTCAGTTTGAAAAAGCACTTAAACTTGATGAGACACAAATAGAAGCCCTGAATTAGTAACTGTGTGGGTCTTTGCCTTTAGGTCTTTAAAAGTCAGGTAGGAACAGGACTAAGCCACAAGGAATAGCTCCAATTTACCAAGTTACTCCCCAGAAGCCATCCTGCTGTACCTCAAGGGTTCTGGATTCCCAAAGCTTTGATGCTGTCTGGCTCCTCTTCTTTACATAAATATTCTGTTAGAGGCTTGTGTAGAGTAACCTGTCCTCCCTCCTTCAGCAGCAATGAGTAGTTTCCCCTACTTTATGTTATGGGCTGTGCTTTAAGTTTATTCCCCTTAAATGTTTCAATTCAGAGCACTGTTTGCCAGCCTTTGTCACACTGAGAGAGGAGCAGGGTGACCCAGTCCCTGATGGACATGTGCCCACCCTGCATTAAAGCCAGCCTTGACTGGGAAGGAGAATTAAGCTTTTCAGCTCCTATCCTGGTAGATATCCATCAATATCAACAGCAGCCCATGCTTTAGGCTCTGATCTCCCCCAACCTCTTCCTCATGCAGATAGGGCAGTGGTGACTCCTGGTTTGTCACCATCTCTGGGGCTGAAGGGCCATCAGAGGCTTAAATAGGACTGAAAAACCACTTAGCAATGGACTGAAGTGCTTCATGCCAGTGGGTTTAATGCTGCTTGGAGATGCTTTCAGTTTGGGGTGGTAATGACAGCTCTGCTCTCCACAGTGCCAGGTTTTTATGTTCATCTTCCCTTAAGTAGATGCAATCATCCCTGGCTGTTTTGAGGGTCTAATTCATCAAATGCTGGCAAGCACAAAGGCTGAGAGGATGGAAATTGTTACAAAAACAAAGCCCACCCCTCACATCTCTTTGTTACCAGCTTTGCTAACTGCTTTTGCTGCTTGCTCCCCTTTGAATGGGCAGAAGCCACTCAGAACAGCAGTGATGCACTGGTAGTGTCATAAAACAGGAAATATTTATCATCATTTATGTTTTATTTGTCTGGATCAAAGGAGAGGGACTTAGTTGGTTTTTTTTTATTCAAAGGAAGAAAACTTCAGTTTCTAAAGGGGGAAAAAAAAAAGCTTCCTTTAATGTTTTCAGTGATTGTAGATCATAGACATGTTTTGGTTTAAATGGATCTGAAAAATATCTCATTCCACCCCCCTGCCATGGGCAGAGGCACCTTCCACTATCCCAGGCTGCTCCAAGCCCTGTCCAGCCTGGCCTTGGACACTTCCAGGGATGGAGGAGCCACAGTTTCTCCGGACAGCCTGTGCCAGGGCCTCAGCACCCTCAAAGGGAAGAATTTCTTCCTGATGTCTAATCCAGATCCACCCTCACCACAAAGGTTTGTCTTGGTTCTTGAGCACAGGAAGCAACTTCTCTTTGACTTTTCAGGACTCTGTCTGCCTTTAATTTCTCTGCCCTTCTCTCCACTCCCCATTTTTAGTCAGAAGAGTGAGGGAGAAGAGAAGGGAAGGGCAAGTATCTGGGTAAATCAGTGCACAGAGAAGTCAGAAAAATTCAAAGTGGTGGGGAAAACTTTCAGGTTTGGTTTTTCTACTTGGATTTTTTCATGGGGAATTCTTGCCCACTTCCCTCTTCCTCTCCACGACTGTGTTGGCAGGCGTGTGATGGGATGGTTACAGCTTGAAAAACATGTTAGTAGGAAGTGAAAATGGATCTTGACTTGAATTTGGGGCAGCATGGGAATGATGACAAGATGGGTGGCTTTATTACAGGCTGGTGCTTTTATTGGTGATGGGATTTTACATTCACTGCATCAAAGCTCCAGGTGCTTTGGTGGGAATTGTCTTGTGCTGGGGGCTCAGCGTTGCTTGGAGTTTTCCAGACCTGAGGTTGCTCTGCCTAAGCACCTCGTGGAGTTTACTGGCATTTTTAAGACATTACTTTAAAAATATTATTTTTTTTAATGTCATTTAACTCTGCCCACGGTGGCAGTGTCCTGCTGCTTGCTTTCCTCTGCTGGTTGCAGTTTCCTCACTGTCCTGGCAGTGGTGGCTGGTCTGTTCTCTCCTCCTTTTCCCTCTCTCTCCCCTTTCCTGTAGATCCATGAGCTCAACTCTCGCATGTCCGCAATCGAACGCGTGCTGAACCGCTTGGAGGAAAAAATCCTGGCACGCTCTGACGAGGTAACTGGGCAGGAATCCTGCAGGGATGGAGTGTGGGCTGTGCTGGTCCCTTCTCCTGGCCACTGGAGAGCCTTCTCTGAAGCAGCCAGCATTGTAGGGATGGACAAAATTATAGAAATATTGAGGTTGGAAGAGACCTCTGAGATCACTGAGTCCAACCATTCACCTACCACTGCCAAGTCCTTCACTAAACCCTGTCCCTAAGTGCCACAATGACCTGGGATGTTTGAGTTCACTCCTCTGTTTTGGCCTTGGAGGCTGTTCTCCAGTTCCAGGTGATGGAGTGTCTTAGAAAACATTGCATGGCAGGACAGAAACAGCAGGAAATTTAACCCTTTTAGACCCTGTGCAAACCAGTGCCTTCCTTGTCCCCTCTGCACAAGGAAAATTTAGTTTCAGGCTGATACTTCATCAAGTGCTAATTGCAGGAATTTTGTTAGGTGGTGTCTGTATCTGCAGAGCTGTGACAGCTCATTTCAAATTGTGGGACACTCAGTTTGTACCTATGAGGAAGGCACCTGGTTATTGTGACTGTGAGAGCTGAGTCAAGAACCATTTCTGTATCTCTTCTGAGCTGTCCTCATCTTACCATGCCATAAAACTTGGAAGAAAACAGTTAAATTAAGTTAAATCTGAGCAACAGTTTAGAACCTGTGAATACTTACACCGCTTAACATTGATTTTTGGGTTTCTAATTGTGGACTATGCACTCTTTTCCTTCATGCAAACCCATCACCACTCTGGCAGCTGATGGCTCAGTAGAATGGATGGTGATAATTACAGGCAAGGCCCCCAGGCATGGATGAAACAATGCAATTTCTCCATTTTTTTTCTAAAATTTGCAGTGGAGGATGGCCACGATTTTAACCATTCAGGGTTTCCATGAGTAATCCTGACCAAAGGAGTAAGAGGTTTTCACAGTGTCAGGTTCCCACACTTTATTCCCGTATCCAGGGCAAATCAGAGCACAGGCAGTGGGTCTAAACAGCTGTGGGACAGGCTGAGGTTAACTATGAAGCAAAGCTTTCCAGCAGAAAGGATAGCAGGGCCCTGGAATAGGTTGCCTGAGGAAAAGATTGCCTGCTGCAGATGCTGCTGTTGGAGGCTGTTAAAAACAGCTCAGACAAAACCCCACCAGGTATGACGCAGGTAATTGTATTCCCATCTTAATGCAGGGGTCAGCAAGTTCAGGAACTTCTGGAGATCTCTTATCTCTTCCAGCGCCTGGGAGTTTAATAGAATTCTTCTCCAGCTACCATGAATTGCACCTAACAACAGGGGTGGGTGGCAATGTGCCCTCTGTCCTACAGGGAAATTTGCTGTGTGGTTTCTCATCCCAAATGAGATTACCCAGAGGTTCCAAAAGTTACCTCAGGGAGTGGCAGTTCCCATGGCTGCTTCCCTCTCCCTGGTGGACTTTTATTTCTGGTTACTGTGATCTCTGCCCTCAGAGCCACCAGCCATGCCATGGTTCCTAATGAAAATGTGGTGATTTTTGGTCCCAGATTCCTCATGCCCACCTTTTTCAGGGTGGGGGAAAGGCAATTTTCCACCAAGAGAACCAAGGAAGTTCTGTGTGTGGGGGAAATAGGAATTGAGGTTCTTTAGGTCAAGGGTTTGTGTTCCTCAGTGAGGAGCTGGAGCACAGCTTGCTGGGCTCTGCTGCTCCCTGGGGTGGTTTGAAAGTCCCTCTGTGGTCACTTGAGCTCCTCTGCTTGGTGTGTCTGGAGCCAGGTATGCCCTGTTGTCCACCACAGGGGCTCTCAGACCTCTCCTTTCTTCTGCTCCTCCAGTCCCCAGCCCCAGAGTCCCACACTGATCCTGATGCCGAGGAGGAGGACTTGAAGAGGAAGCTGGAGGAGTTAGCCAGCAACATCAGTGATAAAGAAGTTTCTTCTGATGAGGAGAAGTGTGAAGAAGAGAAGAGAGCAAAGAAATCAGAGGTGACTTCCTCTGGTGATGACGTGGCCAGGGATGTTCGAAAGGTAATCTGTGCCCTGCCACCCACATCATTCGAGGCTACATCCATGATTCCTTCTGCTTTCAGTGGTTTATGGTATTACACCATGACAATGTGACTCTTCTTCTGTCCCACACCTCCACCAGGGCTGTGTCTGAGTCTGCTTTAGCAATGTCAAGGGATAGGGAAGTCCCAGAGTGTTAGATCGGGACATTTCTCCTTGTAGGCTCTCCCAGTCTCACCCAAGAGTCAAAGCTAAAGCCTCTGGGAGTTCTTGCAGGCTATTGCCTGTCATGGAGAGGTACACAGCCTCCACATCACCTTAGAGGAGTTGTCCCAGGATCTGGAAGTCACTATGGAGAAGAGTCCTGGGCTGGGAGAAGAGCTTGGTGATGATTTAGTATTAGCAGCCTTTCTCAGGCACCTGCTACAGCCTGAAATGTCTTTTCCACGCCTGTCAGTGTGTCCCTAAACTCCTGAGTCCCTAAACCCCTGATCCCACTTCCACTCTGCTAGATCAGCATCTCTTGCCTTTCCAGCTCTGTGCTGACTCCTGTCCCTACTCAGTGGTGGGTGACCTGTGGGGACAGGGGTCAGGGAGAGGAGATCACAGCACCTCTGCAGCGTGTCCCCAGTTGTGCAGAGGCTCCAAGGTGATCCACTAGCATGGATGGAAAGGCCAGCATTCCCTGCTGGGTCTCTGATGGCTGCTCTGTCCATCCCCTCCCTCCTGCCTTGGCTCTGGAAGGGGGATGTGTGTATTTGCTCCGACACATCCACTGCTGGCACAGGAAGGAAGCGGGCACCACGCTGCCCCTCCCTCTCCTGTCCTGCAAAGCTCCATTCATCCAAGGTTGTGGTGACTTCCATGTTGCCATGAAGCCTTGTTTTAATGTGCATTTGTTCCTCAGCCTCACAACACAAAACCTGGTGGGGTTGGGTCCCATGTGCTGTGCTCTCATTGCCACTGGAGCAGCAGCACCTCCTTACCCACAGCATCCTTTACTGCCTCCTTTTTCCTGAAAGCTGCTTTCAGATGATTGCTGCAGCCAGACTTCACACAGACTGAAAAATCTGTGTCGTCTTAACAACCATTTCTAATTAAGTGCAGATAAGTGGTAAGTCACCGAGCCAAGGTGACTTAGTTTCTGTGTGAGCTGCTGAACTGCAGCAGACAGAGGCTCAGACCCTGGACTGTTTGTGTGGTATCAGTGTAAGATTCTGGTTTCTTATGAAATGAGAACTGCATCCTCCAGATTTGCTGCTTTCTTTTGCCCCTATGAAGCAGGGAGGAGTATTGAGATAGAAATGTCTGCAGTAGTTGGACCAGCCTTGATTAAAGGCTGTCAGCGTGGATGATGTTTAACAGCAACTTTCCTTATACTTACAACAGATCCAGGTTTGGATTTTGTGTGATTCTGGGGGATTTTTGATATGAGGTTCCTCCAGTCAAGAGGAAATCTTCTAACCGGGGGAGCACTGTGATGGAAGCACACAAACCTAATGGAAAATGTGAAAAAAATCTGCTGTACCATGAAGGCACCATAAAATGATAAAAATATCATCTGGACTGATTTAGCTGGTTCTCTGTTGGACAGCTTGCCTGGAAATACATGCAGCTGTAAACACAACCAGCACATATGTCACCCCCATCTCCTTGGTTTCTAGGGGATTATCAGCTGGGAGAGAGATGATGAGCTTCTTGGGCTCATTTTTACATGTGTTTAGCACCTCATCAAGCCAAGGGCAGCACTTAGGGGCATTATTGCCATCAGTGCTCCTTGGGGTGGGAAAAGGGGACGTTAGCCCCAAGCTCTGGCACTGTGGCAATACAATCATTTTATGGGGTCTGGTTGTTTTTATTCTTTTGCCACAAACTCAAGGAGTTGTTTGCATCCCTGCTCAGGCCCACTGAGGTGTAAAGCAATATGCTGCAATTAGATCTTAACTGCTGCCTAACCGAGTGGCCCTCAGGTGGCCAGGTGCTTCCAGTGAGCGAAACATCCCTCCATAAGCTCCTTTCCAAGCCTTTTGAGGTGACTTCTTTTGTCCCAGCCGCCCTGCAGAAAGCACGAGCTGAGATCAAAGCTGTGCCGTAGCCACGCATCCGTCTGGTGGAGAGCCCTTCAGGAGCAGAGTAAGCCTGTTAATTACCACTCCTCCCTCTTTCCACAGCTCCTGGAGGTCCTCTCAACCCCTGGCTTGTGTTGTTTTATACACCACATTAAAATAACACCCACATTTTTTCCCCCCCCTCCCTCCCTCCCTCCCTCCCTCCCTCCGCTTTGGCTCTCGCAGAGGTCGTCGGCTCAGGCTCTGAGTGAGATCACGGCCAAAGTGCTGAGAGCCATAAACGCCACGGAGGAAGCGGTGTGGGAGTCCCTGCACGGAGAGAGCCAGGGCTGTGCCCTCCCTGCGGGGCAGCTTCCAGGCCTGGCAGATGGGAAAGAGGTGGCCGAAGTGTACCGGGAGCTTGAGGAAAATGTAAGGCTCCCCGGAGTTTTGGGCAGCGGGGGGTGGGAATGCAAAGGAATACCCCCCCCCCAAAAATTTCATGTTAGTGGGTAGGTCAGCACTGAAAGGATGGTCAGCAGAGGGATTAAAAAGTCTGGTCTTAGAGGATGGAACAATAGCAAAAGCAGATGCTCTGTCTTGTGGCTTTCCTTTCCTTGGTTCCTGGTCCTCTGGGTGATAAGTGTGGTCCTCACCTTGCTGTAGCATCACTTTGCTGGACTTCAGCAGTCCTTGCTCCAGCAACACTTGTGTCCCATTCCCTTCAGCTCCTCCCCAGCACTGTGTTTCATCAAGTTTCATCATGACCCACCTCTTCACTAAGGCTGCTCGTGCCTGGGGCTGATGGGCCCGTGTGGGTGACAAGTTCACAGCTAGAGCATAATCCCCCTGCAAGGTTTGTGTGACCCCGGAGCACTGACAGCTTTTTTAGCCACTCTGAACCCATAGGAATTGATTCCCTGTGGAGATGGTTTGCATCCACAGTGCCCTATACCAAGCTCCAAGGAAACAGTTCAAAGAAGAGCTGGATCTCCACCTGGGTGGTCGGGTTTTGCTGTAGGGAACGTCCTGTGATGGAGAGCAGGGTTTTAGGACACTCTGTGTCCTAAAATCTCTCACTAAAATCTCCTAAAATCTCCTAAATCTCTCACTGGGGAAAGCTTATAAGTAAAAGCAGGGAGCTGCAGCACCTGGATGCTTTCTGGCAAAATGCAGCATCCCAGGGGAAGAGGGCTGGATGCATGCAGGTTTTGGGGTTCACCCTCTCTCAAGAGAGGGAATAAGGCTGGGGAGGATGTGAACTTTGCCCTTAGTGCTGCTGCTGCTGTCAGCTCAGAACAAAGGTGGGTAGACAATGGCCCTGGGAGATGTGTGCCATCCTGCCACTCCCTCAGGGATCCTGGCTGAGTCACAGCTGGCTGGCTGCTCTGTTCTCCTCTCCAAGGCATGCCACCCACCTTGGAGGACACTGGGAGAGTCTGGTGGGCCAGCAGCAAATCCCTGTGACTCAGGTTGGGTGGTGCATGGCCTTAGGACTTGCACTGGGATGGGTGGGACATCTGGGAGTGTGGTGCTGTGATTTGGGTGGATGAACTGCAGTTCAGTGCATGCAGAGGGCTCCTGCCAGGCGGTTCTGCACAATGCCCAGCCCAGGGAAAGCTGAGAGGGCTGGAGGAGCAGCAAGTGCAGTAGCAGCATTGAGATTTTGGGATCAGTCAGCAGAACAGTGGCCACATCTGATAATCTGATGTGATTGCCTACTGATGTGTTAATGTGTCCTGAACTGCCTTGTTTGGACCTGTGTCCCTTTAGTAACCTGGGAGGAGACAAACAGCAGTAAAACCAGAGGGCTTTTTTGGGATATATCCTTTTACTCTTCTTTCTCTAGGCAGCAAAGGGAGGATGATGCAGGCTGACCCTGCTCCCAGCAACACAAACACCTGTAAAACAGACTGAGCAGGTTTGGAAAGTCAGTTTGTCTCCTTCCCAGCTCTGCCCTCACAGGACACAGCAGCCTGAGCCGGTTTGCAGGTACCTGCTCTCGCTCTGAGCGCACAGCACAAAGTGCTGCTGCTTCTCGAGCAGGTCACTGAGTTTTGGTCCTTCCTGTGCTCCCACTGAGTCTCTTACCACTTCACACTGTCAGTAATTGCTCTCAAAAAGCCCAGGGAAGGGAGAAAATGAGATGAAAAGCCGTGTCAGAGCTGACTGGTACTGTCTGTGCTGCAAGGCAAGAAGGCAGTCAAAAGAGTGGCAGGAGCTGCTGCGTCTGGGGCTGCCATCACACCAGGAGAGGAGAACTCCAGGAAGGTTAATTCTTCAATGCAATTTTTCCCTTTGTTGTATTTCAGGTGTACCTGACTGCTGGAAAGACCTACCAGCTTGAGAAGACCCTGAAGGAGCTTGAGGAAGGGGCTCAGCACAGCGGCACTACTGACTCAGAGCTGTCGGAGCTGGAGGACAAAGTGGCCCTGGCAGCTGCTCAGGTGCAACAGGCAGAGAGTGAGGTGAGGGCCTGACTCTGACAGAGGCTTTGCCCAGCCAGTGATGGCGATCAAAGCCACTGATGGATCCTCCAACCACCATCTGTATGTCTTTTCTCCTCCTTCTAAAGATATCTGATATTGAATCCCGAATTGCAGCTCTGTCTGCTGCAGGGCTGACAGTGAAGTCTGTGGAAAAGGCAAAGAAGAAGAAGAGTGTGCAGGTGAGCATGGAAGGTGGGGGCTGTGATTTACGTGCTCCCCTGAGCTGTAGCTGCTGTCTCTGGGTGCTGGGCA
Source organism: Pseudopodoces humilis (assembly GCF_049639895.1). Taxonomy (NCBI): domain Eukaryota; kingdom Metazoa; phylum Chordata; class Aves; order Passeriformes; family Paridae; genus Pseudopodoces; species Pseudopodoces humilis. Next base: position 35,662,735 of record NC_142207.1, on the reverse strand, counting down.
GGGCTGCCTGGCTGGTTGAGCCATTCCCAGCTCTCCCCCTGCTGCCTGGTGCTTTGCCGTGGCAGGCTGAGCTGTCTGCCTCCTCTTGCACCCCCAGAGACACCTCTGCCTTCCTCTGTCCACAGGCTGCCCGTCTCCATTCTCCTGGTCCTGCCAGCAGCAGCCCTGGGGAGTCTTTGGATGACATTAAAGTGAGTATGTGTTTATTCACAGGCTGTGAGTAAACAGCATTAATCCTGGACATAACCAGGGCCTCCAGGGGGCTGCATCAAAGCCTCAGGAGGGACCTCTGCCCTCCCATCCCTTCCCCACAGCAGGCTGCTCCCCTTCTCTTGCAGGCAATGCCCGGACTGCAGAGGTTCAGGAGGAAGTTCAACAGTCCCCTGGAAATCACCAGTAAGGACCACAGCCCTGCCCATGGGAGATGGGCACCTGTGTGGGGCTGGGCTGGGCTTTGGGGGGTGCTGATCCTCTCTCTGCATCCAGCTGAGTGTCTGCAGCGGATTCCCATTCCCTGTGCCCACAGCCTGCTGGTGGGACAGCCACAGGGAAAACCTGTGGTGGGTAACTGGGGAGGGAGGCAGCAGCTTGCAGGATTTGGAACAGTGATGGGAGAGCAGAGATCAGGCTCTCTGCTGATCCTCCAAGAGCCAGGACTTCTCTGCAGCCCCCCCAGAGTCCAGGGAGACACCTGTGTGCCTTCATCCTGTCATCATGGGCTGCTAGCCCTCAAAAGCCTCACCTAAGCCCATCCTCTCTTCTGACAGCAATTTCTCCCTTGCTTGGCCATCCTGGGGAAGGTATCCTTCCCTGGATGGCATCCCCATCCCTGGAAGTGTTCCAGGCCAGGCTGGATGTGGCTTGGAGCAAGCTGCTCTGGTGTCCCTGCCCATGGCAGGTGGCTGGAACAAGGGGGGGATTTCAAGTTCCTTTCAACACCAACCATTCCATGACTTGTGAATCTTGACCCTGCTGCACACCTGACTCAGCCACCAGTCTTTGCTGGGGAGCAAGAAGCCCTCCAGGGCCCAGCTCTGGACAAACAGCAGCTCAGGAGAGCTTCAGAGCAAGTGGTGATCTGAAACTTGGCACAGCAGCTCGTGTGGCAGGGGGACAGTCACTGGAAATGTTTCATCCTAGCCAATATCAGTGAGACCCATTAGGACATTACTTTTCTATTTCTCCCTTATCTCTCCTCACAAGCTTAAAGGCCAAAAGAGTGGCTCTCCTTCCAGATAATGGGAGATGAAGGCAGGGAAGAGGGGAAAGATCATTTAATGCAGAGGTAGAACAGCATTTCCCCCATTCACACAGACAATTAACAGTGCTTTCCACCAGGCTGGGGCCGGTAGGTGGAAAGGTCCCTTGTCCTCACCCTGAGGAGGAGTCATCTGCTCTCCTTCCTGCGAAGGGCAGGCAGATAAAGGCAGCCTGTGGGACACGTCAGTGAGGAGATAGAGGGATGTGCAGAAGGGACAGACATCACCAGGCAGAGCTAATCCCCCATGCCTGGGCTGGCCAAGGGGTGATTTGGTCTCCTGCCTGCCTGGCAGGTCAGCAACTTGGCAAGTTGGGCCTGAAAGGTGCAGCTGGTGGAAGTTGTTGGCAGAGGAGAGAAGATGAATTAACAGGTCAGGAAAGTCTCATAGGCTGGGGCAGCAAGACCTTCTCCCAGGCTGGGGTTTTGTTGTCCCATGGAGCTCTCCAGAGCACAGGCCCTGCCAGGCTGACCCAGCTCACGCAGTGCTCTGGAAAGCTGAGTAGCAGCAACTCCTATCTCCTTGTTCCTGCCCTCAAAGTGCTTCCCATCACCCTCCCGGAGAGGGAAGAGCCCGGATGCATCCAAACCCTCAGCAACTGGGGAATCAGTAAATCCCAAGGGACTTGCTGGGTTGCTGAAACCTCAGGTGAGGTGGGTGAGGGCCTGCTGCCCATCTCTCTTCCCTCACTACAGGTTTTGATGACTCCTTTGACCGCAACTCCGTGTACCGTGGCTCGCTGACGCAGAGGAACCCCAACGGGAAGAACAGGAGGGTGGAGCGGCTCTTTGCGGTACGGACCCAGCCCCATGGAAGGCTGCAGGCCTGGCTCCCACTGGGACCTGTCCTTCCCCACTTTCTCCTCAAGCTGAAGGAGCCCTCAGCTCCCAGCTTTGGTCCCACCATGCTGCCTGGTGAGGGCAGGAACGCCTGGGCACTGCCCTCTGAGGTCTGAGACATCACAAACCCCAGAAAAGATGAACATCTGTGAATTCCCGCTGCCTGCGTGGTCCATGGGATGGGGTAGGGACTCACTCCGTGCAGTGGCAGCAAGAAGGGACAAGGAGCATGCTGGGTGGGCTCAGGGTGGCGTGGACACGGTGGTGGGATGAGGTTTCTCCTTGTGCCTTGCAGAAGCCTGTGATGACCCACCTGTCCTGAGGAGAGGGGACCTTCCTGCTACCGCATTTCAGTGAAGATACAAGACCTCAGCAAAGCAAAGCCTCTCACAGCCTTCCCTGCAACACTTTTTCCTCCTTCTCCTGAGCCCCTCTCTCCCCAAATCCCTGGACAGAAAGGAAGCTAGGGGCCATGGGCAGGAGGCCTTGCTGGCAGCTGATGGGAAGAGGAGCAAAGCACTGGGGTGCAGACACATGGCCAGGGGGTCTCATGGGAGGATGCTGGAATGAGACCTTGGACTGGGGCAGCTCCTTGGTACTGGGTCAGCCAAGGGGACCAGAGAGGTTCAGAGCAGGAGTGACCCACCCCATCCCCTGTGGCATTCAGCACAGGGACCAGGGCAGGGACACAGCCCTCGCTTGGCAAGAGCTGTCAGTGCCTGTCCCTGCTCTCTCCCAGGCTGCTGGTGAGCAGGCCCAGGAGCTGACAGAGACTGTGGAATGCCCTGGGGGTAGCCCAGGTGGAAGAGGGACCCAGGCATCCCAGTGCTGGGATTCACATCCCAGTGGTGGTCCCAATCCCCTCCCATGTCCTTTGGAGCTTTGCTTCCCTTCCCTGAGCAGCAAAGCAGGATGAGAGCAGTGCTGGTCCCCTCCCAGTGAGCACCTGCTCTTTGCCCCAAGCCATGCAAACACCCTCTGAGGCTTCTGCCACCGTGCCTGAAGCAGCTGTGGCCATTTGGGGATGGGAGTGAGGCGAGGCCTGAGGGATCCAGTGGCAAGAAAAGTGGGAGGAAAGGCTGGAGGGCTTGTTTGGGATTGGTTCGCTTCTCCAGCTCTTAAAGGTATCTCCACTCCATCTGAAGCTGTATCAGCAAGAAACAGAACTCCAGCAAGCAGAGTGTAGGTGCTCCTCTGCTCCACAGAGGGGTCAGCCCCTGCCAAGATGCACTTGGTGGATGAGCATGTCCCCTGTCCTTAGTGATGGCATTGTAGAGCCTCTTAGGACCATCCCAACCTTTGCAGAGGCTGTGATGACCTTTAGGGGCTGCAGCAGCCCTGGGCCCCTGGTGTCAGCCTCCCCCAGCTCCCCCAAGACATTTGTTTTCCTCCAATATTCATCTCTCCACATGCACTAAGCCCAGTGGATCAGTAATGGCCCCATATCCATGACCAGAGCATCAGGATGGGCAGAGGGCTGCTTTCTCTTGCAGGTCACTTTGGAATAGGTTTTTTTCTTCAGTCCTTGTACAGTCCCCACTTTCCTCCTTCCTTCCTTCCCTCTCCAGTTGGCAAAGTGGGGAGGATCACTTACAGCTGAAGCAGGGATGTCAGACCAATGCTGACAGTTTCCCTGCCATGGCCACCCAGGCTGGATCATTTTAGGTGATTCCTGTGCATCTGAGCTAAAACCACTTTAATTATGAGCAGTCATGCAAGTAACACATTTGTTTGGCTTTGGTAGTAGTAGAGGCTGCTAACTGCCTAGGAATTGGTCCTGTGGTCATCCCAGAGAGTATTGTAGGTCCATGGTCTGGCCTTCCCAGCTGGAAACAAAACCAGTTTCTCAATTTAAAATGAAATCCTTCTGGCCTGAAGCTCAAAAGGGAAGTGCAAACCTCTGCTGTCGCAGAAACTCTCCCAGACACTGCGGCTTTGCTGGATCCAGCTGGTGGCTGTGCTGGGATGGCAGCTCCTTGGCTGGAAGAAAGGAGCTCCACCAAGATCATCCAAAGGGTTTGCACCCACCCTTCTGGCATCAGGGTTCAGCCTTCACCCCAGCCCACTCTCTTGCTTGTCTTTCCACCATCACTCAAGTCTTTCCAGGCCTGAGGCTGTCAAGGAATCCTCACGGGGAGCCTCAGCAGTGCAGACCAAGGCGTTGTTCAGTAGCCACCCATGTTACTCTTTGCTGGTTTCCTGACCCATTTGCCTGTGTAGAGATTATAATAAATGTGCACTAAATTCATGAAATAAAGCCAATTTTGTGTCCAGAACCACCCACCCATTTCCCAGTGTCTTTTTTTTCAGCACACTCGAGTGAAGGCTCCTTTCTCTTCCCACGGAATCCCAGAATGGCTGGGGTTGGAAGGGACCTCAAAGCTCCTCTCCTTGCATCTCCTGCCAAGGCCAGGGATACCTTCCACTAGCCCAGGTTGTTCCAAGCTCTGTCCAACCTGGCCTTGAACACTTCCAGGCATGGGACAATATTCTGGGTAACCTGTGCCAGGGCCTCACCACCCTCACACTGAAGAATTCCTTCCCAGTATCCCATCTATTCCTGCCCTCTGGCAATAGGAAGCCACTTCCCTTTTGTCCTGTCACTCCAGGCCCTTGCTCAAAGTCCCTCTCCAGCTCTCCTGGAGCCCCTTTAGGCATTGGAAGGGCTCTAAGGTCTTCTCAGAACTTTCTCTCCTCCAGGTGAACATTCCCAGCTGTCCCAGCCCTCAGAGCATCTTCATGGCCTCTTCTGGACTTGCTCCAGCAGCTCCATGTCCATCCATTCCTTTAGCCATCCTGTGCACTCCTTGCTTTACAACTGGCCAGGTGGAGCAGGCAGGAGCTGAATCAGCAGCATTGAAGCCAAATGGGGGCAGATCAGGATGGCCACATGGCTGGGCAGACGCTGGCCACAGAGCCACAGCTGTGATGACCTCCTCAGTGGTGATGCCGGGTGGGAGAAGGGGCTGATCCTTCTTGGATGCACTGCTCCAACTTGAATGGGATCCCTGAACCCAGTCTGGCAGCTGAAGCCACAAGAAATAACAAGCCACGGCAACAAGGGACTGATTTAAATCTGTATTAAATATTAGCAGCAACCCTGGGGTAGAGAGAGGCCTGGATTTCCCTGACTGGAGCCCAAGGTGGGGCAGGTGGGGCAGGTTCTCCCCTCTTCAGCCCTTTCCTTGCCCTTGCTGCACATCTGTGGCAATCCCCCTGTGTCCCATGCTGCTCCTGCCACCTCTCCCCAGCCAGAACTGGCTGTGCCCAGCACTGGAGCTGGGCACTGCAGGAGATGGAGCTGTCCCAGGGCAAAGCCAGCCCCACATGGGGCAAACAGAGACCTTCCCCCTGCCCACACCCCACTGCTGATGGTGTGATCACTGCTGATCCTGCCAGCACAGAGATCCCTGCTTTGGGATGTCCCTAGTACCACTTTTGTCTGTCTGGACCCTCATGCTGGAGTCCCAGTCTGGCTCCTCCAGCGTCACATCCAGCACAGTAAACACCAGAAATCTTTAAAATCCATTTAAAATGGGAGTGGGGAGCCAGGGCGTGGGGATTTGAAGTCCTCATGCTCAGAGAACAAGCCCATTCCTGCCAGCCCGTATTCCCCGGCACACTGCCTTCCTCTCATCTCTGCATTTTGTGTTCTGCTTTCCCTAAAGCAGGTTTGTTTGTTTTCGTGGGGAGTGGAGGGGAAAGGCTGGTGGTACCGGAGTAAATCCTGCGATGGAATTCCACGGTTCCCTCCAGCGCTCAGGGCAGCAGCACACCCCGACCCCGGCAGCCGTCTGGGTGAAGGAGCAGAAAACCTCCCCTTGTCCGAAATAACCCTGCGTCCAGGACAGGGATGAACGCATCCACAAACTATCTCCCTCAACCAGCGTAAGATAAAACGCTGGTCCTCTCTGAGTCATGAAAATCCCTGTGCTGATTTGATGAGAGGGGACAGCGGGGAGGGGAGATGCCCCGGCTCGGTCGCCGCCGGGGCTCGCCTCTGACATCAGCACGAAACCGGCCATAAAAGCAGCGACCGGAGGAGACTCCGGTTCACACAGCTCCCACCTGGCTCAGCGGGACGGCAGCCGGGCACCTCCGCTCGCCTCGCCTCGGTAAGAGCACCCCTCAGTCGGGAGCTTTTCTCTCCCTGGCGTGATGCTCGGGTAATTCCCGAGCGCTGCTTCTCCTCCGTGCGTCTGTCCTCGCGTCTGTCCAGCCGGCTGCGGTGCGGGAGGGAGAGGGGGGTGCTCCAAAAGTTGGCGGTCACAGCAAACCTGAGCTCCCCGGAGCCCGCTCTGTGCCGGAGCTCAGCGTGCTGAGAACTTCCTTGGCAAAAGTGGCTGGATATGGAGCTGCCGCCGCAGCCCCGCGGGGTCCTGCCTCGCCCGGCTCTCCCGTTCGGTCCCTTGCCCTGCTCCCTCGTTTTGAGTGGCTGCAGAGATCCAGCTCCCCACTCAGCCCGCCCTGCACGGTCCTGCTCAGCACCTCGGTGCCGTGAAGTGCGGCACAGGGTGTTCTGGGTGCCAAGGGGGCAGAGGTGGTCATCATCCATCATCCATCATCCATCCATCCATCAGCCATCCATCCATCTATCTATTCATCCATCCATCCATCATCCATCCATCATCCATCCATCCATCCATCCATCCATCATCCATCCATACATCCTCCATCATCCATCCATCCATCATCCATCCATCCATCCTCCATCATCCATCCATCATCCATCCATCATCCATCCATCCATCCATCATCCATCCATCATCCATCATCCATCCATCATCCATCCCTCCATCATCCATCCATCCATCCATCCATCCATCCATCCATCATCCATCCATCATCCATCCATCCATCATCCATCCATCATCCATCCATCATCCATCCATCATCCATCCATCCATCCATCCTCCATCATCCATCCATCATCCATCCATCCATCCATCCATGGCTCTGCAGCCTCTGCTTGGTGCAGCCAGCCCTACATTTCAGTGGTGGACTCCATCCCCTTGCCTGTGGGGTCCCACAGGTTTACTGGAGGTCCCAGAGAAGATCAGGCCTGACCTAAGGCACCAGGCTAGGATTAAAACGTATTTTAATGACCATGAGATCTGTGCAGCTCATGTTTGGAGGTGATATTTTCCCCAGAGGTGTCAGCCCCAGCAAAACCCCTGGGTTTTTTCTGGTGCTGTCCCCAAGCCCTTTGCTGCTGGCCCAGGGACGATGTGACTGGGATACACATCAACAACCAAATCCCTTCTCTCCTGCAGCCACATTGGAGTCCTCAGCAGGGCTCAGGAGACTTCACAACCAGGGCCTGAAAGAGCTGGGGATGAAGCTGGGGGTCACCTGCCTCCTGTGGCTGCTGCTCATCTGCCTGACCCTGCCTGCCACCCACGGCCGCGTTCTCCAGCGCTCCATGGAGATCAGGAGTAAGGAGAACATGAGTAAGGGACTCTCCCCAGCCAAACCCCTGCCTCCAGCCCCCTCTGCATCCCCAGGCTAAGCTGCACTTGTGCAGGAGCACAGGTCTGCTTTGAAGCGCCCTTTGCAACAGCTTGTATCCTCCTCATCCCCGTTCCCTGCTCCCCTGGTGTTCCCCAGCCCCTCTCTCGGGGGCACAGCGCCCTGTGCCCTTCCGTGTCCTCCAACCCCCCGATGGATTCTCGGCTTTTCCCTCGCAGACCCGGACATCGACCCCTCGTGGTACACGGGCCGCGGGATCCGGCCGGTGGGGCGCTTTGGGAGGCGACAAGCCCTGGGTGGTGAACCCCACCCTGGCTGCTCAGCCCCACACCTGCACCCCCACGCCCCACGGCAGGAGCTGAACCCCTAAAGTGGAGCTGACAATAAAAACCCTTCTCCTCTCACCCCTGAGTCCCAGCCTCTCTGTTCCAAAGCGCAGCGTGGGCGGGCAGGGGGGTGTGACCCCCCAAATTCATATGGTCACTGTGGTTTTCTGGCTGCCCTGGCAGTGTGTGCAGTGTGACAGCCCTTCCTGCTCAGGTTTATCCCCTCACAACCCCAGAAACACCCAGCTCAGAGGGACCCCTTTCTCAGGTGTATCCCCTGGGGTCCCACAGCATGCCAGCGCCCAGGGGTGCCCCCAACACCTTCATTTCCATGAGCTGGGGTCAGAAACTCCTGGGGAGAATATGATGCTCTGTCCAGCACACTGCCATGCCCCAAAAACCTCAGAGATTGCTGCCCTGCTGACAGGGTGAGTGGTGCTGCCTCTGGAGAGAGCCCAGGTGGTTTTCCCTCCTCTTCCAGCCAAGGTGAGTTCCCACAGTCGACTCATAATTGTGTGACGAGGAGACCCAGGAAAGCACAGGGCACTGTGACACCACACATTGGCTTGCTAATTGCTCCCAAGGATGGCCTGTGACCCCCTGTAATGGGGTGGATGGGGTGAGGAGAGCACTGGCTCTGGTCCCTGGCACCTCCTGTGGTTCCCTACAGACTGACATCCAGGTTGGAAAAAAAGCCAACACACCTTTAGGGCAATATTCTCTTTGTTTGCAGTCTGGGTGTAAAACCAGCAGGATCTTTGCTTCAGGAAAATAAACCCTCCCTTTCCAGGTGGAAGGGGAGATGGAGGAGGTGACAGCTGGGGGTGAGGGGATGTCACCAGTCACGGCTGGTGGCAGTGCTCCTGGCAGGTTGTGCTTTTCTCTGGAAATGGAAGATTGCTGAAAGAAACCCCTGTGCTTTATCTCCCGGCTGAAGACGGTGCTGAAGGGTTGAAGAGGACCCATGTACCCAGGATGGACTCTGAACTGGCTTTGAGAGGGAGGGTGGTCAGGCTGAGCTGTCCCTGCAGTTCTGAGTCCCTTCCTGGTTTGTCACTGCCCCGGTGGAGGTTGGGTCCAGCCCTGCTGAGCGCAGAGCGTCGCGTCCTCAGCTCCGGCAGCACCGCGTCCTCTCCCTGCTCGCCCTCAGGTCCACAGTCGACCTCCCATGTGGGGATGGCTTGGATGCCTTCTCTTCTTCCCTCCTCAGGAGCTCTTGGACTGGGAGGAAACACAAGGCAAAGAAGGGCTCTTTTCTCCTGCCAATGGTTGGGCTGCCCCGTTCCCACCCCACAGTTCCCTGAACAGTTAACTGGGGACACCATTGCACCTAGACTGGATACCAGTGCAAAATAAAATTGTGGCTCTGAGAGAAGGTCTGAAAGGCCTCTCTGACACTGGAATATCTTGGGATGGATCTGTCCATCCTTCTGCCTTAAGGGGTGGTGCAGGCTGGAATGGTTGGGAGGAACATCTCAGTGACAAGTCGGAGCAATGAAGGGGCTGAGCCTTTCAGGGGCTCGGGACTGTGGTTCAGCCTTCTCTGCTCTCACCTGCAGCCATCCCATAACTCACCTACAGCCATGAAGACATCATTTACTTGATGGTTGGATTTTGCAGATGTCTCCATGAACAGGAGGCCTTTTGTTCGCGCAAGCTCTTCCCCCTCCTAAGTGGAAACAAGCCGAGTTATTCCCCTGCCCCTTCTGGGGCTGCTTGTTCAGTTTTATGGTGGATTTCATGGTGGGTCAAGAATTGTACAGGGACTTTGGAGGTGTCTGAAAATCTCTTAAACTCTTAGCTTTCCTTGGAAATTTTCCTTGGATGCCTCCCAGTGCTTTCTGCGAGGGGTGATGAGGGAACCCCAGGCACTCACCTCAGTGGTGATCTCTCGCTCAGTAGCAAGGTCTGTCTTGTTGCCCACCAGAGCAATCACGATTTCGTTGGGAAGGAATCTCTTCTCCAGCTCCTCCAGCCACAGCTTTGCTCTGCTGAGTGTTTGCTGGAGAGATGGAGACAAAATCACCCAGTGATCTAGCTTTGATTTTATCCCTTTGCCTCAGACCAAGTAGGCTGGGTGGCAGCAAACCAAAGAGGGTGGGGAGGTTCTGATTGCCCCTCTCAGGGAAACAGGTCACCAGCCCTTAAACACATTTAGGGATAAATCATCCTTGGATGGGATTCATGGCAGCAGAAATCAGCCCTGGGTGCTGGCATGGTCCTGCCAGGGGCCTTACCTTGTTAGCAATGTCATAAACGAGGAGGGCAGCGTGGGCATCCCGGTAGTACAGGTGACAGACACTCTGGTACTTCTCCTGGCCTGCTGTGTCCCAGATCTCAAACTTGACAATGGCCTCATCCAGGTCGAGTGTCTGTGTGAAGAAGGAGCCTGCAGACAAGATGCAGGGTGTGTGTTCACTTGGAGCAAAAGAGCAGGGAGCTCAGACCTGCTGCCCTGGTGCCAAACCCACCCCAAGGCTCAGTGACGGTGTTCTAATGCACCCAGGGGTGACTTCTTGTGACTGGCACTGGGCTGATGTGGCCCTTCCTGGCAGCAGATTTGGGTGGATGACACCAGGTTTGATGTTGGATAACTCCAAGCTTTGCAGAATAGCCCCCAGACAGAGAGAGAGCTCCACCTCGCTGGTGGGTCAGAGCTGTGAATGGGAATATCCGTGGAAAGGGCTCCCACTGGAGGGGAGCCTCCATCCTCTCCTCCAGGGAGCAGATGGCTGCTTGTGGACCAGCCAGGGATTAGGCAGAGGGACAAGAGGAGAAGCTCCACTTTGCTCTGCTCCACCAGCTGGCTCTTCAGCTACAGGTGGGATCACACCCTCTCTGCCTGCCGTGCCTTCTTAAAGCAAAACCCAGGTGCATCACACAAAATGATGATATATAATGTCTAGGTGCTGTAGGATGTGGGCAGGGAGAATTGAAACTAGGTGATCTTTAATGCAAACCATTCTAGGAGACCCTCCTGGGGTGCCTGAATAGCTGGGAGAGCAGCACAGGATGCAAAGAGCAGATGGGATGCACAGTTTACTCATTTTGCTGCTCACCTGCCTCTAAAAGGCAGCACAAAGCCGGACTTGTGTGATGTGGATGTGACTTTGCTTGTGGCCTGGTGCTGAGGAAAAGGCCTGCAGAGATGTGAAGGGGGAGGTCCTGACCTTTGGGGTAAATCTGCACCATGTTCCAAAGTGGGTTTGTGCTATTGCAAGATGGACCAAGCAGCTCTCCTGCATCCCACCCCAGGCACCAGGCCTGGTCTCTTGTGCAGAGCTGCTGGAGCCACTCACTCACATCCCACAGTTGGCAGCAGCTCCCTGAAGTCGTTTCTCACGTATCTGTAGGCCAGGCTTGACTTGCCCACGGACATGCTGCCCAGCAGGACCACCTTGTACATGTAGGAGGGACGAGGCCGCTGCGGGGAGGTGCCCGATGTCACCGCCTGTGCCATGTCCTGCAGGGAAACCAACTCTGTTCAGTGGACATCTGCAAGTGATCCCAGGATCAGCTGAGCCCCCTGCACCAGCTCCTGGGCAGGTGGCACTTAACTCCAAAATAGGCTGGAATAAAATCAAAATCATTAATACCATAAGTGACAAATTTAATGCATCGAAGCATCTGCCACTGACAGTCACATCTGCCACTGACCAGAAGGTGGAGATGTTTAGGAAGAAACTCGATGCCAGAAGCCTCCTTGGATGTAGGGAAGGAGATTGAGGCATCTCCTTTAACGGGAGGAACGGGAGGAATTTCCAGGCAGAGGGAAATCCCTTCTGGCTGTGCCTTGCTCTCCAGGACACCTCCTTCCCGAGTCCTGGGAGCTTAGGCTGAGGTCTCACATTTATCCTGGTTAAAGTTACATCAGGAGAGCCTCAGGAGCGAGAGGCCCCGGCCCGAGCAGCCCTGAGGAGCACACAAAGAGGGTGGAAAATGCTCCTGCACCCTGGGTAAAGAGCCCCAGACAAACCGAGCCCCTGGAGTGCCACCCCATGTCACCTCAGAGTGTGACTGCCCTGCTGTGCCCAGGGATGGCAGGGAAACACAGACCCAGTGACAGCGACTGCCTCAAACCTGGCTCGAAGGGAGCTGCTGCAGAGCCTTGGCTCTGCCCTGCTCGGTGGGTGCCCTCCTGGGTGTCACCTGTGTCCCCTCCTGCCAGCCCTGAGGCAAGGAAGTGCCACTTCCTTGGGGCAGCAAACCACACTTTGCCTTGCTTCTCCTCGCAGAGCTCCTCCTCCAAAAATACTCAGCTGTTAAGGAGAGAGGAGAGTTCACGGGGTGTTGGACTGAGCAGGATGCCAGGCTGAGCTCTGCTGGAGGAGGGGGCTTCCCTCCACGTGGTGAGGCAGACAGCAGGGGTCTGCAAGGCTTGTAATGAAGAATTGGTGCCATTTCTTCCTGGGCCTCAGGAATTTGGCTTTGGAACTTGGCTGGCGAGCGAGAAGTGCCTTTACAAAGACACCTACAGCAGCAGCAGCGATGGAGCTCCCCGCTCTCTGCATTTCACTCCCCTGACAAAAGCCCCTTGTTCCTGTGAGCTGCTCATCCCACGTGTCTCCTTTATTTTGCCTGTCCTCCCTCTGCAATCTGGCAGGCTCATTAAGGCTGTCATTAAGAGCGCTCCTTGGCTGAACCCAGGTCTGTATCTTTAGATCCAAGTAGTTTTTCTGCTGGGTGAGGCAGGCTTTAATCCCCTCAAAAAACACAGGTAACATCACCTCCCCCAGCTCATGCAGCCCTGTGATGAAGAGCAGGATCATAGTTTGTGCAGCACAGCTAGTTAGTCATATTTTTCAAGCAGGAAAAAGATAAGCCCTGTGGCACAGCATAAATGTGCTCCTTAGGGTAATGATTACACATTTGCCTCTTTGTAGGCTGGAAACAAGACTGCCATCCATCCTGGGCACTTATTGTCAGTGATAAGCCATAAAACTCTCTAGAAGCTGCTTGAAAACTACCCAAGGTTGTCTATATCAAACACAGTTTGTCATCATTTCCCTCCGCTGCTCTCTGTTCAACCTTAGGAAGATGGGTTGATGCTGGAACAAAACTCACCTGAGATTTACTGAGTAAATGAGTTTTGCCAAAGCTCACTTGAAACAAATTTTTCCCCCATGTTAAGAGGCAGAGGGTGTCTCCCTTCCAACCTGAGGAGGATGGCAAGGAAGCAAAACAAGTGGCTTCGTTCTAATTCAGTGGAAAACAGGATTTGAGGGGAAATAGTGAGGGTTTCATCCTTTTTTTTGGTTGGAAAAGGAGAGTACAGAGTAAAACCCTGCACTTGTTGGATAAGGGACTATGGGAAAAGCATCAAGCTATCTACTGTCATCAATCTGGAGAGCAGCCTGGGCAACAGCTGAGGTGGTGCAGGTCCTCTCCTTTTGCCAAGAGACCACACTGAGGGGCAGAGAAAGCTCAACCTGCTCAGTAGTCAGAGAAAATAAACCAATTTATCTTCAAACAGCTGTAAAAACCCTGCTGGTGGATTTAGTCTCCAGGTACAGCTTAATATTTTGTGGCAGCTGTGTTTAGTGGCTGATATTAGGGGCAGGCATGCTTGATCCTACGCTTGTCTTGAAGGTGAGTTCCTAAAGAGCCACAACACCAATCATTTCTCACAAGGAAATTGTGTTCAGCATCTTTAACCTGGGCTGGAGGGATCCTGCTGTATTTATTGTCAGGGGATAAGCCTTTTACTTCCAAGGGAAAGCAGTAATAAAAGAAAAGTCATGCATACCTTTGGGGATGGAGTCACTGAGAAGTCTTATTTAAAACCCTGTTTAGCTTCCTGGGAAATTAATGTTGTTTAAATGTAGTGATGTCTAACTGGTGGCTAAGCTTTTCTAGGTCTTAATACCATTAAAACCATTTGCTGAGTTTCTGCAGGGGTGCAAGAGTGAACCAGAACAAAAATTACTGAACACCTCAGAAAAATTACAAGACTTCAATGCTTAACAGTGTAAGTCTGCAGTACTTAACTCTGCAGGTTTTGGACACAACATTTCAGGTTCTTTCAGATTTAGCTACTTCATTTTTCCTCCCCCTCACAAGATAGTTGTCATGCACCTACCTCCCCAGTTAACTTCTAGCATTCAGCTCAAAGCTCTCTGCTTTTGGGAGCCTCCTCCTACCTGCTTAATCTCTGGCTTGAATAAGAGAGTGGCCACTCAGAAAGTTCAGGGTTACCAGGGGATACAAAAATCCCAACTGCAAAGACATAATGTGTAAACATTAGATTTACACAGTGATGATTTCTCAGAGCAAGCAGCTGCCCTCCAAGCAAAGGGGAAGGGAATAAGGATCATTAACCACACAGGGAAGTAAGGCAGCAATAAACAGGACCGCCCTGGGCTGTGGGAGAGACTGAGAGCTCTGCTGAGCCCTTCACAACAGCTCTGGGAGGATGGGGGTAGGGCAGAGGGCTTCCTAAAACCTCTTCTCTTTGGCAGGGAGTCACTGAGGACCGTGCCACCCTTCGTGCATCCTTCGTACCTTGAATGTGAGGCTGCTCCGCGAGGATGAGAGAATTTCCAGAGCTTGCCTGGAAGAGGCACCTTGGAGGGGGCTGGGGGCCTGTCCAGTGGGGAATTCCTGAGCAGAGGATGCCTTTACCTTCCCGAAGCCTTGCTGTGCTCCCAGGGTTGCAGTCCGTGTGTCAGGGGTGAGAGGATGACGGCCCCATCCGTGTGTTCCAGCCTCTGCCTGCCGGCAGCAGCTAAAAGCGAAAGCACCGGGAGCGGTGTCAAAGGTAGAGGGAGGCAGGCCCAGATCAGTGAACCTTAGACCTGACACCAGGTCTAAGGTCTGGCAGCCAGACAAGATGACAGGAGGCTGCTGTCACAGAGGTCGTGCCCCCAGGGCCCCTCCATCCCTCCCTCCATCCTTCCCTCCCTGCTTCCCACACTGGGGTTTGGCCATGGACAGACAGATGGATGGATGGATGGATGTGTGGGGCTTTCCCCCTTGTCTTGGGATCCAAGATCAGCCCAGCTGCCAAGGAAATGGGGGTAAAACCCCCTCAGAACCCCCAAGGTTTGAGGATTAGGGAGGGCTGAGTGTGGCTGGTGTCATGGCATACACGGGATCTGTCCTCTCCGGATTTTTATAACACGGCAATTCCTGCTGATGAACATTAGACCTGGCTTTGGTCTTGTGCCAGGCACGGGCTCAGATATCTCGGGTTTGGGATTACAAGGGGGATTTGTTCTATGGAAGAAGACACTCCCACTTCTCTGGCGAAATGCTTCAGCTGCAAAACAGCTGCTCCTGAGTTTGGGAGGTACAAAGTGAGCAAAAACTGAGCATTTTACTTCCTTTTAATTAAGGTAATAGCTGGTTACCCCGGCAGCTGGGGCTCAGTGTTTTGAAGAAGGCTGCTCTTGTTTAATATCTTGAGAGAGAAATCTCAGCATGTTATATTGCATTGGGATAATGGGTCTGGAGTGAGAATGGGAAGATCTGATAATTAAACATCTGATAAGATGATAACGCTGTGTTTCTGTCACTCCTCTTGTCACAGTCAATGTCTTTCCTTCAAGTAAGATGCCTGGAAGTGAAACAGGCTTAACAAAATCTGGTCCTAATGGTTATAGGGAACAGGGTGAAAAGCAGAACTCCTACAAGAAAGCTTAAAAACAATATAATCTTAGTTTTGAAATGAAAAATGGGTCTTGTGACTTTCAAGGCCTAAGCACAGCAGTTCGATTACTTGCCATTTCAATGATGAAAAGCCATGTACAGTTTCCCTTCCCAGGCTCTTCCCATCAGCTCTGCAGAGGCTAGAGCTGGATTTGGGGATCCTTTGAAAACAGTTCCTAACAACCCTATGAATATATATGTAGTTTTTCCAGCCCAGAAGCAGTTTAAGGTGCTCCTACCCCTTTCTTATAACTTGTTTCCCAAAGAAGCTGACTTAAAGCCTTATTTTTTCTTTTCCTAGGGCTTTGGATGAGTCAGTCCTTCAGTGGGAGTCTCTGTGACCCTGTGCAGAGTTGCAGTGGTACAGCAAGGGGGTAGGAAGATACTTCAGGGTTTTGCAAGGGCTGAGTGTGGATACCTTGGGCTGGGGATGCTGCAGCAGGAATCCTTGCCCACAGCAATGATTTTACCCACTGGTTTGGACCTACAGGCTCTGGTAGCACCATACACTTAACCTAAGCATGCAATTTTTAGTAGAAAAAAAAGGCTGGGAGGCTTTGAAGCCTGATGAAAGCATGGCTTTGTCACTGCTAAGCGAAACTTCATTCCCAGTTTGTGCTGCTCTGTTATTTTCATACCAGTCTCCTCTGCCCCAGCAGATGTCACATCTCAGAGGCCTTTGTGAAGGGCTTGTATAAAAGAAGACGGTGGGGATGAGGTGCCCAAAGTGCTATGGTCTGGCTGTAAATGCCTTGGAGGCCTCCAGAGCCCAGGGGAGTGAGTCCCTTATGTGGGAGAATGTCCCCTGGAAGGCTCTTCTGCAGCTCCTGCTGAACCAGACCCCACTAGAGGGCACAGCTCAGCTACCATTTAAGACAGAGAGGATGCTGCTGCCCAGTCTCATTTCTGAGCTGGACAGCCAAACAGACACCAATCCATGAGAGATGGACTGAGGTCTCCTTCCAGAAGTGTGGATGGACAGACAAGCTTCTCTGTTCTTTGTGCCCCAAACAACGGGAATGTGAACATCTCTGACAAGCACTGTTGCAGTGCCAGGAAGACAGAGGTTTTTCCCATGTGCCTCTGTCTGCTTGCCTGCTTCTTGTGAGGGAAAACATCCAGGGTGGATCAGACCTCCTTCAGTGGTGAGTGGGTGGCAAATGGAGACTGTGGCTGCATGGATACTGGATGGGTAGAGCACCCAGAGCATCCTGCACAAACCTAGAGATGCACCTCACTGCGCTTCTGCAGTGAAGAGTTCCTCACCTGAAATAAATTTTAAAACTGGGCATGGGCCGTTTTTCCAAGATTTAGGGCCTGCATTTCATTTTACGGTCACCTGGTGTAATTACATCATGAATATTTGGAGGATGGGTTTGGCCACAGGAATGGTGTGGATCAAATCCACCTGGAGCCCCCTTGTAGACTTTTCCCCACTGCTCCACCTCAGCCTTTTTATTTGATTTTTAACTATGAAGGAAAGGCTGACACGTCAGTGGTGCACAAGAATTCCAGAGGAGGTCAAAATAAAACTTCTTAGCATGCAAGAATAATTCCAATAATCTTGTATTTTTGGCTCTGTCTGCTGTGTAACCTTGAGCAGGATGTCTCTCCTTCCTCCTTTCTCTGAGTTAAAGGAGGCACAAGCACAGAGATCTTTGTGGGGCAGTTTAGAAACTCCTGGAGGGTTCTTTTTCAGTGGTTGTGTAGCACTTGATTCTCCCTGACTGTGAGGAAGCATCGATACAGGCACTGTAAATCCTCCCTTGCTTAAGGAAGAGCGGTTGTGTGGGAAAGGCAGCAGAATATGGCAATAAAAGCACAATCCTGAGCTGAAAACAAAGACTGAAACTTCAGGTTTGCCTCTTGTTTGCTGTCTGCCTGTGGGAAGAGTTCTTTTTTTTCCCCTGACTTGTTTCTCCCTCTCTCCTTGAGCTTATCCACATGGATTCCATGTGGAATCCATTCCTGGTGGTCCCTGTGCAGGCAGCTCACTTCAGGAGGTCTGCTCACTGTCAAGGCTCCCACACTATTGAAATGATGTTCAGGCTTTGTATTGCTCTGAAATTATGCTCATCTTCATAATTTTTGGTCCTCTGAAGTCCCTGAATACCACAAAATCACTCCTGATGGGTCAGTTTGTAACCAAAACACTCTCATTTCTTATTTTTTCAAGAATAAACACCTGAAAGCACGGTCAGCAAAATAAATTCAAAACAATCTTTCCATCCAGAGGTCACAACAAATGATGTTCTCAAAACTGTTTGCCACACCTGTGCTGTTAAACATGCCATCCCTTGTTTGTGTGCTGGTTTTCATACAAAACATGGCTAAAGAGTTAAATCACAAAATGGAAATGCTGGAAGTGTCCCAGTCTTTGCTGTTTCTCCTTTTCTGTGTGTGATGAAGTAATGAAAACCCAGGGCATTACACTGATGATCATAAAGGCAAGATCTGTCATCACTGCCATGGAGAATTAAAAGGTCATTTTGTTTTGAGAGGATCAAGGGTTGTGCCTTTGCTAATGAAAAATAAATAAATAAATAAAACTTGAGGTCCTCACTGTTACAGTGATAAAAAGGTTAAGACATATTTTAAGGATTGGTGGAGTTGTAATGGTGAACAGTTCATTTACACTGTGGCTCAAAACTGTGAGCCTGGCCTGAGCTGCTTCAGGCCTCTAAAATGCTCATCTTCCTGAATTAATTATTAACGTTGCTAAAACACTCCAGAGATTGCCCTGGAAACATTAAACAAGCTTAATATTAATAGCTCCCAGATGATAAGTGATGGTGAACATTAGCATGTGTTAAAAACCGAGGAGGGAAAACAGCTACTGACTACAATAAACATTTGAAGACTGGTGGCATTAAATTACAAAAAGAATACAAGTGTGAACCACAATAAAGGCTTTCCTACAGCATTAACGCTTGAAGAGACAGGTGAGATTGTTTTTGCCTCTGAAATTACACTTGACAGGTCACAATAAATAGCCTTGAGATATGTGCTGAGGTTCTTGCCATATGTCTAATAAGTAAAGTGCAGCTTGGGTGAAAAGTAAATGTATGTGCCTTGCTCGAGTAAAGAAGTCTGCATTGAACATTTTGCTTATCTCAAACTTCCCTTTTCTCAGCAGATGTTGGCCAGGAAGATCCCCCTCCAGGAGTCCAGCCCAGGAGAGCTGCCTTTGGCTCTAGCTGGGTACCTGACTTCAAAGGAAAAGCCGCTCCTGAGGGCCATGGAAACAGAGGAAATGGTTCTGTGACACAAGAGACATCATTATCTAGAAAGGTGCAGGTCTGGCAGCATTTTATGTCATTAAAGCATTTAAGCACTCCCTTCCACTTGCAGGGTCTGGTGTCTACCCTGAGCTCCATGTGCCACTTTTTTTGCCAGTGGGGATGGACCTTGACCTCTGAGGAAAATTTGGTGGCAACTGGCCAGCTGGCATCAGCTTTTAGTGTGGGACTGGCAGAGTGATCACACGTGCTCCCTTAGGAAACCAGGCTAAAAATGTCAATAGGAGGTACCTTTCCAAGCAAAGGCTGTAGAGGAGCTCCCTGAGAGCCAAAAGTTGCTCAATAATCTCCCCCAGCAATGCTTCATCTCTCTGTGTTTGTGAGGCATTTGTATCAAATGTAACCGAAAATGGTTTGCCTGTGCATAGAAAGATAAATATTTAAGCAATGCTGTCTAGCACAGACTTGAAAAGCTCATGTGGGTGTGAAGATGAGCTTAGTTTCCCCAAAGTCCCCACTCAGCTTTGGGGATGCCTAGCCCAGAAAACTTCACAGGGCATTTTATGACAGGTTTTGCCTTTCCATGGCAGCCAGGCACAGTTTTGCTTTTTCAGGTCACGTCTAAATGTTTGGCTGGTTTTCAGCTGGTTTTTAGTCTCAGGCACTGGGTGTTGCAGGCATGGTCCTGTATAGGCACAAGAATAGAAATTATTTCATCAGTTTGAGCCTGAGTAACCTCGTTTAAGGCCAGATGCTGCTGGAAGAGTTGTAAAGCAGTCATCTTGGGCAGAGGTGAAATGAATCATCTGCTGCCAATAAACTTGGAAGGAACAGAGATGCCTGGGGGAGGGCGGGGACACCATTATCTGCTGTTACCTCCAGCAACTCCTTTTATAATTGAAAAGGGTATTAAAAATTATTTTGGGAATTTTTAATTAGTTGAGTTGAACCACTAATGTGCTCCGGATGTTTCGGAAACTTAACCTAGTAACTTCCCCTAAAGAGGCCACGCAGAGAAGTGTGTCCTCCCTGCCTTTCCCCTCTGCCACCACAGCTCCAAGGTCAGAGAGGATGAAAACCTCTGCAGAAACTGAAGTTGAGCAACAAAGGCAGTGCCTGTCAGCCCCTTGGGGAGGTGCCTCCTCCTAACAGTGCCCAGACATCCATGGCTTAAGGCTGGAAACCCTGCAATATATTGAGTATCTGTCTTTAGGGAAAGGCACAGATAGGAAAGGCAGAAGGCAAGAGGAATGAAAAGCAGAGACTTGGTGTCAGAGGCCCTTCTGCTCCTGTCTCTGGCATCTTTCTCCAGCATGATCCTTGATAAGTTGTTCAGCTAGCTGTGGAAATTGGTAATTTCTAGATGCAAAATATTTTACTTTCTGTGCAGTTTGGGGTATTCTGTGCTTTATCTACCTATTGATTTATTTGTTTACTGTTTTTACAGCAGCTGATACAAAAGGGTTCTGCAGCAACTCATTCTGTTTGAAGGAGAGGAAAATGATATTTCTAATTGTTGCTACAATGGGAGGGAAAACTAAACACTGGAGATACTGACAACACTTGCCTGACTGTTTCGGCTCTTTGTTGATGGAGAAGAGAGGAGCTGATTCCTTCACATTCCTACTGGGAAGGATCAGATGGGTTTTAGTGCTGCAATAATTAATGCAGAGGAAAAGCTCACAGGACAAAGGCAGAGCACAGTACCTGCTGCAGGGCTGGGGTGGATGAACAGGGTTGGGATGCCCAGTGAGGCAGAGGGCAGGAAGACCATGCTGGGCAGGTGAGTCAGCCCCATAGGCCATTCGTCAGTCACTCTGCATGGAAATCCAGGAATGCTATGGATGCCAGAAAAATGTGTTATGATTTAAAATCAGATGCACCAGCTTTAACACACTGTATCATCTCAGATGTTTTGTCTCTGTTTCCTCTAATGTTTTGTTACCAGTATCATCTTTCACTTCCCAGTTTAAGCAAAGTCCTTTATTTCAGGAAACTATAATGACCTGTCTTCCTGCCCTGCTGGTGATTATCCCAGCTGGAATGAGAAAGCACCAGCATGGCTTTAGGTAAGCCAGGAATTGTTAGCTGCCACGGCTGTTTTGCCGCTGTTCTGTGTGGGTGGGTGACTGGAGAGGTGACAGGAGGTGGGGTAGGGATGCACAGCTTCAGATCATAAAGCAGAACCACGAGACATCACACAGCTCTTCTGTCTGATATCAAGTGGTTGGAACCATTCACTGAGAACAGGCCTGGCAATTTTTCACTTTGCTGCAGAACAGGTGAGTGGAAAATACCTCCTCCCTGACAAGAATGAAAGATGGTTTGAAGCAGAGCACAGCTTTCTGTGCTTGAGAAGAGGGACGGTTTGCCTCTGCCTTGGATGGATCTGGATAGATTTCCATGGGGACAATAAATGGCACCTCCTTCCCCTCTTCCACTCCAGCTGAGGGAGTTTTAACTGTGATGTGGTTTCCCAAAAGCTCTTCCAAAAGCATGTTCATACGACATTTTACAGAACACTATGACTAATTAGTGCAAGCACTTGGTCTTTTGCAAACAATCGGTTGTTTTTAGGCCATGTGTTGTGGCTATGTTTTACTCGAGTCCAAAACAACTGGCGTTTAAGGAAATCTGGAGGGCCTGGTTGGAAAATGTGGCTCAGCTTAATGCTGCAACATTTGGGATGGGAGTGGATGAGGCCACACAGCATGGAGCAGGAAAAACACAGGGAAACTTGTAGCAAGGCCGTGTGATTCCTCACTCCCGTATCTCCGGGCTGTCAGTGGGGTGAGCACACCCGCACCACGGCAGCAGGAATGCTTTGATATATTAATCCCAAAGTGATGCAGGGTTAGTTTCTCAGCTGCTCCAGCTGATGTAATGCATTGTTTGCACCGAAGCCAGCCTGATTTTGTCTGGCTGAAGGATTTACTCGTTCAGACTATGTTTTTGGACAGATGTAGAGGCTGTATTCCCAAATTAAATATATACATTGATCTCTCGCCTGGGTTCTGCCTGGAGTTCAGGCAGAGGGGATGCAAGGCATCCCACAGCCTGGAATAGGTTTCATGCCCACAGCACTTGAGGTAGGGAACAAGGAGTGTTTTTAGACTAGGTGGAAGAGACAAGGATGTCTTTTCTTCTGGAAATAGCACAGGGCTCTCTTAAAATGTAGCTTTTTTTACACATCAAGAGGGGAAGCCACAGGAGAAGCAGCCAAATTTGGAGCTCAACAGTGCTGTGGCAGGCTGGGAATAGCAGATAGGAGCAGAGAGAGCAAACAACAGACCATGACCATCCGGCTTTGGGAGGCAGCCTGGGATGGTTTTGGCTCCCCACAACCCCAGCTGCTGTGGAGCTGGCTTCACTTTGCTCTGCTGAAACACTGAGCCATGGCATGTCTGCTGCTAATTAGATTAGGTCCACAGAGGCTGCCTTGAGCGGGTTCTGGTTTTTGCCTGAGATGTGCTGTTCTCAGTGAGCTCAGTCATGGCTGGCACGTTGCAGGTGAGCTCCCTGCCTGGCACAGTCACACAGAGTGCACGTGTTGGTCTGGGTGAAGGCTGGCTTGTGCCCTCCAAGCAGGAGCATTGGTGGGACAGGAACAACCTCTCTGGGGTCACTGAGTGTCAGCTGGGGGTGGATACCCATGTCCCAGATTTCCTGGCAGGGTAAAAAACCTGCAGTGTTTGGACACTAAGGCAGACAGACTTGACATACCCAGCTACTCACAACCTCTTTTGGGATGCATGCTCAGAAATTTGGCAAGAAATCTCTGGTATCCGGACTAAAATTATATATGGTCTGTTTAGCTGTATGCTTTTGTGCTGACTTGGCCTTAAGCTTTACATAGCATCATCCCCATCCCACTTATCTCCAAAGGACTTTACAGAAGAGAGATGCAGCTTGAACAGACAAGCCAACCCCTTCTCGTCTCAGTGAAGTCCTCCTGCTGCTTATCCTAGGAGCTTTTCTCTCCACAGCTATTTTTAATATGAAAAAGTAGACTTGCACACACCATTTTAGGTAAGGTCTTGCAGATGGTTGTGCAATGACCCTTTCTTGAAGTGCTCTCAACATTAAATGCAATGTTTTGGTGTTTCTGTTGTGATGGTGGCACGCAACCAACCCATGGCCAGTTTATGATCCCAGAACTTCCTCCTTTTCCCTTATTAACAAATGGTGATGTGATGAATTTAGCCTTTGGCATGGTACTGGCTGTCTGCTTGATTTCACTCCACTTGTTTCTCAAGTCCTTAACCTTTTGTATGACTTTAC
Source organism: Pseudopodoces humilis (assembly GCF_049639895.1). Classification (NCBI taxonomy): domain Eukaryota; kingdom Metazoa; phylum Chordata; class Aves; order Passeriformes; family Paridae; genus Pseudopodoces; species Pseudopodoces humilis. The sequence continues at coordinate 35,639,675 of NC_142207.1, read as the reverse complement.
CCTCCTTTTTTGGTGACACTTTAACACTGTGTCATCAGCTTATTTCATTAGTGCTGTCCTACTTGTGCCAGGGTGCAGATGAAAACACTAAATGAAATCAACCCCAAGGTTAACCTTTGAAAAACTCCCTCCTAGGGAAGGTTTTTCCTCAACCCTAAAAGTGATCCAACGCTGAGACCTCGAGATCCCCAAAGTGGCATCCTCAGTGACCTGTGAGAAATTTACAAATGAAAAACTATCTCTCATGGCATTCCAAGGTGATTAGAGGAGGCCAATAACTCATTGAGGGGTTCTGGCAAGATGAAGCCAACCAATAAGGTTTCTTCAGAAAAAAAATCCCACATCCACTCTGCTGTTGGTAAAAGCGAACAAGGTCTGCTGCTGTTGTGGGATTTTTTTTCTCCAGTCCTCATAAAGCTTGGCTTAGAAGCCCACAGTATTCTCCTTGGACAACCCAAGCTCATGGATCTCTTTTTTGGACCAACTGGGAAGACACTAATCAGTTCTGGCTTTGCTGTGTGACTACAGACAGACTCCAGGCTAGACATGACAAAGCTAGGCAAGGCTCCCAAAGGGCCAGAGCTCTGCTGATGCAAATAATGACCCTGCTGACTTGAAGAGACGGAATAACAGTAAGAAATTTCATCCAGGCAAAATACACATGGACACCACCAGTCTCCTGAGCCCAGTCTTGACACTGCTCAGATGTGGCAGCACACCTGAAAGCTTTTCCCAGGAGGTCTGATTTGCTAGAGAGGATCACCTTGGGCTCCCTAGGAAGTCTAATAAAGTACAAGCCCTTTAGCTGCACCAGTGTTTTTTTTATTTTCCTGCAGAATTTCAGTGCCAGCACATACTTGTCTGTGATGTAATTTTTTTCCATTAATAAATCTGCAGACCCTGCTGGATATCACTGCTGTTATGTTTGCAAAATATTGCAATACTAATGGAGCCCTGCTCATCTCATGTATCCTGACAATCTCAAATATTGGCCTCCTCAGTGTAGATTTTCCAAGGTCTTGAAAGCATTCCACTCTCCTTGGACTAATGGACATCTTGTTAAAGCTGTCAGGTTTCATTTCTGGTTTGGCAGATGCCATGACCTTACAGAGTGGCAGAGTGGAGAGGTGCCCTTGTGTTTGCTTTTAACATCCTCACTCAGCCACTGGATTCCCCTATCCCAGGGCTTGCCTCTAATAGAAATGTAATCACATTTTTCTGCACAAGACACAAAACCACCCATTTTATTATGAAAAAGCAGTTTGTCAAGTGCACCACCACCAGTTTTAACAGCTGATTGCTTATTCTGATTCTCAACAGAGAGGTTTTGCAAGAGGCTTTGGTTTAAGAGCAGCACAGAGGGAAAACTGCATCTTTTAGGGTGTGCTCTGCACAAAGCAGCCTCCTTGCACACGGGATACTGGAGAATGAGGGGTGTATTATACACTTAAAACAGACCCCTTTAAAACTGGCATGGGATACTCAGTGTTGTCCAGCCATCATTCATCACAGTCATGACTTTCAGACAAAACGAGCCTCACCCTCCTGTTGCTTGTTAAAATAAGGAATCTATGTTCAGTGTTTTATTTTCATTCACTGCTCTCCACAGCCAAAACCAACGTGGTTTGAACCATTATTTCAAGTTTATCTGGACAAATTATCTATGTATACTATTTTTATAGCAAGATGGCTTATTTTGTCTATATTCAAAGAAAAAAAAATTACTATGCATGTCTGGAATGCAGGAGAGGAGAAGGATTTCTTACACTGCAGAGCACATTCAGTGAGTGATTTGAAATCTGACTGCAGTCACCCACCAGTGGTTTCTCTTCCAATTTCTCTGCTTTACTCTTTTAATTCTTCCTTCCCTCCTCCATCTTTCTTTCCCCCTTACCATGTATTTCCTTCCTCTCTTTCTTCCTCCTTCTTCCTTTCTCCCCTACTCTATTTCTTTCTTCTCTCCCCTTTCCATCCTTCCCCTGGATTTCTTTTTCTCTCTGTTTCTTCCCTCTCCCTTTCTCCCACCCATTTCTTTTCTCCTTCCCCTGTATTTCTTCTCCTCTCTCTTCCCCCTTCGACATCCCCCATCCTCCCCCCCCCCCCCCCCCGATTTCTATTCCCCCTCTATTTCTTTTCCCTCTTCCCTTCTCCCTTTCTTTTGTCCCCTTAATAGTCGGTTTTTGGATTAAAAATCCTGCCTTAGCCCAAGGCTCTGCAAAGCTTTCAGCCAGGCAGGCAAACATCAGTGATGCAAATCCTACTGCACCCCTGAACGTGGAAATTCCTTGCATGGATACGGTGATGCAGCTGCACAGGTGGCTGAAATCCCTGGGTAACAGGGACCTAAAAATAAGGCACTGCCCCGCCTCTTTAGCCAGGATTGCTCAAAGGGCAGGGGCAAGTGTGAGGCTAAGGGCTCAGGGAATGAGTTATGCAGAGCCTGAAAGGGTGGTAGCGATAAGCCAGGGCTTGGGGAGGTGAAGAAGGGAAGCCTGAGGGATATCCAGGAAAACCAGACCCAGCAAAGCTTGCCTCCAGGGTGAGAGCTCAGTTTAAAGCCCCTGTGCTGCCTTGCAAAGCATGCCCTTTTTAATCCACTTGTCTGGGGTCAGAGTAAACCTGACACCCAATCTGAGGGTGTGACACACGTTCTGCTGCCCAGGCAAGGTGGGGGACTCATCCATCTGCTTCTGCTGACAAAATAATCATTTGATTCTTGCAAAGATAAACAGGTGCAAGGAGCAACATCGATGCAGTATCACTACCCAGTCAGTCTGAGGATGACTCAAATCTCAGGTGTTGTACATGAAAACTGCCAAAAAATATTGAGCAGGCAGGTGTTGCCTTTTATTTCGATTAATTTTAAATCAATGGTAAAATTAAAGATTTTACATAAAGATTAAATGCAGCTTTCTGGTCAGAAGGGAGTGGGTGGGTTTTGTAGTCCTGTTCTTTGTTTTATGTAATAACATTAGCTTGAGAGACTTTAATTCATATTTAGGGAATTAGCATGAAAATTGAGGTATAAGGGCTGTGAAAAGAATCCCAGAAAATACATGTTCCTTGTCAAAGTGAATTAATTAAGCACTGATGTACTTGACACTAAAATTAATCATGTCCACTTATACTTGATAGGAAAATTCATTGTTGAAGAGACCCCACAGGGCTATTAAGATGTGTGAGGTGCCATGGCACGAAGAGTTGTGTTTCTGTCTTGCTCCCCTTCTATTTGTGGCAGAGGAACCCTCCAGCTTTACAGCTGGTGAGGTTTCAATGTCCATTTCCATGATTTCCATGTGTCTGGTCCTGGGCTCCTCAGGACAGGAAGCTCCTGGAGGGGATCCAGCAGAGGCTGCAGAGGGGATGAAGGGATTGGAGCATCTCTGAGGAGGAAAGGCTGAGGGAGCTGGGGCTCCTCAAGAGGAGCCACAGCTGAGAGGGGGCCTCTGTAATGTGTATAAATATCCAAAAGGTGGGTGCCAGAGCATGGATCAGGCTCTGCTCCATGGGCCCAGCAACGGGACACGAGAACAGGCAGATGCTGATGCCCAGGAGTTCCACCTGAACAGGAGGCAGAAAATCTTTCCTTGGCAGTGACCAAGCAGGGAACAGAGAGTCCAGAGAGGGCGTGGAGTCTCCCTCAGTGGGGATATTTCAGAGTCCTCCGGACACAATTCTGTGCTCTGCGATGTCCCTGCTGGAGCTGGAAGGTTAGACCAGATGACCCTTTGTGGTCCCGTCCAATTTGACCTATTCCGTAATTCTGTAATTTCCTAGGGCAGGGAGCCCAGGCACCCCAGCGGGAAGGGGGATGGCCCACAGCGGGGCTGAGGGAGCAGGAAGGGGCATGAGGGGAGCAGCAGGGACCGCGCACACCCCGATTTTGGGTGGCGAGGAGCGTGAGCAGTTACCATCCCACACACACACCGATTTCGGATGGCGAGAACAGAGAGCAGGGTCCCTCATACACTCCCCCTTCCCCCCAAAATTTCAGGCGGTGAGAGCAGCGAGCAGAGACCCCCAAACACACCCCGATTTTGGGTGGTGATGGGAGCGAGGAGGAATCAGACACACACCCCGGTCTCGGGTGTGGGGGCAGCGGGCGGGCACCCACAGCCCGGCCCCTCAGGGCGGGGGGCGGCGGCGCATGCGCGGGGCGGGGGGCGGTGACGGCCGTGCCGGCGGAGGCGGCAGAGGCGGCGGGAGGGTCGCTCTGGGCCGGTGGGCAGCGGCTCCGGCTCCGGGTTCGGCTCCGCTCCGGGCCGGGCCGGGCCGGTCGGGACTGCCCCGCCATGGGGACGCCGGGCGCCGGCCGCAAGCGGCTGCCGAACCGGGAGCGCCTGACGGCGGAGGACGATGCGCTCAACCAGATCGCCCGCGAGGTGAGCGGCGGGAGGCGGCACCCCCCCTTCTCCCTTCTCCTCCATCCTCCTCCCCTCGCCTTCCCCCCTGGGCTCCCCCGAGCGCCGCGCAGGCGCCCCCGGCCCCCGGCACCGCGGCGGATGAAGGGCGAGGTGGAAACCCTCCTTCACCCCCGGCTGTGCCGCCATCCCCGGGCACCGCTCCGGCGGTCGGTGAGGGAAGGGCGTGAGGTGCCGGAGCCCCCCCGCTCCAGCCCCTCAGGAGGGAACGTCCATCGCCAGCCACTGCTGCTGAGAACCACCGGGATTGGTGTTAACCACTGGAAATAGGCCGCTCGGGTGTGTTATGGATACGTATAAATCATAGAATCACAGCGTGGTTTGGGTTGGAAGGGATCCCAAGGATCATCTCGTTCCAAGCTCCCTGCATGAAACACCCTCCAGTATCCCAGGTTGCTCCCAGCCCCGTCCAAGCTGGCCTGGAACACTTCCAGGGACGGGAGTGAAAAATGAAAGCCAGAATACTGCAAGGTGATGCTGGGTGTGGGTATAAGCGAACCCTCTAACTTGGAAACTGATTTTTGTATTGCTGCCCACCAGACACTGCATCGTGCTCAATGTGACTTTAACCTTCAAAACCAGCTGATTGCTGATGCTTCCTGCCTCCTTATTCTTCTGCACACTTAAATTGGTTCAGTGGTAACCAAGATAATGGCAATTTGGTTTTTATGTTTCCTAAATCTGACCAAGTCTGTTCTCCATCCTTGCCATGGCAGTCCTCCAGTGGGGGAAAAGGGGGATAAGCAGCCCTGGGGTTTTTCTCCAGTAGGAATCCTATGAGAAAGATGAAGAGAGGCAATTTACAGGAGCATGTAGTGACCGGACAAGAGGGAACGGATTCAGACTGAAAAAGAGCAGGGTTATATGGGGTATTAGGGAGAAATTCTTCCCTGTGAGGGTGGTAAGGCTGTGGCACAGGTTGCCCAGAGAAGTTGTGGCTGCCCCATCCCTGGAAGTGTCCAAGGCCAGGTTGGATGGAGCTCTGAGGAACCTGGTTTGGTGGAAGGTGTCCCTGCCAATGGCAAGGGGTTGACCTGAGGTCCTTTCTGACCCAAACCATTCTGTGATTCAGTGTCTAAACTGCTGCAGTGCTGCTGCTGAAGGTGGCCATCCTTATCCTCTGGCATGGGTTATGTGTGTCAGGCCAATTGGTGTTGGTGTGGGTTACAAGAGAAATTGCTCTTCTGGAAGAATTTTAGATCTCTCTTGGTTTCCTTTCCGGATTCACAGCTGCAGCAGGATCAGGTGAATGCTAATGTATAGCTTATTTTTGGTGGCACTGGCTGGCAGGTTGAGTTAGCTGTGACATCGTGCTCCTTATTACACCAATGGCTTTCCAATTGTTGTGCACCATTTTCAGGTAGTTTGTAGCATCTTTGGAATACATTTAGTTGGCTGAGCTTTGTGTGAGTGATTCAGTGTGTTCTCTGAAGTCAGATTTTTGTGGCAGGGTGATGAGAAGGTTCCTAAGGATGGAGTTTGAGGTAGGAGGACAAGAATGTCTCATGTCCTGGACATGAGATAACAAGTAAGAGTGATTGTGCTGTCTGTTAGAGTAATGATAATACCCTAAGAACTGTTCTGGGATGAGGGTTTGAATTCCACAACTGTGTCCTGGCCGTGCTGTCATTTGATTAAGGAAGACATCAGTTTCTAACAAGGAACCCAGCTGCTCTTTTCTGTTGCACGTTTTTCTCCCACTTTCTCTTTTTCTTTATCTTAGATCTGCTTTTCCCTGCATTGTGTATTGGTTTGAGGACTCAAATATTGTGGTGGTTCATGGCTTTTTTTTTTTCCTTCCTTCTCCTGGGGTTTGTTTAAAGGACAACTCCATTTGCTCAAGAAACCCAACACAAGCATGTCTTTTATCTTTTCCCTTGAGTGCTAAAACTGTGAACTGCCAAGTTCAAGGTTCAGCATTTTCCCATATTATTTTATCTATTTGCATTACTCTGTCTCAGAGCGCTTTAATTGTTTTGTTGTTTAACTGCCTCTTCTCCACACAAAGGATCCCAGATGAATCCTTCTGCGTGATCCAGTCTTAAAATATGTCAACTAAGCCTTTTGTCTCTCCTTAGCAAGGATGTTGGGGGTCTCCATGTTAAGAAGGTAGGAGGGTTACTGATATTCTGGCTCTTCCAGCCTTCCTCACAGCTGTTTAGACAAAGCTGGGACACAGACATGTTGCTTTTGCACATAGATTTTTCACTCCTGTCTTTGCTTTGGTCCTTTGTTATCCAGAAGCCAGAGGTGCTGGCAAGTTATTTGCAGATCCTAGAGTCTCATTTTCCTGATGTCCATACGGGAGCCAAAGAGAGCATCCAAACTAGACTGGTTCACAGAGGTATCTTTTATTTTGTGGTTGTCAAAATATTTTGGCAAACCCACCGTTCTCGCTCTGATACGTGCTCCTATAAGAAGACAGCAAGACTTGCAAGGACTTTTTGAAACTCCTGCCATTTGAATATAAATTTGTTTGGATTTGCACCTGGGATGTCTTGCTCTGTGTCTTGCACAGACCAAGAGAGAGCCTGGTGTGGTGAAGGGGGCAGTGAGAGCAATCGGGAGGGGAAGTAACTGAGCAACAGGAAGGAAATGGTGAGAGTGAAGCATCTTGTAGTGACAAGGGTTTAGTAGCAGTATTAGTCATGTTAATCAGTAGCACTTTTAATGTTTGAGACATTAAACATCTGAGTTAATCACCTTGTCTAGACCTATTCAGAGCAGAGGTAGAAGGTGCAGTTACTGCAAATCACTTCCATCAGGAGAGGATAGTGCTGTACCACCAATCTGGCTGCAGAGTTTGACAGGCACGGTAATTAAGTGGATGGCAAATATGTAAATATAATTAGCACAAAACACGGTGTTCTGAGTTTCTGACAGACTCACAGACTGCCACTCAGGATTTGCTGTTCACACACCTGCCTTGTGCTGCTGAGCTTGTTTTTTCCCGGGCGTCAGCGAAGCCGATCAATGATCTGCTTCTCCGCTTTCAGGCTCGCCTTGACGCCAGTAGATTGTTCTGTGTTTAGGTCAATGGAAACCTTTGGGCTCTTTCATTCCCCTTGGTGAGCACATGCCAGCAGTGTTTGCAAAATCTAGCAGTTTGATACTGCTCAAGGTCTGTGCCAGCAGAGCCAGCGGGAGCTACGGCCGCGTGCTGCGCGCTCATCTGTCCGGACGGAGCGCGTGTGGCTCGGGAAGGCACAGTCCTGCCCAGCTGAGCCTTCCAGGAGCTGGCTTCCTGCTTGGATTAGATGGCTTTGATGTGATTACTTGAGACATTGTTCCTAGGGGAATATCTTTTTTGCTAATTTCCACTCCCCTAGCTGCAGGAATAATTGTTGTGTGAGCACGAGTTCTGAAAATCCAACAAGGAGCTGATATTTCTCTTGTAGGCTGATAATATTAGTTACTGTTTTTTATTTTCTTGAATGAGGAAGGACAAGGTCAATTTCATGTTTGTATTAGGAAAGTAATTGACACCTTGTTTTGCCACAGTTTTGCGGACAGATATGTGTTACACTTCTCAGAAAAATGATCCTGCCATGTGTCCTCTCTGTGCTAGAAATCTTCATCCACCATTTTACAGAGCAGAGTTCTTTAGATAATAGTTAATTTGAAATTATTTATTTAAGCAATATAATTTGTTTTTATTGTTAAAGAAAGTAATGTTGTGAGGGTTGTGCCTTCACTCTTTGTACACTTTATGTCACTTCCAAGAACTGTCACCTACCTCTTTGTACATACATAATTATACTTTTTTTTAAAATTAGCACGATCCATTTATGGATCATACATTTGACTATTTCACTGAAGTAATCAGTTTGGGCATTGATCTGTATTTTTAGTGATTCAAAAATTGGGATGTTACACTGCTGTGAAGGAGCAGAAAGTGCTGCTAATTAGAAAAAGCTCAAAATGCAGACGAAACCAGCCAGCCAGGTTTAATGGTTACAGTGAGAAGGCAGTAAGTAACTTCAGCAGGCTAACTTGGAGTTTAGGGACTAGTGATGAGATGCTATGATGGCTGAATGTAAAATCTGTTAAATTGAGGGGTTAATTTGGGGGAGAAAACTCTGTTTTATACAACAGTTTGGGTGACTTCCATAAATAGAGATGAAAACAATTTAGTACAAATTGAAGCTAAAGCAAGCAGAGTGGCTATTTGTATATGGGTATGCAAGCCACACAAACTTTATTGAACTGTTATGCAAACCAGAGCATTTAAAGCAGTGTGTTCCCTAAGGATATACTCCCTTAGGATATGTTCCCTATGTATTAGATCTGTGTGCCTCATTAGGGTAGAGGTGGAACTTTTTTGAGCAGTATTTGGCATTATAGATGTGTGAAGGCTTTTGTAAGCTGGGTGAATGTTCCAAGAAAAGCCCTTAGAAACAGCCTGGCTTATGTAGCACCAGTACTTGACTTATATTTTTATTGCATTACTTTTTCCCTTTATGAGTGTTAATGTATGATCCAAACAAATGATCTGAAAAAAGCATGTCTGGCTTTTCTGTTCTAGAACAGAAAGTTATGAAAGCAAGGGATGCTCTTGGAGGGCTTGACTCAGCCTGGCTGACCTAAATATAGGAAGGAAGGAGGACTTTGTAGGCGAAGCTTGCCAGTAGGGCGTGGGGAATTGTTCTAAATTTGAGATGATTTTATGTGGCAAATATGCTCTTCTTCAAACTCTCCTTTTTCCATAATGCTTTACATCCATATAGCCAGCAAATGGCATTGGCATCACTTACAATCTCTCCCAAAGTAAATGTGTGAAGGAGCAGTTTAAAGAAGTGAGATAAAAATCTGGAGACCCATCTCATGTTGGTTAAACTGGGGACTGGAAGCTGTCTTACAATCTACCTCTCAACTTGAAGCAATTAGCTGCCTTTTTCTGTGTCCATGCTTGGCCTGAGTCCCTTTCAGCTGTTCTCCTGCTGTCTGAGGAAGCAGCTGTTTAGGAACTGTGATTCCTGTTTCAGTCAAGCAAGGGACTACTGGTAGGATTAACAGCATGGGAAGCCCAGCCTCTGTCTTTGTAAGCCCAGATGCTGAGCTTGGCTGCAGGATGTAACACTAATCATTACCTCATCTAGAAGGATGTTTTTCCAGGCCTTTTGCTGGATAAAGTTGGAGCTCAAATGTACTTGCAAGGCTTTCAACACGGGGATCTCTTTTTTTTATTTTTTTTTTCATCCTTTGCTTGCAAGGAGCGTAATCCACGTAGTATTTTGGGCTTGTGAAGCAAGGTATTTGTCCCTCCTGTCAAGTGAGCAGGTTGCCAAGAGCAGTGAATGTGTCTAGCTAGACTGGAGCTCTCGTAGGCAATCCTTAAAATAGCAGCTCTGAAATATCAGCTGTTGTCTCACTGGTGCTGAAATACTTTTTGGGGAGAAGCTGCCCACTGGAATGGTGTGGGGGGGGAGGGGTAAGGGAGCTGCAGTAAACCAAAGTTTCCTTCAGAAAGGTGGCTTTGAGGGTTTATATTAAACCCCAGAGAAGGGAAGGTGCATGGTCCCTTCAATACCAGAAGCAGAGAAAGCTCCCTGATAACTGGTGCTCTTCCACCTCTGAATTCACCAGTGTCACAGCTGGCCTTGCATGTAGTAGAAAAATAGCTGATTTTTGGGCTTCATCACACAGTAAAGATGAGGGAAGTGCTTAAGGGCTTCTTGTCAGAAGACATTTGTAGACTTTAACTCCCAAGACACTCTCCTTTCCTTCACCTTAGTTATGGAACAAGAAGTAGGCTGAAGAACTTTCCTGGCTAATGCTGGGAAAATAAACTGATATGTGCACTGAAATGAGAACAAATACATTTCAAAAATATATTTCAAAAGCATCCTTACGGGCAGATTTGATGTAGAAGTTGCAAGAAATGTAAGGCAACTCTCAAAGGCCTGGCAGTAGAAGATTTAGCTGTTGAAATGAAAGCTTGGTGTGGCACAATAAATACTAAGTAAAGTAGTACTTCAGTGGAAACATGTGATGGTTTTAGCTATGCAGGAAGAGCCCTGCAGTGCATGCAATGTGCAAATGATTTCAGGTAGCTGAATGGCCACGTGACATAATTTTCTGTTATGAAGATGTGGAAGTTCTGGTCATGCTGTTAAAAACTCATGGTTTTGGGGGTCTGCAGAGAGGGTACAAAAGTCTGGGAAAACACAGAAGCACTGTTTTGATGTTGGCAGGAATGTGCTAGAACTCTGCCCACTGGGAGAGTTTGACAAGTGTCCTAACCTAGACCACAGCACCAAAGGCTTTTCCAGTTAATATTTGGATGGTTTCTCATTCTGCCTTTAAACAAACTTAGCTAAGTGGCATGAGGCATGAAGGGCAAGGCTTGGGAAGCATTTCCCAATGAGCAGAGCTAATAGCACTTTTATGGCCTAACCAGCTGAGAATTTTGGGTTTTGAGAGAAGATACAAACGAACTTATGACTAATGCTGTTTCCAAGACTGAGTGTCGCTTGTTTTGGGATGTGGATGTGCGCCTAAACCAAAAACTGGGCAGAAATGGGTGGATCCCTGGCTAAACTCTGTCGAGTGTCCTCCCCAGATGGATTTGACTTGTACTTGAGCATCCAGCCTGCAATTCTGTGCTCTGTTCCTCCATCCCCTCAATGTTTCACATTTTCCTGGAAGTGAAGTTCTGATTCGCTGTGTGCCTACGTCAGGAATTCTGAAAGGAGAGATGTTTGTCTTCAAATAGTTTGAAAAAATGTTTGTTTTAATCTCAGATATAAAAATGTGCAAGTTTTAACAAAATTATCTCTTTCTAGGTTGAGGAAGGATGGGTGTTTTGGGATTTGGATATGCTTGAACATAAAGGGCACAGCTCTGGTCTAAAACTTCAAGTGATTAGTTCTGACTTGAAAGTTTCACCGAATACGTTGAAATAACTTTTGTTAATTTAAAGACTTAAGATCCTATTTGATGCCAAGAAAAATGAGTGTCTGAGCTAATTGCTCATTAAAAATGTCTGACCTAGAACTGGGAAGTTGATTGCTTTGAGGTACGCTTTCAGTAGGAAATAGCCTGGGTGTGATTGGAGGAGAGGCGGATTTGCTCAGTGGCATCTGCTTTGCCCTTCTGTGTGCCTGTGAGCCAGCTTGGCATGAGCTATGGGTTTATCCACCTAAACACTCCTGCAGCTTCTCAGAGTTGAGCTGGAGACAAGGAAAGTGATCTGAAAGTGCTGAATCTGAGCTATGTTCCTGTCTCAGATGTATTGAGGAATGAGGAAGCCTCTTCATTTCTTATTGCTTCTACTCCTCGCTGGTTTATCACCTCTTTCCTCCTTCCTGCACAGTGCTTTTCTCTGCAAGAGCAGAGTTTCTTCTGTCATACAGCTTAATCCTCACATTAGGCTTGCAAAAACACCGTGTGCCTTGTGGTTCTCTGACACTTCCTGGGCTCCTGTGCTCCTTGAGACAACATTTAGATTTTCTTTTTGTGTTACATGTTGCTGTACAAGAAATCAGAGGCTTTGGTAAACCATAATTGCCAGGTGCACCACCGTGGCCACATTCCTATTTTTAATACCTGGTAATTAGGTATGAGAGTGCTTGTTGTCTTTGGCATGTGAAGAAATGCAAAGACAGTAGTTGGGTTTCAGGTTTGCAGTTTCCTTTTCTTTTAGCTGTTGGAAGGTTTTTGTGAAGGAGACTGGAATATTCAATTTGTATCCAAACTTCTGTCCAAGAAATAGCAAGATGGTATCTCCAACTGGCTTCCTCAAAAATATATCCCTCAAAGCTGGGCTTTTCCTACCATGATGTCATTACTTGCAGTTTTTGGACATAATTAGTGTCAGATTGATTTATCTCTCCCAGAACAGCAGAGTTTAATGGAAGAGTGTTCCACAAAAGGAGTTTATTCGTGTGTTTGCTGGTGTAGCTGTTTGGGCAGTGACTTTTGTGTTGATATTGCCTGCAGTGAAATGGTGATGCGTCTGTCCCACTGGTGATTCTTTGCAAACCATTCCCCCAGTCCAACAGATGCTCTGCTCAGACAGGGAATGTAAAGGAGTAATATTTCTTCCCTCCTGGTTTCTGCTTGTGCGTATCTTGTGACCTTTCCCTTCGACAGCATCTGATTTAAATTTAATATTACTTTTTTTTTCCCTTTGCCCTCCTCTTTTGAGTACTTCCTACGTCCCAAAATAACCTTTCTCTAATCCCACTGAATACCATGTTTAGTTGAGTCTGTCTCTTGTGTCAGCCTTTGCCAGCCCTTTCCAGTAGGCAGAAATGGAATACAGGAGGATCTGGCACACTAAAAGCTGGGTCAGGTTTTTAAACTCATTCCCTCAGGTCAGATAGATTTCAGGCATCCCCACTTGGGTCTTCTAATTATGGAGCGTTTATCAGCTAACATGTTGGGATGACAGGAGAGCAAGGAAAGGCTCCTGGTGTGCTTCACATGCAGAAAAATCCCTGGGCTCTGGTCTCCTATCGGACTCTGGTAGCTTCACATTTTTTCCCTTTTAAAACACATGTTGCTTCAGAGTCAGATAGTTGAGATATGTCTTTTTTTTTTATCAGTGCCAAAGTGCTGCAGTCTTCACACAAAACCCATGAAGTTGTGTTTGCTTCTGCTGATTACAAACAGAGGAAACAGCCTACTGCATTGGGTTTTGGAATTTTGTTTTGTTTTAGATCTGTATTTACGTTTTGTTTCTCTCTGATTGCAAACTTGAAGTTCCTTCAACAGACTTGCCAAGAAAACAGTAGATACAACTTGCTGTGCTCTCAGGAAACAAGTAAATTTTTTTGATGGTCTGCAACTCCTATTTCTTTGCTGTGCATTTCCCATAAGCTGTCTTCCTTAAAATGTCCGTTCTCCCATATGAAAAATGTGTGTGTTGGTCTTGGTTTGCTTCCCTTGCTGCATGTGCTGCTGGGCTCTAAGAGGATTTACACTGACAAATATGTTGAACCAACATCTGTTGAAAATGAAAGTAGGCTTTTGGGACTTGTTTTGTGATACCCAAAGGTCACGCTGCTCCATTGTCTCTTCCATATGAAATTGAAATCTGCCCCCATGTGAAATGAGTGCATTGGAACAGTGATGTGACCTAACCTTTACATGAACTGTGGAGGAATCCAGGGGCTCTGGGAAATGGTGTGGATGCAAGAGATAATGTTGGTATATGTAGAGAATGTCACTGTTTTATTTATAGAGGGTTACGCAGTGTTTTTAGGAATATTTGTGCATTCTTGTTTAATTACCCTGGGAGGGAAAAAAGTCATTATTTGGTGAACTGGAGCAAGTGAAGAAAGGTTCTGTGTATGTGCTGGTGAAATGCTTTTGTATCACTGATTGAATAAGCACATCCTATCAAATTTAGCAATAATTTTCAGTCAAGAGGTAACCCAGAACTTTCTGTCTAACCAATCTACAAATTTAGCATTAGAAAATACAGATCAGTGATCTTACAGTACTGTTAGAAAAATCTAGCCTAATGTTTTTTTTTAGGGGATGCTGAACCTGTTAGAACAGAGACAAGCTTTTTAGAGATCTGAATTATCTAGAAATGCTCCTCTGGGGTCTGCTGGCTACACAAGGCTCCTCTTTCAGTCTTCCCACTATAAAATCAATACAGTGCACCCAGAAAACATCTTGGATGCTCTGTGAGTTACAGCAATCAGGTATAAACCCCATCGGAATAACCTTTCTAAGATTCCTTGCTGCACCTCAGGAACTAGTAGGAAATCTTAAGGGAATTGGGGTTTCATTGTGATTTCCTCTAATAGAATGTGATTCTCCAAGGGCTAAGCTTTTGCTGTTTTTCAAACACAGCTGCTCCTGACCTTAAAGGTACTGGTCTGCAAAATTTGAGTGTTAAATAGATTGTGTGACTGAGGATACAATTTATAATTGTATCTGCTGGGTGGTAAAGACTGTTGGGGAAGAATGGAGCAGGCAAAGGAAGGAGCTGCCCAGGGACGAGCTGGCCTGTGCTGTTGGTGCAATTCCAATCTTTGATTTCCAGAATTCCAGTAAAACAGCTGTGAGGGTCACTCTTGCTGAACTCCTAGACAAGGTGCATGTAGCCCAGTAGCACATTTCAAACTGAATTAATTTGTTACCGAGGGTTAGGACACAGATTCCCCAGGTAATCCATTACTGCTGAGGCCCAGTTTGGAGGCAGTAATCCCGTCCCACCCCCACGCAAAAGCTGTCCAATCGTTTCTTAAACAATGCTGTTTTTTTAGCCCTAATCCCAGTTGAAGGGTGGTTCAGCGCCATCACTGAACTCTGGGCAAGTTCTCCTGACATGTCCTGGCTCTTTCTCAGGGAATTCCTTTTCCTAGGAAGGAGAGGGTTGTGGAATGATAGCAGCATGAGAGGGTAACTCCTGTCTGCCGGCCAGGTAAGACCGTCTCACGAATTTTTGATCTGGTTGCAGTTCAAAATGATACGGAGGACAGTGGGGCTTTTTTATTGTTATTTATTTATTTTTTTAATTTAGTTTTTGACAGGTCTCTCAAAATTGCTGGAAAAGTGTGAATTTTTTAAAAAAGCTTGTTCCCTGTGAAATATCCTCTGTGTGCTTTTTCTGCAAACTGAGTGTAGGACTTGGCTTCTCTCCTGGAGAGCCGTGGTTTCAGCACCGTTGCTAAATGTTTGAAGTTTGATATTTGTGCTTGAAGGACAGAAAATCCAGTACAGCATGGTGTAGTGGAGGCTGTTACCCATCCTCTGCAGCATCCAGCTGTATTAACAAGAAAAGTCTGGCTTTTTTTGAGGCAGTTTCTCTGGATTTAGACACTCTCCCTTATATCAGATTTGCTCAAGCGGGTTGTGGCACTCCCTTGGTGGATGTTACAAATGGAGAATGTCAGCCTGTATATGGTTTTTTCTGGCTTTCCCTTGAGAATATGGGTAGCCTGAGGGAGAGCTGTGGGCTATTTCTTGTAGCAGAATATCTAAATTAACCAGAAGCACAGTCCCTCTGCAGGAGGGCTGTACAGTTGGAAGAATTCCATGCAAGACTTTCCCACCTGGGTCTCTCCAAACACTTGTTACACAAAGAAGTGGTCCAGAGCTTAACAGAAATGTATAGCAGTGAGGGGCATGAAAAAGCAATTTTTACAATAATTCCCTTGTGTATGGTGATTTTTTATTTTATTTTATTGTGTGGTACAGGAGTATCTCTCATATGGTGAATTTGAAACATGGCTTGTTTTATATATAAAATAAAAACAGTCACTCCTAGTGATATCTCTTGTAGGGTCCCTCTTGCAATATATTTTATATACTGATTTATATTCTCATCTTCTCCAGTGCTTATGATGACTCTGGGCCCTTCTTTTAGAGTTCATATAAAATCAGTGTAGTCGGAGAGGGTGAGAAACCAGTGCCTTGCAGCTTGTAACCACTGCAAAATCTCCAACAAAACAGTACATTGTAAACATAATAAAATGGTCTATTAACAAATTGCTTTATTAACTCTAATCAGTCTAAAGAGCTAAATTTAATTAAATCTGCTTGTGGATGAGAACATTCCACTCATGGAAGGGTGCACTAAAGGTCATCTCCTGTTTTGAATCTTAATGTTTGCATGTAAAAGTTTGTTTTGTCTTTCATTTGCTTGAGGTCAGGTAGGCCTTTAAGGATTTATTAATTATTTGAAGAGGTTTTGTCTCCCTGCCTTTTTGTGAGAGAAATTAGAAATACACCTATAAGGCATGAAGAGAAACTTAGTCTATTAGATATATGAAGTTGTAGGTATTTAACACTTTTTGAAATGAAAAGTGCTGTGTAAAAGGAGGTGGAACCCTTTGTTCTGATACTTGAATGTTTCTGTTTTGAACTCCCACTTATTAAAGTACTTAACTCTAAATAGTAATTTGTTTTTTAAATATCTTGAATTTTAGGCCAATGCTTTCCAGGACAAAAGGCTCATAAATGAGGAAAAAGGAAAATATCTATTTTCAGATACATGGCTGGGAAGGGAAAATGCCACTGAGTGAAGATGAAATATTTTTCACTACTGAAAAGTTGTCTTTGACTTACTTTTTTAAAGGGTGCTTGAGTGTCCACCTTTCTGAGTGGCTTCTACTGCATTATCCCTTGTTTAGACATTTTTATATTAAATTTTGGAGCTAGGCTCTGGACATCTGCCTTCCCATGAGAGTGTTTCAACACACTGATTTTTCTCCTTCTGTCAATGAGCACTGGGACTGAGGATCAAAACTTGCAATGAGAATTTAGCAGAGGTAAAATAAAAATTATTTTGACTCCCTAACAGTTTAAGTAGTGCTGATAGCAACTGAGAATGTGGGGTCCTTGTAACCTGCTTTGATTATGCAGTCTGGTCAGAGATTTTAACAGAAGTGTTGTGTGGCACCTGAGATGAGGAGTGAGGCTGTGCTGAGCAGTCAGTGCTGCCCAAATGCTGGAGAGACACGTGCTGAAACAGAGAACAGGAGTTCCGGGGATTGGACAGGTTAAAAATCCTTCAGTGGTCATTAGAAAAATTCATTTCACTTGCACTTTTGACATGAAACTTCAGGAAGTTCCAAGGACTGACACCATGGGCATGGCAGGAAATCCTGCCTAGCAGCCAGAAGTCTGAGTGTCACCTTGGGAAGGCCTGCAGAATTTTATAAATTTGATCAAGGGTAACTGTGTTATGCCTATGCTATACCTCTGTTATGTTACTACTGGAAAACTTAAGTGGTTTTATTTCTGTGTGGGATAAAACACACTCTTCTATGAGTAAATGCACAGTGGTTTCTTGGATGTATTTTTAATATTTAAAAAAGAAAGGATGGGGAGGCAGAGGGGGAAGAAAACAGGCCACCTGGGGGAAAGGTGGATGCTGGTAGGGAGCGAAGGAGCAGCTGATAAGGTTTGATGGCAGCAGTGGTACAGCTTTGTCACTCCTGCAGGGTTTTGTCTACTCCTGGTCTCAAATCTTTGTTTTTACTGCTTTGAGTTCTTTACAAAAGGCTTTGCTAACTTAAATTCAGTAATGAAGTGTTAGTGGTAGGTGTGATGGCTTTTTTTCAAAGATTCTGTGCACTCCTGCTTCTTGAGAATATTATGGGGTGCTTTGGTGCTTTGAAAATAACTCCAAAGAGGGACTTTTTTCCCCCCCTCATCCAGGAGAACTTGGATTTGGCGTCAGGCCGTCTGTATAATTCAGACATACTGTGCACCAGACAGGCAGTTTATATATAGAAACAACACACTTCTACTACTCTCTTTAATGTGCTAAGCCCGACAGAATTCCATCTTAGATGCAGTAAGTAGCTGATGAAGACTGGAGAAAAGAGGGAAAGTGTGCCCTGGCAAATAAGGGAGATGTAGGTCATTAACATCGTACATTGAATTGTTTCCTTCAAAATATTATACATGTTTTCAAAAGGGGTAATAAAGTAATTATGTGATTTATTGATTTATTTATTTATTGACACACTCTTCACTTTGCTCTTGCCTCAGCTGTACAACAGGAAAGCAGGCACAGGATACAGTGAGATGAACTCTTCATCCCAATGCTGCCAAACCAGGACAACTGTATAAATGGATTTAATTTCCAATTCTGTGGTGTTTCAGGGGGTTCTTTGTGAAGTGTGACCTGATTGTGCAGGGAACACCTTGGGAAGTACAAATTTTTTTTATCTAAGATAATGGGCCTAGTTGATAATTCTGTGCTTATTTATTTATTAAATATAGCTTTTCTTGCACAATAGTTTTAAAACGAGTCCTATTTTTATAGCACATGAAGATACTTAGGGTGGGAGTCAGCAATAAATATTTTTATTCCCCAAAGTGGTGGCTCTTAGCCAACTTCTGTGCTCTTACTTGTGCCTTAATTCTGCTGAATTCAAATTTTTATTTATTTTCTTTTAATCTCTGAGAAGCAGAAGTAATTATTTATGCACGATTCTTGCTCCTGAGTGTTGTTTCATTAATGAGATGCTGTGATTCTGTGGTTCTTGAAAGGAGTTCATTCAGGGGCCTGGCTGTGCCACTGCCCTGTGTGACACCGTGCAACTCAATCAATAGAGAGGTTGGCTTCAAAGTGTCCTTTTTTTTTCCAAATTTTATTGAAGATGGAGTCCCTTGAAATATTATATGGTTGGCAATGCTCAGTACAAGACATTTTTTTCCCATAAAAAGTAAATTAAATCAAACTTTCAGCATAAAGGTCTCTCTTAAATAAAAGATATCCAAAGTGGGGGCTGGATCTGAGCACAGCAAGGAATTTTCACTGTGTTGGTTTATCTCCTCATCCTGCTTGGTTGCTTATGCTGTGAGATTATGCTGCATAAAAATGAAATCCCAAGATTAAAAAAAACCCAAACCCCACACACTTACAGCTTCCTAGAAGTTTGTCAGTCAGTGCTTATTTTAGAAAGGGACTAGTTCAGGGGCATGAGAGAAAATTATGGTAATGCCACTGAATGCTTCAGTAGTCAGATGTCAAAGCACTCTGCATTTGTTTTGCTTGAATGCCATTAAGTGTTGCTGCTTTTAGAAGATAATGTTCTGCTTTCTCACTTTCGTGCATCCCATGCTGGCATCAGCTGTCTCCCTTATGGAATGTTCCAAGTTCATCAAATCCAGAAGTTTCAGACTTCTTTTTGGTTACTCTGAGGTGCAGGAAATAAGAGCCTGGATTGTTTTGTTGTCTGGTGGCTTTTCTACCATAGCTGGAAATTCCAGGGGAAAGGGTTATGACTGGGATGGAAATGGAGAATGAACTTCCCTCACTTGGACATGGATTCAAACCAAGAGCAGAGTGATCCTGGGAGAGAACTCTGGGGAAATCTGTCAAATGCCATGCTGTGCAACAGCAACATTTATTCAAAAGAGGAAAAAAGGGAAAATTAATTGATTGTGGGGGGAAAAAAGGGGAGGATAAAAAGGAGAGAGGTGTTATATTTAAAATATCTTTGGAAGTAAATGTTGGTGTTGATTTTACCAGCTGCTTGGAAGTTGTGCTCTAATTACAGGAGGGGACATGATCCTGTGTGTTCATCCAGGGCACCAGTAAAGAATGAGAGCAGAACCCAGTTATGGTGCATCTTTATTCCTCTTTCTTAATTCCCAAGCAGTTGGTTCCCTCACTTTCCCTGTTGTTGGAGAGGTGAAGCGATGCTGGCTCTGGAATGGTGTTACCCTAAGGCTCTGTCTTCTTCCCCTCCCTGCTGCTGACTCATGTTTGCACCCCTTAGAACAGGAAAAATATTAACTCTTCTGGGAATGCACAGTGCAGGAAAACTGCTGTCCTTTCCTTTATTTTTTTTTCCCCCCCTTTGGAGTCTGGTTTTTGCCTCAGCACTGCAAATGTACTGAGCAGTTATCCAGGCTGAAGTAGGTCAGAGTGTGAACTGTCTCAGTCTCTCTGGTTCAGGTGTCACAGAGATTTCCTGCTTGCTGGCTAACTTTCAATTCCATTCTGAAACACGTTAGAGGTCGTTAGCAGCTTTTTTTGGATTCAGCATCTTGGGTATTAGGAAATGTTTTTTTGTTTCTTGGAGAAGACCTGCCTTTTCCTGCCTGGATTTGGCAAGATAGGAAGCCAGAATCGAAGGATTATTGAGATGAATTGACTGGAAGGTTAACCTTGCTGTTGATAGTCCTTCACTATCTCCGTGTCAGGATGGTTTTAATTTAGTGCTGGTCTCTAGCATCTGAAATCTATTATAAAGTGATTACATTGGGTGGAATTGCACTTCAGAAACCACAGCCTGAGTTCAGCAGAAATTGCACCAGACCTACTTTCTGTGAGTATAATCTTCCCTGGTGCAATGGATGTTGTCTTAGGATACTTCTAGAAGACAAGGATGTATTTAAAAGCAGTACTGATTTATTAGTAAAATCTAGAGAAAATGAGCTTTTGTGCTTGGCAGTTCTTTTCCTCCTCTAATACATCTTTTTTCCAGTGCTAATTTGAGAAGGTGTGTGTGTGTCCCCAAAGTTTGGCAAGTTCAAACTATAGAACTCTAAATATTTAATTCTGGAGAAGAAAATCAGTAGGACTTATGAATGAGGTGAAAGAATAGACAGGACAAGCCAAGAGATTCTTGATAGTTCTGGCTGCTTTTGTATGTAGTGCACCTTTCATCACTGCATTTGGACTGGAGTCACCTCCTCACATCCAAGTTTTTTGGCATCCTGACTCTTCTCTTAATCTAGCTACAGAAGCATTAGACCAGGATTGCTTAGCAGTAACCTCAAAGAACTTTTTGACAAGAGCTGGAAAAGTATCCTGGTAAAGTGCAGGAGCAGAGCTATCCCTTCATCTGTTTCTCAGAGTGACCAAGCTGGACATGTGTAGTGTGTGCAGGCAAAGGGGGCAACCAATGACAAATGAATGCTTGTGTTCACCTACTTCTGGTAAAAAATTGTGGTAAAACAGTGAAAAAAACTTGTATAGAGAGCTCTGCATTCTGGCTGTGGCTGAGGTTTTCCCCCATGCTGGAAGGCTGAAAGCTTAGCTCATTTCTTTTGCAGGATTATGTTGTGATCACTTGCCATCTGAAGCCAGAGCTTTGGCAAAAAAGACATTGAAGATGACAGCTGAGAGCTGAAGAACTGGCACACCTAAAAGGGGAGGGACTTGTCACACTTGTTGCTGTTCAGATTCTCTGCAGGGTTCTCTGAAGATACTGCAGATGCAATATTAACCTTCCCATATGGTCTGTGAGAGTGAAGTTTGAGGGACAGGAAATCTGTACGTGACAACTACAATTGAACCAGCCTCTGTGGGAGACCTCCCAGCTTGGCAGCTCCAAATCTCCCCTATTTCACCTTCTCAAAGGTGGCAGTGTCTGCTTTTCCCATTGTGCCAGTTCCCCCTGATGCTTGCAGTCATTCAGGTGCCACTCCTTACTAAAAAAAAATTTCCCTAATTGCTGTAAAATACCAGTCGAGGTCTGAGCTTAAATATATCCCTGATTTTAAATTTATGAAGCACAGCATTCCAAACAGGTGTGAAAGTAAAAAGATTTATCATCAATTTAGCATCAATTCTTTTCAACACTTCCTCGAAAGCCCATTTTATATCTCCAAGTGAATTTCGAAAGGGCTGTTGCAGACTCATAGTTGGATGCTAAAGCTTCTCCACAGAGATATTCACGTTTACCAGTTTCAGCTGCTCATTGTACTGAGCGAAGCAGTTCCATCATCATGAGCAGTTAAGGATGACAGATGATCAAATGGATTCTTAAAGAAAAAAAAATACCACACACACACACAAAAATAAAAATCCCCTCAAAAAATTACTCAGAGCTTTGATTTGTACTGGTAATTATAGCTAAAGACCTCTCTGAGTCCTACAATTAACTTTAATAACCTTATAAATATTCTCCAAATATAATTAAGGGAAATTACATGTTAGGGAAATAAAGATTAAGTGGCTGTGTTGGTGAGGACTAATAGGCCCTAGCAGAGCTGTGATTTACAAACAAGACCTCACAGAGAAAGTGGCATCTGTCTGGCAAGGATTTTGCTGATATTTCTAATGTGAGGAGTTGGTATTGTTTATACACCTTGTGCATCAAAATTAATAATTATATTGGATAATTTAAGTCTGATCAACACTAATATCACCAACCTCTGCTTGGATTTTTTTAAGTTTTGAAAGGTAAGTTCAGCTTGAACCAGACCTACTCCCCTTACCCTTTTTCCCATTGGATGGGAAGGATGAGAGAATCTTCCCCAGAGTCATTCCCAGGCAGGGAGGCACAAATAAGGAAGGGCTGTGTTACATGAGGGAGTTATGAGAGTTATTTGGAGTTGGTCGACAGCTGCAGCCCTCTGCTCTCGTGTGAATGGTTTCTTTTTTGTCACAGTGCTTATTTTAATGAACTCCATCTGCACAGAGCTCAGTCCATCACTGAGATGAGAGCAGCTTGTGATCCCTATGGATGCACTATGGATGCCATGAGTTGTCCAGTCTATCAGGTTGCACATGAAAGCTGGATATGAAAACGAGCTCATAATCTGTGAAGTTTCTTTTGTAGTTAACTCCCCAGGGGTTTGTTGTCATTTGGTTTTAATTTTTTCTTATTTTTCCTCCCCTCCAAAAGTCATGATGATAGTGCCTTACCATTTGGGATTTTCCTGCTGTGGAAAGTAATTTTCATTCTGGAATCTCTGGTTTTACTCAGATATTGGTGTAGAAACTCAATGTCCTGTCCTTCAACCTCTTGCCAAGAAAAATATGACAAAGGGAATACAGAACGGGATTATTTTAAGGCAAATTCCATCTGAAATCAAAGAACCTATTTTAAAACATAAATAAGGAAGCAGAATCAAAACAGAAATAAGGAAAATAACTTAGATTTGTTAATAAGACTTCATTTTTAGCCTCAGCTTACTCAGGTGAAGTTGCTTCTGCCTGAATCTATATATATGAAGGATGACATCCAAAGGTTACTGGGAATATATGGTGCAGCATATTTTCCTTTTCCTCTGCCATAGGTTGCACATAAATCCTCAAACAGCTCACCACACCAAAAATAAGTCTGTATAAATATCTGAGCACATGGAAAAATACCTCTCCTGTTGCTAGCACATTAGAAATTAAAAGAATTAGACAGTTTGAGGCACTAGGCGGGGACCTCTTAAATTAGTAACAATTCTCTGAACACAAACATCCAGGTTTTAGGCAGATTTCTGGAAATGAGCAAGGCAATGCTGGCACTGAGATGACAGTTCCTAAGTAGTATTTCAGAGGAAGTGTTTGTCTGAGCGCTTGAACAATTTCCAGCAACTGACATTTTGCAACCAAAAAGTGTGCCAAATTAGGTAATTTATGTTGCTTTTTCTCTCTTTGTGTTCCACTTGCTTCTCCTTAGATTGCACCATTGACACAGAGAATTCCTGACTTAATCTGTGACTGCCTGAAAGCATGAATTAGTCACCTGAGCACTTTTAATAATCTTAAAATGACTCTGTGGAAGGGAGTTAATGCCTTAGGCTGTCGCCGGTGGGATCTGTAAACTCTCATCTGCAGCTGTCAGGTCTGCATTGATAAGGAATTGGTGTTGCAATTGGATGCCTGTGATAACAGGCATCCAATTAATTAGGATGGCAGATAATTAGGATGGCAGAGATGCAGAAAAGAAACTCAGCTGTTAACCTGGGGTTGGTTTGCTGATGGAGGCTTCTTGGTGCTTCCTTTGGACACTTTCTAATAACTTTCTATCTTCTTTATATTGTGCTGCCCAAAACTGCAAACAGTAATCTCTGCACTCAGTAATCTCAGTCTCCCAGGCAGATTTGGGAGCACTCCCAGTGCTTTTCCTGTTAATGAAAAGTTAATACCACCTACTCCCCACAAATCCTGCGCAAGCCAAGAAAGGGAGAGTATTTTATGACTTCCTCTGATTGGCATAGCTAAGAAGGTACTAAAATTCAGGATACTGTAGCTTCCTGGTCCTGTTCCTGAGGCATTTCTTCAGTTAAAGGTTAAACATGACTTTAATACCTTAATCATCAGAATGCAGGGTGTTCATTCCTAGATTTTAGCCACAAACCCTTCGTGTTCAGCTGAGCTGTTTGCGTCTGGTGTGGCTGAGTCTCATTTCTGTTCAAAGGAGGTAGAGTTTAGATGGATGCCCTCATTCTCCTAGTGGAAGCAAGAATTCATTGCTGTGTCTCCAGGCAGCTTTTTACAGCATGTGTGGCTTTCATTGCTTCCAGCTCTGAAGCTGGGAATAAAAACATTC
The DNA here is from genome assembly GCF_049639895.1 of Pseudopodoces humilis. Taxonomy (NCBI): domain Eukaryota; kingdom Metazoa; phylum Chordata; class Aves; order Passeriformes; family Paridae; genus Pseudopodoces; species Pseudopodoces humilis. The sequence continues at coordinate 35,615,554 of NC_142207.1, read as the reverse complement.
TTTCAGGTGAAACCAAGTGTTCATGAAGAATTTAGCCTGTATAGATTCTGTTCTGTAGGACTGAACTTCCATTGCTCGCGGGGTTGTGGATGTGTAGACAATGGGGGTGACTTCAGCTGGTTGTTTTTATGAACTTGTCCTTTTTCTGCTTATAATAAATACTCTGCTCAGGTGTATGAACAAACTAAGTGTCAGTTGGCAAAAATAAAAACTAATGCTAAACACGGGGTGAGAATAAAGGGATTGTGACTGGATTAACTAGGATTTTGCTGGAGAACTGGGTTAGAAATTCAGTGTATCATGTGCCAAGGTCTGGCTGAATTTGCTGAGATGTTACATTTTAAAAATTGAAAAACTAAAACAATGATAGATCCTGCTTTACTAATGGTGTAGCTAATGGGTATTTCAAATTTTTATATAGGCTGTTGTCGTAGTTACACTTGGTTTAAGTTTAGATTTGGAAAAATCAAGACACTGTCCATTTTTTCTGTGAATACCCATGTGTTAACAAAGCTTAGTAACTTTTTACTTAAGACCACTTCATCCCTAAGTCCTCTGGAGCATCATGAACACTTTGAAACCTGTCAGCTACCAATGAATTTGAAATCAAAAGCCTAAGCCTCAGATCTGTGAAAATATTTTCTTGACTATCTAGTTCTCAGTAACTTAAAAACCCCATCTCTGTAGTTGTCTGCATTTTTTTTTAACATCATGGTTATGCAGTTAAGGGTCAACTTAGAGACCTTGGAGTGGTCTCCCTCCACTGTGGCTTTGTCACATCAGGGCTGATGTGAACACGCACAGGTCCTGACCTTGTGTTCTCTGAATGCTTGAAGGAAATGACTCCTGTAGGTTTGCATCCATGAAACTGAAAACCTGTTTATGAGTATCTGAGGAAAAAGGTTCACATTTAAAAGGTTGATCCTCATTTCCAGTCTGAGCAGCAGTTGGTAACGGTGGTGACAAGAAGAGGAAAAGTAATTTTAAAGTACATTTTAAAGTAATGAAAAAAATAATTTCTCAGTAAATTTTTGTATTCCAGTTTCTCTTGGAAACGGTTTCCTGGAAAGCCCAGTGATGTGTAGATGGACCCATTGCTTGGGAAGCTGGGACTGAGAATGCCTGGGGGAAGTGCAGTGTGAATCTAATGGAGTGGTCTTTGAGTGCTTTAGTGAAAACATTTTAAAGATAAAAAAAGCACAAGAGCTGTGCTGAATTCGCGATGAAACGCCCCTGTAGCACAAAGGGTTTAAATGTCACTGTGAGGCATAAAAGTCTCAGTTTGATGAGAAAAGGCTATTTTTATACAGCTTATGTGCTAGAAAAAACGTGGTCACATACTGTCAATTCTGATGCTTCTTTAAGATCAGGAATATAATATCCCACTTATATTTAGCAGAACTATGGCTCTGTGTGAACGCTTGAACATTTTTTCTTTTTGTAAAGGCCTTGGGCAGCTCTGTGGGATTCAGAACAGTGCTGCTGCTTTTTGACACCAATGGACTGAAAAGGTGGGGGGTCTTCTTAAGCACTGCTCATGTTAAGACAACATAGAAAAGCCCTTAAAAACCCACTAATAATTATATTTATAAACAGCATTGCTACCTACCAGACAGGCAGGAATCTAGTTTTGGAGGGTGATGTGTGCTGTGAGGAACATGCAGCTTTCCAGAGTCCTTTCCTGGCTTTCCTGTCATCAGAAAGGCATTTGCTCGTAGTAAATGCATTTAATGAAACTAATTTTAGAACTACAGGTCAGCACTTAAATTTGTTTTCTCCTTGTTAGTCTCACAGCTGGATCAGGCCTTAGATTTTATAACAAACAGAACTTCCAGGTCTCATTTCTCCTCCCTGTGCCAGAGCTGTCTTTCACACAAGTGAAAGAACACAGTTGCCGCCAGTTTTGAACCCTTTATAAGTCAGGTTCCATTTTCTAACACTTGAATGTACTTCCAGCACTAGGGTGGTGCTTTTTCCCCTTTCTTACTCAATTTTCCCTTTGTTCCCGATCCTTTATTTCTTTTGTTAGCGACAGAAATAGCGGTTGCGTAAATCAGCAGCGTTGTCATGGGGAGACTTCACAGCGTGAACGTGATGAAAATGGCCAGTTTTCTTTTTTGGGTTTTTTTTTTTTGGGTTTTGGGTTTTTTTTTTCTTCCTGTACTGAGACACCACAGGGGGATGAGCAGGGAAATCACTGATTTCCTTTGATTTTCCAGGGGCAGCCGGTGGCTGGACAAGGAGCAATGGGGTGGTTGGTTCAGCGGTGCTGCTGGGCTGAACAAAGGGAACTCTGGGAGTATCCCTTGGCATCGCTCAGCGCTCCGAGGCAGGCGGATTCCTCGGAGCAGCAGATTTGTGGAGCAGCGTGGCTCCCGCAGGAAGCGGTGCCGGTGCCATCTGTCCCTTGTCGCTTGGATCCGTGGGGCTGAGGCCGGAGCTGTCGCCGCTCCGGGGAACAAATGGGATGGGTGGCAGCTGCCGTGCCTGCTCCGGGCATTAATTCCCTAAGGAGATCGGATCAAGCCCTGCCTGCAGAATGGGAATAGCGCGGGAGCTACGTATTCAGCACGGGGAGAAAGGCGTGAATCCCGTCTGTAAACGCCAGAGTGAATATTCAGGTTGTGCAGATGCCTCTGTGGGCACCCTCTGGACAGAGGTTTTTAAGGGATTGGTGATAATCGGTCTATTTAGGGTTCTTCCTGCTGCAGGGGAATTGGTGGAAGAACGTGGCAGTGGCTCAATCCTGAACATCATCAGGGGAAAACAAACCCTTCACCTTGGCTTGCTGGTGGTGAGAGATGGTTGTTATTGCAATAACACAGCAAGATTTAAAAGCTTGAACAGATTCAGGGAGAATGATCGATACAACTGATCCCAGCGGTACAATTTTGTGGAATTTACAGGACTAATAAAAAACTGCACAAAGAGGGCAATACAAGAAACACTTAAATTTCCTCATAAAAGAGATGGCTGGAATGAAAGCTGTCCAATGCTTTGCTGTAAGGAGGTGGGAGTATATGACTTTATGGTGGCTGTGATAAAGCTTTCCTTTTTCAGAGTATATTTAAGCCACGGGAATCTGCATGAAAGTGAGGAATGTATTCTAGGAGTAGCACACTAAACCTGTCACCTGCTTTGTTAATTATGTGCTGTTTTGAGAACAAAAGGTAAACCATGTGAAACATCTAATATAGAGCAAACTCCATATTTAATACTGATCAACTAAGTGATTTATTTTATGTGGGTGATGGTATTGGCCAGATGAATCAGGTACTGCTGACCCTGTAATTGTATCAGTGTTATATCTGCATTGTCCATCACAGCTAGAATCCTTATATCGTCAAATATTTAGACAGGCAAGTTGTGATCTCAGCTGAATGTTGCCAGAACATCAACATTTATAAGGATATTTTATAAATAAGAGATGAAAAGTCCTTATTTGTGAAGAGTAAATATTGCTAAATATAAATACAAGTAAATAACCTAGCTGCAACAATGTTCTGTTACATTTAAGTGGATAATTTATCTCCAAAGGTGATACCTGGTGAAAACAAACTAAGGGCAATTTTGTATCAATGTTGTAAAATGAATCATCCTGGTTGTGTTTTTAATGGGAGAATCAGTCGGAGAAGATCAGACGATCAAAAGTGGTTCAAAAGTGGCCACCAGAGAGGAGGACTCATAAAGCATCAGCGTGTGTGTGCTGTGTCCTTTGCACTGGGCAGTTGGGCAGCCGGGCTCTCCTTTAAACTCAGAAGTGGCACCTCCCAAGCCAGCCTCGGACAGGATTCTGCAGAGCCAGCGTTTGTTTTGCTACCTGAGATCAGCTCAGCAGGGTCCCACGTCTGATGTGGGGAGTGAAATCCTGTCAGTGCTCACTGGGGGAGACCCCGGGTTGGGATCTGGTGCCTGGTGTTGGGAAGTGGGACAGCGGCTGAGCTGCTGGGCTGGCTGCCAGGGCCCTGGAGAGAAGCTGCAGTGGCCAGCAGGAATCCGGCTTCATCCCCAAGGCATTCCTTAATGATGGAGATTCGTGGGTGCTCCCCAATGAAAACCATGCACATCTCTGCTCCTGCTGGAAATGTTGGAGAGCAGGGGCATCCTTGCCTCCCACCCCTCCAGGCAGTGTTTGGAGGAGACTTATTCCTAGGTTGAAGTGGGAGAACTGGCCAGTGAGGAGTGGAGGCTGGGCTGGGGCCCTGTCCTGGCTGCTCCTTACTCAGTTTTCAGTACCAGTGCTCAGCTTTCAGTCTGCCATAAAGCAAATACTGATACGTGTCTAATGTGAAGTGACTTGTTCCTCCTGAATTGTACATTACTTAAATTCTTCAAAAAGAAGCCAGTTAAGTTTTTCTTGCATAGCTAAAGAGCTGTTTCATGTATGTCTTTTTATGTGAAGCTTCTTTGGGGTGGTACTCTACACTTACTTGTCTCTTAAATATTTTGTGGATCCGTTTTTATCTTGCTGTTCAGGTGAAAAATGATATAATCTTGTAAAAAATAATTACACTTAGCAATATTCTCTCCATCCTAATTTCTAGATGCTAAGTGGGCCTTTGATATGGATTGCACTGTGACCTGTTCTTGTGTATAACTTTTCCTTGTGCTGGGATATGAGCTGTAGCATCTTAGCAGGTGTGGTGTGATATGATAGGTACTCTTTTAAGCATGGGAGTATTTCCAAGCAGTTTTTGCAGCAGAACAGTTACAAAGGTGCTTTTATAAAAACCGGGGCTGTTTATCATGTTTATTCCTAGTATACAGCTGGATTTGTGGCAGAGCTTCTCCCATTTGAAGGGATTTAGCCTCGCTTTTCCCAGGCCATGGATTTGCATAAGCTGCAGTTATACACTCCAATGGCTTTTCCAGGCTCTGTTCCACAGGCTTTCAGTGAAGCAAACTGCTGAGTGCAGCTCTTGTCAAGCCATTAACTTAGCTGGGGAGTGTCCTCTGAATGTTCAAGGTGGTTTCCAGATAACCTTGGCATTGCCAGGATTTCAAAAGCCCTGTCAGGTTAATAACAGTAGAGCTCCACAGCCTTTCCACTCCCCCCCCCCCCACTGTATGAATGGAGCAGTGACTGATTTTGTGATATTGCTGCCCACTGAAGTGACAGTTTCATTAATTGAGTAGTGGTGTGAAATCTGCAGCTCCACATGTTTTATTCAGAGGACACCTTTAAACCTGCTGGTAGCTAATGCATGGTGTAAGCTGGATGTATTCATATGCAGGCCCAGTCCTCAGCACTTCGAGCTTCTGTCTTCACTTTAACGTGTTTTTCAGAGAAAGACTTCCCTTTTTTACTTTATTCTCTGCTAGAAGCTGTACAAAAAAGTGGCTGGATAGCAGAAAATTTCATCTCCTAGATAGAATGAGGCTTGATGACCTCAAAGGGGTTTATTTAAAACTTTATTTTGGCACCTTTATCTCCATGTATAAATAGCTTACAAGTCTATTCCTTGGCATTGGCTAGATGTAAAGTAGTGTTAAATGCTTTTGGGAGGTGAAAGTAGGCTTTCTCAGTTTCTTGTGCATGGAGCAAGTCCAAGCTGCGTGCTATATTTACACCCTTAGGTTCCTTAGCAGCATTTAGTCCCTAAGTAATATGTGCTGATTTGGTGTAGTGTATTTAAAATGCACTCCTAACAAAAGATTTTTGCTGGACTTTGAAGATGGAAAAGTGTTTAGTTAAATCAGTTTGTAGCTGCATGCTGTCAGCAGTTCCATCTTAATTTATTCACACAATTTTTTTAAGTAATATTTTGATCAGCAGCAATTCTTACATCTCTTGAAGAGTCATTTAAGGTGGTCAGGTAGTGCTGCTTCCTTCCTTGGTGTTTGCTATGAGCAGCTGAATAAGCTTGTCATTCATGCCCTTGAGTCTGCACTGATTGATTTTTTTTGGAATTGGCTTGGCAAGGGTACATTTTTCTCAGCTCACTGCTCGTACCACAGGAGAATTTCTCAGCTGTATAAAGTGCCCTGGCACCGGATCCTGCTGGAACTCACAGGGAAGCACAGGTGGAGTTCACCGGGGACAAACCCATGGATTTATCTGCCTTTGCAAAAGGTCACCAGGAATTCTCAGTGACCTCAAGGAAACTTTTTTTTCCCCTTTCAAGCAGCATCTCAAGTTTCAAGGAGCTCTGTTGCTTCCCTGCTTAATTGGTGCTGTTGAGCCATGAAGATTTGCTACCTATTAAAGTGTCACTGACATGGAAGGCTTTGAGGTCTTCTCTCCAAATTTTAGTTGGTTTAAACTCTGACTGCCAGGTGACATGGCTGTGAGCATCATTAAAACTTGGGAGAAGTTGCTGTGATTCTTTTCAGAAATGCTACTCTCCGTGGAATTGTTTTCAAGGCTGAGAATATAATGAAGTTATCCTTTGTATAACTTCCTTATGTATTGTGGGTTGTTTTTTTAATATAACCTTAACCCCTACTTTAGCTTTAGTATGTAAACTGTGTTGTGATGATTAATATTTGACATTAATATTCTGGAATCCTTTACAATAAATCTTCTGTTCTCTTGCTAACATGCCTCTAGAATCTGTTGTTTTGTATGTCTGTAGCTCCAAGTATTTCTACATTCATAACAGCTTTTAAAAATCAGAGGAGCAGTAACAGCTTTTATTAAAGTCTGTATTGGGATAACTGATGTGTGCAGAGTCCATTGCCAAAGGAACCCAGAACATGTAAAAATGCCTCATGTGGTTTGGGGTTTTTTTTTGTGTCTGTGACATTTGTACTGTGTTGATTATAGAGATGAATGTTAAATTCTCTTTTTTTATTTTTTATTTATTTTTTTAATGATGAAAGGCATGGCTTCAGTTCAAATTCCTTCTTTCCTCCCTTTGTCAGTCAGTAGGATGTGCATATAATGAAATACCTGTTGAGGTCACTGTGGATAATCTCTCCCAGAGGGAGAAGCCTGGGAAAGGGGAACAGTAACAAAAAAATTCCAAGGGATGAGAAGAGGACCAAACACCGTCCAGGAGCTGCCAGAAGAACTAATGATGGTTTTCAGCTGTAGTTCCTGTGTCAGAGACCAAGCTCAGCTGTACTCTGTTGCCCCTCCTTATACTGCCCTAAGGTAGAAAAAGAAGAAATTCTGTCTCCATCTCTTCCTCTGTCAAAAAGTTTCTGCCAGTCTCCCCTCTCTATTGTAATTTATAGTTAAATGGTCCCTCTTTACAATTCCCCCTCTTAACTAACAAAAGGCAATAAATTATTAATAAGTCCTAAAATACTGAGCCTGGGAGATAGGTGACAAAACAATGCAGGAGGTTCTGCCCCTAAAAACAGCATTTAGTTGAATCCTCAGCTTCTGCTTTGGGCTCTGAGGTGCTCCTACCTAAAAATCATTTGTCAGCACAGCACATTGCTGCCTGTTCTTCCACTTAACCACAAGGCTGTGGGAGCCTGCAGGAATAATATTGTGAACCTTTTCAAACCTCTTTATGGTTTGGGGTTTTTTTTGTGCTGTTGAAGTGGTGCTGAATGTAGGAACTATTACCTTTTGACAGGCTGGTTGGTATTTAAATAAAAAACCCTGCGGGTTTTGTTTGAGTACTTCGGAAGTATTGGGAGATGGAGCAGAGAGTGAGGGTGCAGAACAGGAATTACTTAGCAAACAAAGCTAGCTAGGATTTGTGGGTTATTTTGAGAATCTGGGGGTTCTGGAGACTTAACACAAATTCTAAACATCCCCACTCCCCTGCAGGCTTGGTTGGTTTGCTTCTTCAAATAAGTGGTTGAAATGTATCTGGTAATGGTAATAATTTAAGGCTGAATGACCAGGTCATCAGCAGGAATACAGAGTTCCTTCTACTCTGGTCTCCTATCCTCAAATGATAATTTTCATCCACATCCTTAATGACTGAATACCCATGTAATTAAACATTTATATTGAAAATTCAGGGGTCCAGCTTTGTGTGGTGGAAGTAGTGTCTCCTTAGGGACACAAAAAAAGTGTGCTTTGCTTGATTTACTTGATTTGCTTGATTGCTGCTCCCTCTTGTGGGGTTCAGGCCAGTTCAAACAAGCTTGGAGTTCATTCTTGGTCAGTTTAGATGGAGTAATTAATCAGTGGTTCTCCTCTGATACACTGGGTGGAGTAATGACCTTAAGACTTGCTTCTCTGTGTACCTCTACAAATCAGAACGTTCTTTTATGTCAAAGGGACTAAATCTGTAAAAGCATTTAAATCACTTCTTAAATTTAATTTAGTTTTTTTTTCAAGAACTCATCCTGTTATATTGTTAATGTGTAGTGGGTTTACATTTCTGTCAGAGCAGAGATGAGGCAGTTCCACAGCTGTAGCAGACTTGGCAAGTCTTGCTGTACTGGCAGCAGTAAAACCTCTTACACCTCCTCTCCTGTACTCAGCGCTTCTGACTCTCACTCCTCGGGCTGTTGCCCTTCTTAAGTGAGTTGCTCCTGAAAATTAAACCCCAAAAAAGAGCTCTACCTCCCATGTGCTCTCCTGTATTCCAAAGAAATGCAAATGCCATAGCTGGGGGAAAGATTTTTTTATTTTTCTTGTAATTTCTCAGTTTTTCTGCTGGCCTAAAATCTCCACATCTAATGTGTTGTGCCTAAAGATATAAAAATACTGCTTATGTTTGTTTTCCTCCAGAGAGACAGATGAGCTCTGGACATATAATCTCTGTTCTCTGGACAAGAAACTGAAGTGCTGTGGATTTCTTCATTGCTTCTAATGATGGCAAAGACCAGTGCAACTTCACTGACCAGTTTTTGGCGTGACACTCTTCCAGGAATTTCCCACTGAAGTTTAAAAGACAAATTGTCCTGACCTCTTGCAAAATGGGAAGGGGCCACATCAGTGTGACACTGAGACAAGAGCAGTTCACATGATCTAATTTCTAATATTACACCATTTCACAATAATGATAGGATTTGTCTCAGCACTGCAGTTTCCATCACTTAACTCATGTTGAACTGTTTCTGTCCAGTAACTGTAATATGGGTATTAAATCTGAGCTTTGGAGAGTATTCAGTGGATTACCTGAAACTTTTGATCTTCATTTTACTTGGCTTTAAAAGAATAAATCAATCTTAAATGTGCCTACATGCAAAGTCTGTGCTTCTGTGGAGTCCCAGTGCTATTGCTGGACACATCATGAGTTCCCTGTAAATGTATTTATTCTTTCTGTGATGCAGGCAAAGGTGGGATTTTGGCTGAGATTAAACCAGGAAGCAGGTGCACTTGATTTGAGAAAAAAAAAAAGCAGAATTTGGCATTCTATTTATGCCTTTTCTTAAAGCTTTTTATAATTTTGTGGCACAGACTGGGTAATCCCTAGAACAGCATCATTAACCTTTACTTCAAAATTTGTGATTTCTTTTGACTGGTAGTGTGAGCATTATTTTAAGCAGTTGCTGAGGTTTGTATCTACATTTTAATGTGCTCTAAGTGCAGAGCTGTGTTAAGGATTTGCCAGTTTTTATTCAGATGAAATTTGCAGTTTAGTGGGGACCAGAGGGTGATCCCCACAGATTACATTGCTTGTAGCAGTCCCTGAATTTCACTTCTTACTTATACTTCAAATATTTTTTAGAGGAACAAAACCTCTGTCTATGTCCATGCATCAAAAAGATGTTGGCATCCACCCAGCCCCAGAGCCCTCCCCAACCTGTGTTTATGCTATAAAGGAACCAGATGAGAAATTGCACTTTATTGCAGGTTCCAAATAGGATTATTGTGCTTTACTTTATGGTCAAGACAAATGTGTTTGCTCTTTGGTAACGTGTACCAGTGGCTGAATTAATTTTGCATGTGTGCTGCCTTATTGAGAGCCTTTCTGCTGTGTGCTGGTGCCTGAGGATGAGTTCCCAGTGGGAAACACTGCTTGGAGCCTTGCTTCCAAAGAGAAGTCAAACACCAGAAGTCTGAAATACAACTCAACTCCTTTGTTTGTGAACTCTAAGTGACTTTAATTGCAGAGGCAGTTCTGCAATCAAACAGAAATACAGTATTTAAGTGGCGCTCTGCAATACAGCCATTCTATTTGGCTGTTCTGAAGTTCAGTTTTATTTAAATTTTAAATGAGGACAACAATTGCTGCAAAATGCTGCTGGTGCCATAGAGAGAGAACTACAAGTGGTCACTGCAGAAGAGAAACTTCTCTTTTTATAAAGAAGTTGGGTAGAATAAGTAGAAGAAACCACTGGCTGCAGCTTCATGCAAATCACTATTCCAGGAGACAACACTGGGGAGATTTTTATGTTTTCCTTGTAAAATTCCAGCCCATGGATTTGTTCTTGGAGGTAACAGCTGTAGAGGAGTATCCAAATTCTTCCCTGGTGGGACCAACCACTTACTGACCAGAGAGCTATTTAGGGAGAAAATGCCAATTGAAGAAGTGACGTAAATGTGGTCAGTTGATACTAAATGAGGAGCTGCCAGCCAACATCCTATCCTGGAGTTGCTCTTTCATCCCTGTTTTGCTTTTTTGGAGTGGAAACAGGACGAGTGATTGATTACTGAATAGCAGTGGAAGTGGTGCACTCTATATATAGAGTGGTGCTGGAGAACAGAGCTACAATGCTTATGAAAAAAAAAAACCAAACCCAAAACAAAAACCCCACCAGCAAAAACATTTACTGAGATAATAAATGCCTCTAAACCACTGCCAAGATGGAAATGATACCAAGATACCTCAGTTGTAAGAGGAGTTTTAAGATCAGTTCCTTATGGCAGGATTTGCTTGGCTAATCCATGCAAGCTCCTGGTGGAGCTCAGTTATTGTTTAGACTAAATATTGTTTATTGTTGTATTTTTAGCAGCAGCTCTTTGGGACTCCGTGGCAATATAATTTATGAGGTAGGATGCAAGTCCCTAATTGTCTCTTGCACTGGAGAGCTGTACAGGCTGTTCACTGCAGAATAAACATTCTCCTCCTTTGTGGGGGGGAAAAGGTCTGTGTCAACAAGACTTTCAGCCTCTACTCACATGCCTAAGTTCTATCTCCAACATGGGTTTCCTGGCAAGCACATCAGCAAATGTTTCTCCAAAGTGGACAGCACCCATGTATAAATTCCTTCATTAGTCGTGGGTCTTATTCCCTCCTCTCCTTCCCAGTCTTTGGCTCAAAATGTTAAGCAAGAGGACCAAGAATGCTGAGCCCTTAAACACAGATAACTTACAGCAGCACTCTCAGCATGTCAGAGCAGAGTGTCTGCCTGTTCCCACTCCTGGTGCTTGGGAATTAAGGAAAACATAAAAGCTCTGGTGTTCTGAGAAACTCTAAAAACAAAATTGGAAATCACTCTTGGAATGCCCTTGCAAGAAAAACTTCCCATAAAAAAAAATTTCCATCATTTAATCTCCCACCAAACTTCAGTCTTGTAGGATTGAAGGGTGTGGATTGAAGGATTGTCTTGTAGGTTCAGGCTGCAGTCAGGGTGGTCATGGGAACACCATAATCGTTCTTTTGGCCAGGTTTCCACTCTAGGTATACTTTAATATCCTCTTTGTATGGGAAAATTGGACACTTCTCAAAGGGAACTGTCAATTTTTTGCAAAAATGTTTGTTAATGAGATTCTTTGGTGTTTGCAGAAGATGTGATCCCTGTTCATTTAAGGTGCCATCCTAGTTCATTCTCTCTAGTGAATACAGTCAAATATTTGAGTTGAAGCCCTGATGCTGTTTAGCTGTAAGTCTGACTTTTTGGACTTTTTACTGTGAATTTGATTTGTCTTTTTTTGTGTGTGTGTGTGTTGACTGGGAGAACTTGGTGATTTAACTGTGGCACTCCCAGAGCTTGTAAATACTGGTGGTGTTTTCCCTGACGGAGGTGGGATGAAGTGCAGAACCCCTGCCTTTTTGTTTGGTATTTTTTTGAAATTATTGTTGGGTTCCCAATTCACAAAATTTACAGTTGTGGTGGAAATGGTTTATTCCAGCTCTTTAATCTCCTTGGGTTGGAAGTAGAGCCTGGGAGATGGCAAAGCCTCATGCCATGGATACACCAGCAGAGAAGCACTTTTCTACAAGTAAAAGGCTCTTGCTGGATCATTTTTGTGGTTTTTTTACACAGATGTCAGTACACTCAGGTTCTGTGAGATGATCCAAACCAAAAGTCTTTTTTTCCTTTGATTTGATGTTTTTTGGTTTGTTTTTTTTTCCATTATTAGGCAAAGGAATGGAAAACTTGAAGACTAGGTCAGGAATTTTTATTTTGGGAACCACTCTTGAATCTGTCGCTTCTAAAACAGGAAGATCACGTAACTTTTCATCCACCCATATTTCCAATTTCTGAAGCTTTCATCCACCCATATTTCAAATTTCTGAAGCTGAAGTAGTCAGGCTTTAATATATTCAATATTCAAATGCTGATGGCATCACTGTTTTGAAGCTGAATGACAGATGTGCCATAGGCTCCCCGAGAGCCTCCCAGCTTCCCTGCTGGAGAATGACTCAGTCTGACTTGTGCCTGATCCAGCAGTTTCCTTCCTCCTCCTCCTCCTCCCTCCAGGCCCCAGTGCAGCCCGGACAGAAGATAATCTGTTGATCCTGGCAGGGGATTTTGGTGCTGAAAACCGGACATTGTTTCCCTAAGGAGCACTTGGCTGTGTGCTCTGGAGTCCAGTGCCTTGGTGACAGGCTACAAGGAGGTTTTGTTCCCTTGGCCAGCTGGGCTCCAGGCGTGCCAGGATGGCCCAGCAGGCAGGGATGATGAAGTGATGAGGTGCAGACATCACTTTTCCTGTCCCTCTGACTTCGGGTGGGTATCACTCCAGAGGTTTTTATTGGCTTTCTTCAACATTCGAAGAACACTATGAACCTTATTTAAAAAAACACCCAAAAACTAAAGTAACCAAATATTTCTTCTAATACAAAGTATTTTTTAGCTTCTTCTTTCTCTGTTCTCACTGTTTGGAAAGCCAGGACTAAATAAGACCCGGATGAACATTACCGGAATTCTAAGAATCATAGAATCATTTATAGGTAATATAGAATCAGGTTGGGAAAGATCAAGTCCAACCAATCATCCAACACTGGCAAATCTACCAAAAAACCAAAAATCTACCACTTGAAGAGAATGCAGGAAATGCACAGCAGAATTGGATTTTTATAAATTATATAATCTGAGTTCTAGATGTTGGTGATGGATAGTGTTGAGGAGTGGCTGCTGTATTGATGAAGAATTAATACTGAGGTGGGCCAAGCTGGAGCCAGAATGCTCTAAGGTGAAGGTTTTTTCAGTTTTTAAACCTATCTCTAAAGGTTTTGACTACTTTATTCCTACTTGCATGCCTCTTAACCTACCTACAACATGTCTTAAAGACAAAATAAAAAGGAATGAGTATGAGCTGTGCTGGGGGCCAGGCTTCTTTGGAATTTTAGTTATCAGTGACATTAACATACCTGGAGGCTATCTGGGTAATCTTGCTTTTGACACAGCTCCTCAGTTGTTGGTTGTTATGGGTAAACTGCAGTTCTGGAAAGCTGATTTTTAGGATTTGAGCCAGCATTTGTGGAGGGTTGCATTATTCTGGGTGCAGGCATGCATTTTGTGCGTGTGTGTTTGCAAAGGAGAGGTGTGTTCCCCATGGGGAGATAAGGAGTCTGTGTCATTGGAATCAGAAATGCTGTCCTGAGTGCAGTAAACTTCCTTTTTATTTTCTGCTTAGACATACCCAACTCACAATTATCCCACCAGGTTTCTGGAAGTGTCAACTGACTCTTTTTTTCTCCCTTCTAAATCTCCCATTACCTATTTTCCTTAGGCTCAATTTAGCATTGTAGCATGTGCAATGTGTATTTTTACTGGGGATATCCTTCCTGCTTAGATATGTCCTGGAATTAATGTCACTCTTCCACAGCATCCTATTTCAGATAGGAAATGCATGGATACTAGAACTGTGTGCTGATTAAATAAATAAATATCATTTTTAGAAGATGCTGCTGTTTTTCTGAATAGGAGAGAGCTATGACAAGGTAGGCACTGCAGTTTTGAGGGGATTTGTCAGGACCTGATTGGAATTCCGAGCCTACCTTTACATAAATTCAATTATAAAATGTTGAAGTGTGTGTTCAGAGTGCTGTCAGCTCTGTATTGTTGAAAAATTGAAGTTTGCTAGCATAAAAAAGATCTCTTGATCCTTCAGTTCCGACCCAGCAGGGCTGTAGTACAGTTGTTTGTTTGAATTTATCCCGGGGTATGTACGAAGTGCTTCCTCAAGTAAACCAAATAAAACCAAACATCTTGGCTTGGAAAGTAAATAGGAAAAGGTGTGTGTGGGGGTGGGGGGGTAATTTATGCCTGGTGTAGGAAATACTTACATTTTCAGTGTATTTTCCAAGTGACAGTGCAAAACCTGTAGAAATTTTTCCAGTGAATGTAAGGGGAGGTTGATTCCCATTAACCGAGAACCAGAACAAATTGTCTGTTTCAAGCTAAGATGAAGATATTTGTCACGCTGAGTTGTTCTGATGCTTCAGATTTACACAGTTAACATCACTCCCCTTCTCTGTTAAAATGCTTACATATAAGGCAATATGTATTTTTCCTGAAGAATTAACTGCAGTGCCTGGTCCTGGCTGACTTGGGGTGAGCTGCCATGGTGCAGAAGTGCCTTCTTCACAGCTGGGCACCAAACATTGCTGGAAGCCCCAAATCATGCTGTTACCTGCACTAAAAGTGAGTCCTGAGCAGCCTCTGGGAAATAGGGCATAACTCCTCTTGGACTCGGGGCTGTTCACAAAAGCCAGGCCTGCTGGAGGATGAAATGTCTGTTAAATGAAGACTTAAATTATAGATGCTTCACAGGAACATATAGTATTTATTAGTTTCTTTATGCACATGCTGGAGTGGATTTGAGGCAGTTCAGATTTATTTTGTTAAAGCAAAGTTGGGTCATTTACCTGGTGACAAGTTAAAAATAACTTGTAGGCTCAACTGGCGGCTGTGGAGTTTAATGAGGGATGTGACTTTGGAGATCTTATTGCAGCTTTCAGTACTTAAAGAAATTGTTGTAGGAATGACAGAGGCTTTTGACAAGGTGTATGGGAGTGACAGGACACAGGGGAATGTCTTCCCACTGCTAGAGGGCAGGATTAGCTGGGATATTGGGAAGGAATTGGGAAGAAATATTGGGAAGGTGCTGAGGCCCTGGCACGGGTTGCCCAGAGATGCTGTGGCTTCCCATCCCTGGAAGTGTTCCAGGCCAGGCTGGACAGGGCTTGGAGCAGCCTGGGATAATGAGAGGTGTTCCTGCCCATGGCAGGGGGTGGAACTGGATGGGCTTTCTGTAGTTCTAGGATTTACATAAAACCAGTCTGTTTTACAATTGTAAAGCTTCACCTGACTTAAGCAGGGTTTCTCCCAGGGACAGGGTGCAAGTTGGACATCCCTAATTGCTCTTATTTAAAGGAATCATGACTGGCCTTCCCAGGGACAGTGAAACATGGCTTGGATCCAGGGACTGCCAGTGAATCCGGCTGAAGTATTGCCCCCAAACAAAAAACACTGCCAGCGCTTCCAAATTACCTAAAATACTGTCAGCAGCATGGCAGTGTATGCTCTGCCAGCCTGAGCAACCAGATTCCTTGTCCTGGGCAGGCAGCTCACGGAAAAACTGAGCTCAGTGGCTGGGTGGAGGCTTCGCTGGGCTCGCTGACCGGGAAGGAGGGCGCAGGCTGAGTTGCTAAGGAGCAACCTGTTTGGCTTGATGTGGAAAATCCCGTGCCAGGAAGAGATGACTCCCCAAGTTCTGTGCTGTTGCTGCGGAATGGCAGTGGGTGAAATGAGCTCTTCAAATTCTGTAGCTCTCCCCGCCCTGGCGGC
This sequence comes from Pseudopodoces humilis, assembly GCF_049639895.1. Lineage (NCBI taxonomy): Eukaryota > Metazoa > Chordata > Aves > Passeriformes > Paridae > Pseudopodoces > Pseudopodoces humilis. The sequence goes on along the minus strand of NC_142207.1, from coordinate 35,599,735 downwards.
TCCTCCCTGGCCTTTGTGAGGGGATGGGTGTGCGAATTTGGGATGAAATCAAGGGGCATCGAGAGATGCTTTGGGTGAAATCTGGTGGAATCAACAGGTGACACTGATTTCTGCAGGATATCTGCTCTGACCATGCCTTCAATTGCTCGTGGGGTGTCCTGCTCAGTGCCACTTCAAACCACTTGTGCCCTCTAATCCTTCTGTGCCTTTGGCTCATCCAGCTCATCACCAGAGACCTCTTCAAATGCAGGGTGTCCTTATTTTTTGGCCATCCACTATTCCCGATTGCTCTTCTGCAGTCCTGTCAGGCTTCAATTACAAGTTTCGGGGGTTTTTTTGGTGTGTTTTTGTTTTTTATCTTCATTATTCCATTATTCCATAGCGTGCAGGTGTTGCATGTCCAAACAGACTTTAAATTATGTAGGAGTGCAAGAAACCTTATCAGATTTTTGACTGATAAAGTGTGACTTGGCTAAACACAATGAACGGTCCTATAATATTTGAGGAAGAAGATACAGAATACTGGAATGAGACAGCATCCATTCTTTATTTCTTAAAGAATAAAACCAACACCAGCCTGTCCAGCGTAGATGGCTCATTTTAAGTTCTGCTCTGCACAACGCAATCCGCAGCCCCGATATAATTGCATCAATTAACAGCATTGGGGAGGTTTGTTTCTGCCATGCAAAGGCCACTTGGCGTGAATTGGAATAGATATTTATAAGCATCTGCCCTGGGTGTTACCTGCTGGATATGCAGCCCGGAGGGAGGGCGGGCGCGCTCCGAGTTGTTGGGACGTTCTGGGGCTGTTTATCTTCCTCGGGGACAAAAAGGTGGGGAGGAGGCCCTTTCCGCGGTGGATGCCGTGCGGGTTCCGGAGCGATGCCCGGCGGTGGAAGGTGTTTGTTCTCGGGCAGCGCTCCCTCCGTGCTGCCGAGCGCAGCGCCCGCTCCCCGCCCGCTCCCCGCTCCGCCCCCGGGCCGTGCCGGGCGCGTCCGGGCGGGCCCCGCCGGGGACAGACGGCGGCAGCGGGAGCCATGGACGCGGCTGCCGATTGCCTCAGCCCGGCTGCCCAGCAGCAGGTAAGGCCGGGGGGCTGCGGGGGGCTCGGGCAGCGCGGCCGGGACAGCTCCGCGGAGCGGCCGGCGCCGTGTGAGCCCGGCCCGGGGGCTTGTGCCGTGCTCGCTTTGCGCATCCACTGACCAAAACGTGAGCTGCTCCGGGGACCGTGGTGTTAAATGATTGCCGGGTGTCACAGCAGCCCCGTGGGACCGTCAGATGGCCGCGGGCGGGTCAGGCATCCCTGGACACGAGCTGTCACTCGGGCTCACCGCTGTCACTGCACGGGGGAGAGGAGCGGTCACACCAGCCCAGGATGGGCTGTCGGGCCAGCGGCGCTGGGGGCATTACAAGGGAATCGCTATATTTACGTGTAGGCTAAGGTTCATCAGCCTGCTGCCTCTGAATAGTAATTTGCATTTAGAAGAAAGGTGAGGAGTGAAGCAGGATGTGGACTGACCGAGCCCTATGTGATTCACGAGTTCATTACCATATGAGTAAGTGGTGCAAAGTGTTGTTTGTATTTATAACTCACACGCAAAAAAAAAGATAAATATGATGGTTTGACCTCTTAACATAGAAGTCATTATAGTCATTCTCGTTTCGATGCTAAATAGTCACCACTCACCGGTGAGCTCCTGGAACTCCTGGGTTAAGTCACATGTTGCTCAAATGGAGATGGGGAAAAACATTGCCATGGGTTAACACTGGTTCTACCCGGTAGCTATGTTGGTCAGCTGTGTTGCAGGAGTATTGCAAATCAGGTGTTGCATGTCCAAGCAGACTTTAAATTATGTAGGAGTGCAAGAAACCTTATCAGACTTTTGACTGATAAAGTGTGACTTGGCTAAACACAATGAACAGTCCTGTAATATTTGAGGAAGAAGATACAGGATACTGGAATGAGACAGCATCCATCATGAAAAATTACGTTGGCCCCAAAAATGACTGGCTGGCTGTGTCTTAAGCATGTTGGCAAGAGGTTTAAATCAGCCTGAGAATAGTTATTGCAGCAATGCACAGCAGTGGTTGCTTACAGGGAGCAGGTGTAATTTAGTCAGGCAGACTTGTGTTTTAAGGTTTCACTGGCAGTGGGATCAGAGAGCTTTTCCGGGTATGGTTTGGTACTGGCAAGCTAACACTTCAATCCTCCACAAAAAATACTGACTTTGGTTACTAGTCTTAGAAGGAGGTAATTTTGAGTGCACTGGAATTGAGGGGTGCTTTGTATAGCTGGAAAACTCTTAGACGTGTAACTATGTGGCAAGTCAACATAGTCATTTTTCAGCGCTCAGAAAAGCAGCATAACTTCCTGTCTTTGTTGGCTGTGTCTTGGGCCTTCCAGGCAAACAATGAAGCCCTGGCCATTTCAGGAGGGAAAGGCTCTGAGAATGCACACCTTCAGGATGTGTGTGTCGCTGGCCTCTACCTTAGCAACTCACCTAAATAATTCTCTCATCGCCGTGATAATGACAGCGCAGCCTCCCCAGCGCGGCGCGCAGGGCCAGGAAGCCGCGGCTTCCGTCACCATTGTGCTTTATCCCCTGGCCACAGGCACAGCCAGGCCTTGTCCCCACCAGTGGTGTTTAAAAAAAGTAGGGGCCACTCCACAGCAGCTGCACCTCCCCTTCTCCTCATGCTCCCACTTCTCCCCACTGCTGTGTGCAGCGGGAGATGCTTCTCATCCTTTCCAGCTGATACCCAATACCTGGTTTGGGTTTTTTTCAGAGGTAGTTGTGCTCCAGTTACAACCTGCGTAGTTTTTCCCTCTTCAGATATAAACATACTGAACTCCTTAAGCCGAGGTAAAGATTTGCTGCTGTACAGGGCTGGGTTTTTATTTTCAGGCTGAGTGACCCTTAAGCAGGAGTGTCAAGTGCTGAACAAGTAGCCCAGCAAAAGCAACGAGCAGTTTGCAGTTCAACAGTGCATTTGTTTCAGGGCTTGGTGACTGTAAATAATTTTGAGCAACTGCAATTAAAAGACAAGAATTCAGTGTGTATATTTGTAGTATTTGAGCGAGTCCCATAAATTAAGGTGATGATTTTTCAGCTGGTGCTGTGTTCATCTCAGTCTGGTTGCCATCTCCTCTCATTTTGCCCATGGAGCTTTACAGAAGCCTCTTATGAGGTTTGGGGTTTTTTTGGTAGGGCTGAAGCTGCCAGTTCTTCTCGTCACATGAACAATATTTCATAAAAGGGAAGTCGCAAAAGCTTTGTAATGAGTGCCATTAGGCTTCATATTTTTATTCTGTTTTTGACAGTGATCTCTCACTTTTGATTGAAGCCTGTATTGCTTGCTGAGTCACTAGTGAATTTTATATGATTTTAAGATTAGTTCCTTCAGTCATAGTGATTTCTAATTTCTTTTTTTTTTTTCTATCTTTAATCCTTTGAATAGTTATTTATGTCTTAGGCAGCCTAAAGAACAGCTCTTAGTAAGCTGAATTTCAGAAGTGTGTGAATTTTTTGGGGTGGTTTAATGTTCAGCAGTGTCTTTTGCAGGCTGCAGTGTCTTTCTCTGCTACTGCCCTTAGAGGTGACTCGACTCTGGGCTCTGCCAAGTGCTTGGGCTGGATGAAGACCAAAGTCAGCCAGGCAAAGCCTGTTTTGGTTTAGTCAGCACACAGAGAGAAATGTAAAGTTAGCATTGCTGCTTGCAGGCTGTGCAAGAAATCAAAGTATTTATAGCACAGAGCAGAGTCCAAGAGTCTCAGAGAGTGTGGTTTGACAAATTCTGATGAGTTCAGTCACGCCCATGCTTCTGAGGAAGAGGCCCACAATAAATCTGACGCTCCTCTGTGTTTGGCTGAAAGTCTGGCCTGTGTTTTTCTTCTTAAATGTCCTAAAGGTTCAGAGCTTGAGCAGGTGGGGGTGGCAGTGGGGCTGCTCTGGGTGTCCTTGCCCCGTGCCGTGCTGGGCAGCACCCATTGTACCTAAGCTGGGCTTTGGCACAGGAAAACCAACTCCCACACTAACTGCAGGACTTGTTGGGTGTTAGGGTTGCTACCAGACTTGGTTTGACTTTGGTAACATCCTACCCAGGGAGGTGTGGACTCATCCCTGCCCTGATGGATTTATTTTCTCTGAGCTTGCGGGTGACACCAGGTTTGTCACCAACGCCACCTACAGAGTGTATATATATATAAAAAAAATAAATTCATTCTGAGTTAAGTAATTCCATCCATCAAAACATTCTAGAAAGTGGATTATGAAGGCCACAGGTTGACCATTTGATGGCTGGTCTGACTATAGAATGATATATTTCTGTTGAGCTAGAGAGCACCCTCCAAAGACTTGTGGGTAGCCTCACAAAATGAAGCCTTTTTTTTCTCCTTGCATATTTCCTGCCCCTCATTCTCTCATTTTACCATGGGCTCGAAAACCCTTTAGGGAAGGATGGCCTGTTTCTTACAAACCCTCCTTTGTCCAGCACAAATGAACTGGTGTTTGGTAAGGAACCACGGCGAAAATAACTGTGTAATCATCTAAAAGGCACACAGACATCCTTGAGAACATGCTTGAAAATATTGCTTAGTGCTTGATGCAGCCCTTAAGGTACAGCAGCCTTCTGACAGAGAGGCTGGGGTCACTAAGGAGCCAAGAGCAGGTTCTAACATGATTTGGTGGGGACTTACTCCTTTATTCCATGAGGACGGTCAGGCAGTGAAACAGGAGTCTGGAGAGGCTGTGGAGCCACCCAACTCAGAGGTTTTCAAGAGCCAACTGGACCAAGCCCTAAGCAATGTGATCTGAATGTGATGCTGAGCCTGCTTTGAGCAGAAGGGTGGACTGGAGACCTCATGAAGAACCTTCCAGCCCAAACAATTCTGTAATTATTTGTTTTGATGTGATGAAAATTACTTGCTTTAAAATATGAGTGCTCAGGACAGACTTGATGACTTCTTACAAAGGTACCAGTATATGTTAACCACAATTTTTTAGCTTAAAGTTCAGGAACCCAGGATATTGTTTCTATTGTTTGTATTCAAAGGTACTTAAGGCTGACGTGGTCATAGAAAGAAAAAGTTCATAAATAAACAATATCCTTGTTCCGAGATATAAGCTGTTGTTAGTCAAAGCTGCTGAGTGAAAATGTGTTTTTATTCTTACGAGGTTTGCAGGTTGGCTTTAAATGGGCAGCTGGAGGGCTGCAAAGATGAAATAGAATAAAGTGGAGATGCTCCATGGATTGGCACTAAAACCAGAATCCTAAGAAATGACAAGCAAAACATACACTTTTGCACAGAGCAAAATTAATTTAACTTCCTGCAGTTGGTATCTGTAATTTGGAAACCAGCGAGCCTCATTCTCAGGAAGTCCTGAGAAAAACTGGCTAAATTTTAAATTTTTTTACTATTTTTCAAGTTGCTTCATTTCATATTATATTGTGCTTGCTTCTGGGAGAATATATAATTCTGCAACATAGGTGAAAAGTGTGTAAATCCTTTGGCCCTTATCATACAAGGAAACCAAGGGGAAACATGTATAATTTGAATTACATCTGAATTTTACATATAGGCACCTAGTTGTGATGTGAAAGCTCAGCTGGTTATTGAAATTCATGAGGATGACAGCTACAATCATGTTAACATCCAAATAATCTTGTTTCTGCCTTCTTCTGTCAGGAGAGAAGTTGGGGATCCACAGCCTGTACTGTTTGGTGTGTTTTGCTTATGGAGACTTTAGGATCCTCTGTTTTCCATAGGGAAAAAACAGTTTGTGCTGGTTTTATTCCTCACCTCTATCAGGTGGGATTTGCCAGTGTTTATTTTTAAATAAACAGAAGGGATCGCATAAGGTCGATACCAGACTTGTTTCCAGAGCTGAGATTTCGTGCCTTTAGCACACATTTCAGTGCATGTTTGGATAGTGGGTGTCATGAGCAATTTCAAACACTACAGGTGGATCATGGCACTGCCTGCCAGGGATTTGCCCAGCAGCAGCAGGGCTGGGGCTTGCTTTTCTTGGACACTCTGCTTCAGGTTGGGAAGTGTTGTTGAAAACAAGTTTGGGGATTCGTGCCTGTACCCAGAGCCTTGCTGTCACCTGGCTTTGTAAGTAACAGGTTATGAGAGGGGATGGTTTTTGGTGCAGGTGTGGAAGGTCTGCTCCTACTATGAATTTCTATCCATGGCAGAGCCACTTACCTTGAAATTCAGGCAAAGGGCTCAAGGGAGAGCAGTTCTGTGCAAAACCCACCCTTTGCTCTTTCTGCCATGGACTTTTTTTTTTATTCTCTGAGAAGGCTTCTTTCCTTGTTACAAGTAATTTTTCAGACTTCACAGAAGCACAGAACATTTGGGGTTGGATGGGACTTCTGGTGTCCCAGTCCAATCCCCTGGGTCACCTACAGCAGGTGACACTGAAACATGTCCAGTTGGGTTTGGGATGCCTCCAGAGAGGGAGACTCCACACCCTCCCTGGGCAGCTGTTCCAGTGCTCTGTCACCCTCAATGAGCAGAAGTTCCCTCTCATGCTGAGTTGGAACTTCTTGTGTTTTAGTTTATGGCCTTTGTGCCTCATCCTGCCACCAGCCAGCACTAAAAGAGTCTGGCACCACCCTCTTGGTACCTGTCTTTGGGATATTTGTATGGATTGATGAGATCCCCTCTTGGTCTTCTCCAGTCTGAGGTTTTATGATCTACATCATCACAAGGCTCCTGGTCCTCCCATGCATCAGCTCGTGCTTGAATTTCATCAGCCCTTCCCTGTTAACTCAAGTTTCAACCATCCTACTCCTTCTTTTTAATTTTTTTTTTTCTTCCATTCTTTGTTTGTGGTTTTGAAGTGACCCTTTTCCCTGGGCTTGAGTGGTAAATGCACTTACAGAAGGGAAATTACTTTTTTATTTTTGGGGTGGTTTTCCTTCTGTTTAGAAGCTCTGCTGAAAACACCAACATTTTGATTTCTCTGTGTGCTTGACCTTGATATTATGGCAGTTTTTCCTGTCAGTTTGGGTGCTGTGCTTACAGTAAAAGGTTTCAGAAGCAGAGGAGTTGGGTGTCACAACACCAGGGTGGCTGGCTGTGAGTGGTGCCTTTGGCTCCCTGCTGAGCTGCTCTGAATTCCACTGGGTGAGCTCCTCACGGTTGTACTGTACCAAGCCCGAGCTAATTTTACTTTTTCCTCCGAAAGGCCTACTGGCTTTCCCTGGGATTTAAATCAGAATATTAAAAATGTTACTCTATAGCATGCTCCATCACTTCCAACTGGGCTGAAGTGATGAAGCACTGTAGATCTCTCGAGAGGTCTGTTCTTGGCAGAATTCCACTCCAGCAAGGTTTGGACTGGAATATGGAATTTTGGGGATTTGTAATGGAGCTAGTTCATTTTCTCTCCTTAATTCCAGCCTTAGCTGTGCCTACTGAACTCCAGTGTTTACCCAAATCCTGTGCCCAGGTATGTGTGCACAGTGTCAGTGGTTAGGAAAAATGGCACATAATGTGTTTGGCGTTGGTCAAATTAATTCATCAATAAAAACCAATCCACACTGTGGGGGAGGGAAAGAAAAACCACAACCCAAAACAAAAAGAGCAAAACCTGCCTATCTTAAATAAATCTCCCTGCTTCCTCTCCAGCCACACAAATAATAATTAAAGAGCTCTTTTAAACACAAGTGCTCAGGGAGGGTAGTGCCTGCATGGGGGTGTTTCACCTGACTGTTAAGATAACAAGTAAGGGAAGGCTGGGCCATTACCTGCAGTAGGGAATTAACTCCTACAGATGTGTTTACAGCCTTGCTGAGTCAAGCCTCCCCATTCCCTGCCCTGCTTCCGGAGCGCGTTCCCCGTTGGGTTGCCCAGCTTTCATCTCATCCCATTCCTGTGTTCCCATTCCCAGGCTGAAGCGAGACTCGCGGCGAAGCGAGCGGCGCGGGCGGAAGCGCGGGAGATCCGGATGAAAGAGCTGGAGAGGCAGCAGAAGGAGGTAAGGCCGAGGCTTTGGGGGATGGCTGGGTTGTATCCAGGGAGGAAGATGTTCAGAGATCCGGGAACAGAAGGCTCATCTGTATTTTGTTTGAAATAGTCTGTGTGGAGCTAATGTTGATCATAGAAAAACCTGGAAAAAAAACATGGATTATGGCAAGGATTTTATCTTGGTGAAGTCAGCGTAATTATTCACAGAAAGTTCTGGTGGTTAGTAGTTCTTGTTTAATGTTAAACTTTGAAGTGTGCAGCTTCTTTGTGTGCCTATCGGAGGTGGTGGATTCTTATCACTTTGTTAGAAATCAAATGAATATGGAAGATTCCTGGCCTTTGTATAACTCCACTGTGAAATTGTTCTGCTTCCTTCTGTGAAGCTGGTGCCGTGTTTGTAAAAAGGATGGGTTGCTGTTGGCAGGAGCAAGGGTAGAAACTGCACTTGGCAAAGCATTACCTGGTGAACTGAACCAGGAGTGCTCAAAACTTGTGCTTGGTGATGCACATTCAGTGAAACAGCAGAGTAGCTGCAAGAGTGACAACAGTAATCACAACTGAGTTTTTTCAGTAGATTTTTGAAGGAGAAGGAAGAAGTAGGAAGTCTGGGGGAAGGGTCTGGGAATACATAGTAAGAATAAATGTGGGGCAGGAAAAAAGAGAAATGGCTTCACACTGACAGAGGGCAGAGCTGGATTGGATATTAGGAAAAATGTCTTCCCTGTGAGGGTGGTGAGGTCCTGGCACAGGTTGCCCAGAGAGGCTGTGGCTGCCCAGTCCCTGGGAGTGTCCAAGTCCATGTTGGATGGGGCTTGGAGCAACCTGGAATAGTGTAAGGTGTCCCTGCCCATGGCAGGGGGTGCAACTGGATGATCTTACGGTCCCTTCCAACCCGGGCCATTCTGTAATTCAGTGGTTCTACATTTGCTTAAGGGTGCAGAGCGGGATCTGGTTGAGCTTTGGAGCAGTGAATCAGGAGGTGACAGCAGGATGTGGATCAGGATGTGACAGCAGAGCACTGCCAGTGCAGGCTGCAGCAGCCAACCCACAGAGAAGCTCTTGGGCAGGTTGCCCACGCTCAGCTTTTGATGAGGCAGGTCTGGATGTGTCTCAGCTCCCTTACTGCAAACACAGAGCTTGAGGAAGGTGGGAGCTTTTTCCTGCTGCAGTTGCTGCTTTCTGAAGTGTGTTTCTTGCAGCCTGGCCCACAGTGGGAAGCGTTGTCACTGCCGAGCTGCTGTGCTGGCAGCCGGGGCGGGGGGAATTGGAAGCAGCCATGGGAGGGCTGTGCCAAACAGGCCCCACGTGTTTTGTTTGGGCAGCAGAGTAAATAGGGGTTTCCTGGCAGCTGACACCATCTAATTTACAGGTGACTTAATGGAGCTGATGACCCCTTTGCAGATTAAAAGTTGATGCTGCAAAGGGTGTCTCTCGGTAAACTGAAATTTAGGTGTGAAAATTAAAGCTCCTGCAATTAAGAGCTTGTCATCTGAAAACCTGTGAAAACTTTGTATAAATAGAAAATGAGTAGGGTAGGATGTCCCTCTCAAATACCACAGTCAGTCTGCTTTGTAGGTCCCTGGCATAAATGACACATTTATTAAATAGTTTGCACACTTGGATATTCTGTAACTTTTCGAAATAGTTTAATCTTAGCCTCCAAATGCCAGGTAGAGATACTAAGGGTAGCTGCAGGAAGTTTTTCATTGCCACAAGTATCTTGCAGGTATAATAAAACATAAATACAGAAAATCCCAAGCAGCGATCAACACAAGATATTTGGCACCTATCCCTTCCTTGGAGGGGGAACCTGCTGTGACACTGGGATCTGTACACCTGGTTCTCTGCCACCTTCATTTCCCTTTGCAAACTTTTCAGAAACATAAAAAGCGCTTTTCCACTGCTGCCATGTTAAATAACTAGAAGTTAAAGCACTTGCTCTACTACTTCAGAAGGCTTTTTAGAGCCCTAACTCCCTTCTGGGAGTTAAAAAGCAATAAATGAATTTATTGTGTGTGCGTGTAGTTTTTCATGCTTTAAGCCGTGTGCATGCCCTGGCAGGCTTCTTGTGGAGCATGAATTACTTGAAAATATATTTACACTGCTGGTCTGAGTTAAAAGTTTCCAGGTGCTACCATTACAGGCTATAACTATGGCAGTGAAAGAGGGTGTTTTAATGGTTTGAATTTGGAGACTGGCTCCTCTCCTGCCCACCACCTCATATTTATGACATTTCTCAATCTTGCACTTCATTTCCCTCATTTTAAAGTAATTGGGTGACTTTTGCATGAAGAGTCTACGCGCACGATTGAGAAATTGTATGGCAGGAATAGGTGGGTTTTTGGCAGAGAGCACTCAGTTGCAGGATGAGATGTGGGAATGTTCCTGTGAAAGACTGCACTGTGGTGGGGCAGGATTGCAGGTGTGCTCCAGAGGTGGTATCATCTCATCACCTGGCACCACCTTGTGCCAGGCAGCACGAAGAAGGGTAACTGTGCCAGTGCTTTGGGTTTTTTGGTTTGGTTTCTTTGTTGTTTTTTTTTTTTTCCCCAGGGAGGGGAACTAAGGAGGACAAGATGAGCACAAGTTTCATAGGAAGATATAATTTGGGTACATGAAAAGTGTTTTCTGAAGCTGAAGAAAAAAGCGAGCACAAGAATCACATCCTGATCACAGAATCCCAGAATGTGTAGCATTGAAACAGCCTTAAAACTTAACTTGTTCCACCTCCTGCCATGGGCAGGGATACCTTCCACTATCCCAACTCTGCTCTGTCCAACCAGGTCTTGAACACTTGCAGGGATGGGGCAGCCACAGTTTCTCTGGGCAACCTGTGCTAGGGCCTCACCACCCTCACAGGGAAGACTTCCTCCCCAATATCCAATGTCAACCTATTCTCTGGCAGTGAGAAGCCATTCCCCCTTGTCCTGTCACTCCAGTCCCTTGTAAATAGTCTTGCACCATCTTTCCTGTTGGATGGAGCTCCTGTTGGAACATACCCAATTCTCTCAGCCTCTCCCCACAGCAGAGCTGCCCCATCCCTCTGATCATCCTGGTGCCTTCTCTGGACTCTCTCCACAGCTCCAGGTCATTTCTGTGCTGGCCCCAGGGCTGGAGGCAGCTCTGCACGTGGAGTCTCACCTGAGCAGGGCAGAGGGGCAGAATTCCCCCTTTCCTGCTGCCCACACTGTGGGATCAGCCCAAGACATGGGGAGTTCCTCCAAAGATTGATCTCTCTTGAATCCCAGAGATATTAATCAGTTCATATTTATTAGAGAATGTATTCTTGGTGATGAGGCTTTAGGAAAGGCACAGGTCTAACAAGTGTTACAGCTTGAATGCTTCTGACTTCTCATTCAGAGCTGCTCTGTTCTTGTAATCCACCAAAGATGTAAATAATTAATCTGGTTAAATTCTCTGGTTTGCTTCCACACATCAGTGAGTGCAGGACAGCTCTCATTGCCAGGGCCTGTTCTGAGCTGGAAGGACAATTAAAATACTTGGTATTTCCTCCCTTCCCTGTTTTACACCCACTGGTGGGAATCGGAGCAGCAATGGGTCCTGGTTTACCATACCATGGAGCCATGCTTTTGAAACACTTGGTTTCCAGCTGCAGAGTCTGAGGCCAGTCCCTTTGGCTTGTATTGTCGAGATGTGCTTGGTCCTGAGACAAATTCCTGTGTGCACTCAGGTATTCACTGTTAATTCACGCAGAAGAGTAAGCTGAGAGTGGGCAGCCCAGTTTTTCTGAGTAACAATTTGTTAATGCTCATGGGGCTATGAGGCAAGCTCATAGGAGAATTTTTTCTTCCTATGCATTTTTTTTTTCTCTCAGAAGTTTGACCTGTAATGTATTAAAGCCTTTTTTTCCCAAACAATATTTAACAGTAACGTTTTGAGACATGTAAAAGCTGCAGCATTAGGGCTAATTGTGGAGGATGCTTTCTGTAGGAGTGCTTTCTGTGTGTTCTGCTGGCAAGGCTTAAAATGTCTCTTCAAGGGCTGACACTTGGAGACCGTAGTGTAAGCTGATATTAGTGCCTGAAGTGAAAAGAGACTGATCTCCTCCCACTCCTTAATTGGTGGGATAAGATTTTTTCCCTGCCAGTTCACACAGTAGATGAGCCTGTACTTCTAGTTCAAGGCAAGTGCACTGTACTGGTCCCCTGACTTCATTTGCAGCACTTGCTTTAAGGGAACAGCATGAAAATTGCCTTGGCTGTTTTGTAAATTCCTTCCTTACCTCACTTGCACATACTTTTCCTCCTTTAGATTCATATTTCTTTGGAATTAAATACGCTACTAATGCTTTCTAGTAAAAAAAAAAAAAGGGAAAAGCAGATTCTTGTGGCTCAAATGGAGAGGGGTGAGACTTACAATGAAACCTGGTGTTTACACAAGCATGGAAGAAATGAAGAAGGCTTGTGGTGGTCAATCTGTGTCTTATACTCTCAGTGTGAAGATGCCAGGAAAATTTGGAGAGGGATGATGTGGATGATGTATTTAGCAGACTGTTCTGCCACCATCTAACCATGCAATGCTGGCTTGTTCCGTCCTGTTTTAAAGCTACTTCTATAAAAAACTTTATTTTTGTGGGCAACCTCCTTTGATGAGGAAATCAGGAAAGCTGTCTGCTGATAATACTGTGGATGAAACACATTTGAGTTTTTTGGTCATACCCTAATACAGGAAACTGCTCTTTGACTGCTTAGATATGTATTGACTCTTTTTGGGAGGGACACATCTGCAACAGAGGTGATTGTTTAAAAGTGTATGTTTTTTCTTGTATCACACTTTCTAAAGAGGACAATGTCACCACAGAATTCTAAAATGGCTTGGGTTGGAAAGGACCTTAAAGATCCCCTAATTCCAACCTGTCTGCCATGGGCAGGGACACCTTTCCCTCATGCACTGCTGAGGGATCAGTCAGTTTGGAGCAGAGCTGTTGTAATGCCTGTTGGCTAATGGGTTCCTCCAAAACTCCTGGTTTTATTAAAAGCTGGAGTAGTTGGATGATGCATTGGCTTTATCCCTGAGGCCTCCCCACCTCCCTCCACGGTGCCTGGCCTGAACAAGGGCCCCGTTGTTATCTTGTCCATTCTGGGTCCAGGGCACAAGGCTCCTTGTGTGCTTTGCTTTGGACTCAGCCGGGAATACCTGCTGTGCCAAGCCTGGAGCACTGTGCTTGGAAAAAATATGGCTTCCATGGAGCTGCCTTGAGGCATGGGTGAAAAAGACAGCGTGGAATAGTTAAAGCTTTGAGATTAATTAGCCATGTGGTAATTGCCACATTTGAACCTGTGGTGTTTGGCTCCTGTGCATGGATGAAAGGCACTCTGAGTGTGCCATGGAGAAGCCAGAGATGGGAATTTTCTGCAGCCTGGTGGGAAGGCCCAGTTCATTTTCCTCTTCATGGCTTTCTTAGGGAAAGGGAAGTACTTGTGTGGGGATGCTGGTTTTTAAATGGATCCTAATTTTCCCTCCTGTGCTTGTTGGAATGAGAATTAAAGCTGCTGAGGCATTAATCTGGGTTGTACAGATGTCCTTCGTGAAGGGGAACCTGATCAGGAGGGCAAGGATTGAGAGACATAAGCTTTGCTTCCCAGCACGGGGATCCGGATTTCCATGAGGTATCTCTGAGAGCAGTGAATGGTAGGGATCCTCCAAATACCCCAAAATCTGGGAGACTTGACTACCTTGCCACCAGAGGATTGTGCAGCCAGACAGGTGTTTTTGAACAAGAAGTGTTCTTCAGGTTTGTTTTTTTTTTTAGCCCAGAAACATTTCTGGTTTCAGGAAAGATGTGAGAAAAAGCTTGTTTTCTGTTTTCACGTGGATACACAAAGCTCATCAGTCAAGGGCACTTCTCCAAGAACACAAAATTCAGATGCAGGAGAGTGGCTGTAAAGGCTTTGTGTATTATCAAAGTGCTCCAAGACTATGGAAAAACAGTGTCAGCAGGGCATTCATTAAAGCCTGAAAACAGTGTGAGGCTTCACAGAAACACTAAAAATTGACAGGGAAACCTGCAGGGATCCTTTAAGGCCAGCAATATATGTGCAAGGAATTTCCCAGGAATTTTCACACACTGGCACTGTGCTGTGCACAGGTGAAAGGTGTGTGGGGTTGTGCTTCATCCCTCAAGGACAAATTCTATCCTTCAAAGAGGAACAGTTGGTGAATATTTGGACATCCATTCCTGTTGTCCACTCCTGTTGTTGGAGGGAGGCTGGAAAAATGAGAGGTCCTGGCTCACAGCTGGGCTGGGCTCGGGCCTGGTGCAAAGCCTAGGGATAAAATGTCCCATGTGCATCCCAGAGCCTGATGGGAATGGGAACAGGAATGCTGTATTCTTGCTGGGCACATGGAGGAGGCCTATGAAGCAAACACTGCTTTTGTCCTACCTGAATCCACAGGGCTTCACTGTGCTCTTCTCTGTTTTCATGTTCTGCTGTATTTTCTGTATAAATGCTGTTTTTTCCCTCTAGAACGAGCTGTGGAGCGTTGTGTTGCTATGTATCCATCATTCACGCTAGCTTTGTTCCTTGTTTCTTTCCTCTCCCTTTCCCCCCAGATCTATCAGGTCCAGAAGGTAGGGCTTGCTCGCTTTCGTTCTTGTTTGCATGCCTTCCCACCTTGTGAGTCTTGCTACAATTTCAGAACCACTGAGACATTCAGGTTGCAAAAGACCTCCAAGATCCTCAAGTCCAACCTTGGAAATCTCTCTAAAGAGTGGGAGATGCCCAGCAGTCTGCAAATTTCCATGTAATTCTCCCCTCCCACAATCTTGTGGAGTGGACAGTCAAGGGGAGTGGGGGAAGATGACCCATGTAAGATGTCTGGTCAGGCACTAAATGTGATTTTTTTTTCTACAGCCTGTTTGGCAAAGAATAAGCAATAACAGAAAAGTGACTTGGCAAAGGAGGGTCAGGGTCGCTCCCTGTGTCACTGAGGACCTGTGTGTCACTTCTGTTTGTGTGCTGAAGGCCAAGAAAATCACTGCAAGTGTTTCAGGCTGGGCAAGCATTTAACAGGTGCCAGCAGGAAGAATGACTTTCAGATTACTTTATTTGCACAAAGGCCCTGAAGGAAATCAGGGATGCTGTGTTTGAATTCATAATCCTTGGGTAAATAAAGTGTATGGCCTTCCTTCCAATGGCACCCAAACATTAAAAGTGCTTTTATATTGTTTAATCCTTTCTCATCTCAGTTGAAAGTCATGATCTCTTCCCTCCTCCCAATTTCCTTTCCATGATGATGGCAAAGAGGATGATAACAGTAGCTCTAACTGAGGTCCCTTGCTATGTAGCAGCAGAGATTTTGGAGTTTGTGTTGTGATATCTGGCTGTTCTACACTTTCAGCATGTGAACAGTGTGGCACCTACAAACAGAAATAGCTCCCAAGTATATTTAAAGGGAGGGATAAAGCACATTTTTCTTCAAGCCTTACTGAATATTTCTCTTTTTTCCTGAGATATTTTTATTGCTTGCTGAGTGACGAATGTCTCCCTAAACCACAGTGTGCTTGGTTTTGTTGTGGCACTCCAGCTGCCCTAACTGCATGTTTCAAAGCCTGACCCAGCCCTGCATATGCTTCTTGGGAGTGCTGTTCTCCTCTTTGAGTGTGTGTTTATATGAAGAGAGCTGCTCAAATCATGTGCTCTGGTGTTTAATCCTGACCCCATCAATTTGACAACAAATCTCTCTCACTCCTGGTTTTATTTCTTGAGTTGACTACATACTGAGTGACTCAATGTCTGCCCATGGATCAACAGGCTCGTTATTAATCTTCTTTATGGGAACTAATTTAACCTTCTGGTGCAAAAGCAGCCCCGTGGGAGCCCAGGAGGTTGTTTACTGTTGGTGTCCTGACATGGATGAGGAGATAAGTGGGTTATCCTCCCAACATCCCATGGTGAGTTTGCCAGTCTGGCAGTTTCACTGTCACTCAGTGAGCAAATCGCATCTGGATTTCTCTCTCAATGGTATTAACATCATTAATTATTTAATTGTAATATCACTCTTCAAGGCAGAAGGGAACCTGAGTCCAGCAAGGGCCTCTAACTGAAACCTAAATGAATGGAAAAGCACCATTTCCTCCTTGAACCCATTGGAACCAGGCCCCTGGGGGCAGAACAGAAGAGTCAGTGTAGAGAGGGAACTAAGAAAAGTGGCTGTGAGGGGTCAAACTACTTGAGAGCTCAAAAGGTGCCAGTTCAGTCCAGTATGACATGTGCTCTTTAAAAGATTATAAAGTAGTCTCTGGGCAGTCTCATTCATTAAGATTTGTCTTCAGGGGATGTTAAGCATGTAGCTGAGTAACTTGAAATGGAGAAGGAAAAGCCTCTAAGTGGAACTTCAACTGTGGCATAGCAAGTCTTGTAAGGGCTGTTTCCTTATCTGCCTTTTGCAAGGCTGAGTTCATAAGCCAGTGTCAGACAGTGAGGAGAAGAGAGGGCACGAAAAGGAAGCAGCAAACCCTAAAAAAAATTACAAGTGTATTTATGGATCCTTCCTGTGTGTGAAAAAGGATTTTCCATTTTAATAGTGTGTTTCAGTTTTTTAAAATGATGTCTAGTGTTAGAAAATGTTCTCAGTCTGTTAATGGCTAAAAAGCCTCTAATAAGGCTTTACCTGACCTGCTTTACTACAAAGCATATAATCTGTAGGTTCTCATCGTGTACAAAGCTCTGGGAGTTCATGGAATTTTCAGAGGTCATTCTCAGGCTGAGATGTGCATAACAGTTAATTTTATAACAAGCTGGTGTGTAAGTTATGAATCTGAAGTGGGAATAAAATAATACAGCACTGAAGAATGTGCAGCTGCTTGTTTTGGTTTATCAATAAATAGTGAATGCGTTTTGAAGGGTGAAAATAAAATTACATTAATGCCATTGAGTGAGTGCTAAAACCAGAGTGCAATACAGAACAGGTTTCTGATTTTTTTTTTTTTTGATAATTTCCCAAGGTTTTGGCTGTTGATACTCCTGCCTCCTCAAGCCTGTAAGGAAGCTGTAAAATACATATTATTCTTCCTTAATTAAGCAGCATTTCCACTTGGTTATAGCTGCACTTTAGGCCAGTGATTTTAATTCACACAGAAATCATTTTAATGGGCACCACTAAAAATGCAAAATTCCTGAGACCAGATTTGACAGGTTTGTTTGGGGAGGAAGAAAAGTCCCGTTGAACCTGTGGATCTTTGAACAACTTCCTGCCTGGAGGAAATTCAAGTTCATTGGGAAGTTCCCAGTGTTGTCCTTGCCTGCACTGGTGGATCTTGTCCTCTTGCACCCTTGTTGGTGCTGCCACTGCTGTCAGGTGGCTCAAATGTAGGCAAAAAGCTCTGAAAGGAGTTCTGTGGAGCAGAGATCCAGCAAATCAGGGTGCCCAGAGATGAATTGTATCCAACTTGTCTGCCCAGTTTGACAAACCTTTACGGGAAACATGATTTGACAGCAATTTTCATCCTGGAAGTGTCCTGTGCTCGCCTCCCTTGTAATGAGTCTTGACTTAACTGGGTCAGGAATTCAAGACTCATTACTCTCCTTGCTCCTGTCCCCCAGCACGGGGGCTTTTGCACTGCTGTGGGAGGAGAAGCTGCTGAGCTTTGGTCATCCCCAAACTCCCCAAACTCCCCAACCTCCCCTTTCCCCTTTCCCAGCAGTTTTTGCCAGGCACGTGCTGCAGAGGGCTCCGGTGCCGTGCGCCACAGCTCTCCCTGGCACGTTCGTGTGGAGGTGTGTGGCTTGGCCAAGGCCTGGCGGTGCATGTCTAAATGTTCTGCGTTTGCTTTTCTCATCTAAATTCTACTTTTTTTTCCCTTTTCTGTCTGTAGAAATATTATGGGCTGGATACTAAGTGGGGAGACATCGAGCAATGGATGGTAGGACTTGATCAACGTAGCTCAACAACTTTTGTGTGTTGAAGTTCTGTGTAGTTCATAGAGTTTGAGATCCCTCAAAATAGGTATTTTCATGCATTGGGAGTGTGAATTCTGCTCCAAGCAATCCCACAGTCTTGCTTTTCCAACTGAAATGTGAGTTTTGATCAGCTTAATATTGGCAAGGACTGGGTTAGAGCCATCTCTTTTTACAGACCTGTGTCCACACTATCACTGGAAGGTTAGGTTAGGATAAAAACCTGTTAAAGCCCCTTGGGATACAGGGAGCATTTGTGCTCATTTTACTCTTTGTGGGTTTCACCACCATTTGAGTGTTCTTAAATCTGCCTTCAGGTAAATTGTGGACAAGTTTCACTCATGCTGTTTCATTTCCCTTAGCACTTACTGGCCCAGGGAAATCCCTCAGATGAGTTATTACTGTTATGGTGGTAATCCTTGCTTTTTTCCAATAATACAATGTCCTGGATTTTAGAATTTGCTAAAACCAGTGAATACAGTATTGAGCCACTAGCAACATCTGACTGTTTTAACACCCATGATATGAGATGAAGAAGTTGCTAATGGGCTGGAAGTCACTGGCTTCAAATGTCTTTCAACCCTAAGTTTATAAAACCAGTTACCAGCAATGCCAGATGAAAGCTGTGGCCTTGCCTGCCAAAGCTGAGTAGTGCACACTGGAAAAGGCAAAATTGAGCAGCTGGCTTCCAGTGTGGAAGGTAACTTCCCAAACTCCTTGGTCTTTGATATTTAATCAATAAGTGCTGGTTTGCATGGACCACCCAACCACGCCAGACTCACACTGAGTCTCCTCAAATCCTTGCTGGATGAGCATAACTCCACCTTACTGGCAGTTCCCTTGCCTGGAAATCAGCTCACCTGTGAGAACCTGTTGACTACAATGTTGAAACCATTTTTATTTTTTTTTTTAATGTTTTCTACTGCTGTTTCTAAATTCAGTGGCAGATTAATTTGTTAAAATTGGCCTGTTGAAATGTGAAACATCTGACAGCGTTTCCAGTGTCGCAGAGGCTGTGTAGCAGGGGGGAAGAAATTTGGGGTCACATAGGAGGGAGGAAGGGTTTTTCTGCTTTGACAGGGTATCACCTCCCATTTTTTGGTTTAACTTTACTGTCTCCTAAGCGTGGCTGGAGTTCACTGTGTGTTTCTGGAACACTCTGTTGCCGTCTCTGTCCTCTCACCACCTCCCTCTGTTTTCTCTCTGCTGCCTTGGTAGGAAGACAGTGAGCGTTATTCCCGTAGAGCCCGAAGAAATGCCTCGGTCAGTACCTACTTTTGCTTTTCTTGTTTAGCCAGACATTTCAGATTAAGAAAACAGATGTGTATAAGGCACTTCCCTCTCAAAAGAAAAGAACCAAAGCAAGCTCCCGCCACCCCCGGCAAGTGGAAACCCCAAAGCCACTTCCTGCCTTCTCTGTCCTCTCCCCAGTCACTCCAGGGAGCTTTTGCAAATGTGCAGGAATAAAGGGGGTGAAAGTGAGGAAATAACCTGTTTGGAGTGTTTAATGTTCATTAAAGAGCCAAGAGCATAGAGCAAGCTCCTCCTTCACCCTACAGTAAAATGCTTGAGTGTTTCTTGGGCAGGGTATGGTTTCATTTGCTTTCTGCTTATACTTTCAATGCCATTCTTTTTTATAAACATTGAGTTTTTGCATCTTTCCCTTCCTCCTGTCCCATCAAAGCCATCAATCAGCATTTGCCTCAGTGCCTGTTACCTGTGTTCTTTTCACTGTTTTTTTTTGTCTCTACGCTTTCTCTCGCTAGGCTTCGGATGAAGATGAGCGCATGTCAGTGGGTAGCCGTGGAAGCCTGAGGGTTGGTAAAAACTGCAATCTCTGTGTGCATGTCTGTCTTTGGGTGTCACTGTCCCCCCGTGCCCCTCACTCCCAGGGGATCATCCTTGACGTGTTCCATGTAGGGTTTTTTCAAGTACACGTGGATCACTGATTCTCTCCAGTGTGTGCCCTGTGCAGGACCCTTTGTGGTCACTGTTCTTCGCTCTTGCAGGAAGGACTTAGCCAAGACATTGGTATCTGCATGCACCTTGTAAGCTCCCCTGTTTCACTCTTGATACTTGGAAATTTGGGAAGGGGAAGTGCTAGTGGGGTCGGTGTTTATTAGCTCAGGAAACCAGAAGTGATTGATCAGTGGAAATAAGTGTCGAGCGCTTTGAAATTGCAGGGGAATAATCATAAAATAACAGAATAGCCTGAGCTGGAATGGACCCACAGGGATCATTGATCCAGCTCCTGTCCCTGCACAGACACCCCAACAATCCCATCCCTGAGAGCGTTGTCCAAAGGCTCCTGGGGCTCTGGCAGCCTTGGGGCTGTGCCCATTCCCTCTGGAGCCCCAGCACTATCTGGAGGAAGAACCTTTCCCTGACGTATAACCCAAAAATCCCTCTGACACAGCTCCAGCTGTTCCCTTAGGTTCTATCACTGGTTACTTGCTTTAAAAATGCTTTAGAAATACTTGAAAATCATCTGCAGGCCTGGGCTTTGTGGAGGGCAGGATTAGTAAAGCACTGGGTACTCATCTGTAGGAAAAGTTCAAACACTGTTTTTTTTTTTCCTCAAAATGTCCAGACAGTATTTTCCCAGATAACACATATTTATATAAACCTTAACTCTGTTTTAACATAGAGTCTACAAGACTTACTAAAAAAAAAAAAATAAATTGCTACTGCAGAGCCTGCCCAGGAATCCCACTGTAATATTGCACAAAATGTGCTTCAAAATCTAAAATGCTTCCTTGTTCCCTTTTTAGTGGAATCCTTATTGATACTTATGAAGTGCTGTTAAAACCCTTTTTCCTCAAGATGACAAACTTGAGTGCTTTTCAGAGCTAGGAGATGCCTCAAAGCTCCAAAGATTCAGTGAAGAAAAGCCTCTCTCTGCACAGCTGAACGTGAAAAGTGGTGTTTATTTTACTTAGGGTTAAATGTTGACATATGGAAGTGTTTTTTGGAGGGGAAAAAAATCTCTAGCTCAGTTGAAATATCAATTCCATCTATTTAGAAGGTGATGACAACACAAATGGGTTGTTTATCCCTGGCTGTAAAGCGGCACGATGCAAACACACTGGCTCTGTGTTTATGGCACATCTTCATCTGAAACGTCTTCTCTTCATGGAAATCCACCACTGATTCTTTCTGAGGTGTTTTTGCAACACAATCCTGTGGTTTATAGACATTTAAAGAACAGAAGCCTTGCATTCTGCCTCCTCATCATTCCTTGGAGAAGCTTTTCTGGCCTTTTTTCCCCAAGCAGTCTCAGGTTGCGATAAACAGCGCTGGCCTGGTGAACAGCAGCCTGCAGCTGCTCTGTGGGATGGCCCCAAATTCCTCATACTTCTGCAAGGAATGTCCTTCTCTGGCAGAAGGATCTGACTGAAACTTTCCATGCTGGTGTTTCTCAGTGGTGTTGCACAGACCCTGTCCCCATAAAGCAGCATTTGGTGGATGCACTGACACTTTGGCAAAAACAGGAAAAGTTTTGACAGAGCTTCCTTCCCTCATTCTTGTGTCACTGGCATTGTAGAAGCACGTAAATATTTGCCAGTCTGAACTGAAATTTACTCTTCTGTGTCTTCCAGTTTTTTATTCACAATTAACTGATAAAATCACAGAATGGGTTGAGTTGGAAAAGACCTTCAAATCATCTTGTTCCACCCCCTTCCATGGGCAGGGACACCTTCCACTATCGCAGATTGCTCCAAGCCCCATCCAGCCTGGTCTGGAATACTTCCAGGGAGCAGCCATAGCTTCCCAAGGCAACCTGTGCTGGGCCTCACCTCCATCACAGGGAAGAATTTCTTCCTAATACCCAATTTAAACCTATTTTTTTTTTTTTCAGTTTAAAGCCATTCTTTCCTTTCCTGTCACTCCAGGCCCTTGTAAACAGCCTCTCTGATCACTTTCCCAGTGTGGGTACAGGAGATGCCTTTAGTAATTTGACCACATCTCTGGCTAATCTGTGAAGGTTTGGCTCTTGCTGCATCTGTCTTCAAAATAACAAAGATAAAAACCCCAAAAATTTTGACCAATCTTAAAAAATTACCTGAATTCTAGTGTCCAGTTTGGCTTTGGAGCTACTTTAGCCTGAAGACAGCATCAGAAACAGTTGCCTTGTGTTCATGAAGGGTTTATAAAATGACTTGGAGAATTCTGAATGATGCTGTCTTTTTGGATATTTGAAGGCTCTCCTCCCATTGTTACAGGATGCCATTTTTGGAAAATTCATCTTCCATCTTTGGCACTTAGGCTCCTTGCACTGTGAGGGGCTGGTGGTGTCAGGGGTTCCTTTTTGTAGCTGTGCTTCCCTTCTATACAGGAAGTTTTCACTGAAATGAGCCAATATCAGACATTCAACTTCTCCCTAGGGCTTCACCACCTCACTGATCTGTGTGGGTTTCACTCTGGGCTTTTCTCCTGGAATATTTTTGAAGTGGATGCCTGGACTGCAGGCACCAGGGATGCGCTGCAGTAGCTTTTGGGGAGTTTCTGAATGCTTCTGGCAGAGCTGGCAGTGCTCCACACTGCAGAACCTCCAGAGATATTCATTAGACCATGCCAGCAAATGGGCTGGAGCTCCACAGCAGTGGATGTGCTGCAAACAGGGACCTGGGATCCAGGGAGTCCTGGCTTGGACTGGCTCCTCAGCTGCCATGGAGAGGCTTCTTCAGCAGCTTCTCTGATGATCCTGAACCCATCAACAGCTCCTGCCACTCCTGTTTCAGGAGTTCTGCAAGTTCAATTCTGTATCATGCAGATTTTCCTAGGAAGTTCAGTAACATCATTCTGTGTTGAGGCTCTTGGGCCTCTCTTCAGTCCCTTTTCTATTTAATTTGTCCTGGTTCTCCTACTTCCCAGCTGGCTGCCTCTAATCCAACACCACCAGCATGAAATATTGTGTTATCAATCACTCCTGATTAATTCATGCATCCTCGTTTGTATCCTCCCAATTTTCAAACTTGTCCCTTTGTTCAAGAAACCTTGCATTATCAAAGTTCTTTAGTTGGGATTTACATCTCCCTGCCTATTTTTGTGTTTGTTTGTTTTGTTTTGGGGAGTTCCTTTGATTGACATAACTTGTGTTTTCCTTTTTGTTCTGATTTTCCTCTCCTCTCATGCCTTTACAGTCTCATTTGGAATATGCCAGCACCTACCCAGTGGTGAGAATAGTCTGCAATTTGCAGTGTGTGTGTGTGTGTGTGTGTGTGTGTGTTCAAAAACTAATCATGAAGAAGAAGCTAACACAGGTTCTGATAACTGCTCTGAGATCAGTGTGATCTGGAAGGATCCTGAGGCAGTTTGTGGTCTGTGATGTCAGGATGCCACTTCCCTCCTCCTGCTCTGCACAATTCAGATGAGAAGTGACAAATGATTAGAGAGATCTGAGCTAGGTTTAGCCCAGTAGTTACCACAGGCAGAGCAGAATGGCTTGGATTTCCCCTAAAAACTGTCTCTGTTAAACCTGTCCATTGTTGGACCAGATGCATCTGGATTAATTTCAGCACAGATCTGGAAAGGAATAAAAATCTCATAAACTCACTGTAGATAGATCTAGCAAAGGTGGCAGGACAAACACATTGCCTACCAAAGCTGCAGCTTGTGTTCCCTTCACTCTAGAGGACAAAATCAGATTAATAATTATGCTTTGACAGCGAGTATTTCCTCTCTCAAACACTGAGAGAAAGCTGGCTCCTGAAAGAACAGAAAGGAACAATGAGGATTAAATCTCAGTTTAAAACATTTCCTGCTGCCTCATGTTAACTGGAGGTGTCCTGGTGTCTGCAGGAAGCAAACTGGGGAGTGCAATTCCATAGATTCTCCCGCTTTTCGCCTCTCCTTCATCCCTGGCGCTATTTCCCATTAGGAATGCATCTATTTGTGTGTGACCTACATCCCAGAATAGTTCAAACACATTTGGGTTTTGCATGGCTGTATTGATACAGTCAGGATGGACAGCTGGTAGCTCTGTTAATTGACTGAAGCCAGCCAGCGTGACTGATTGGAGCCGTGGCTGCTAAATTTGACAGCACTATCATAATTTTAACAATATTCCCTAATAACTGGGCGTTTGACTCCGAGGGTGGATTCGCTGCTGGGCGCTCACTGAGCCGTGCTCTGCTCATGTTCCTGCATGGGGATGTGCATGCCAGGCTCAGGATGGGTGTGCACAGACTCACTGATCTTCTCACCCCCCATTCTTAATCCCACTGCAGGCTGGATTAGAGAGTGAGAGGACCAAAAAGAAGAACTACTCCAAAGCAGTATGTATTTTTATCTGTCTCAGAGAGGGTTCTGCCTACAAACCCACTGTGGCAGGACAAGGAGTGTGTGCAAGTGCGAGAGCTGCCAGCCCAATGTCAAGGATACGCCAAAACTGTCAGCACTTGCTGATAATGAGTATAATAATGAGCATCAGTTCGTCCCCCAAATGTGGGATAATCCAAACTCTTAATTCAATGCTGTACATAAAGAGCAGAAAAACTCAAAACCTTACTGGAGTTGTAAGATGGCACAGAAATAGGTAATATTGAGAGAATATCACAGAATCCCAAATGGTTTGGATTAAGAAGGGACATTAAAGCCCATCTCATTCCACCCCCCTGCCAGAGGTGAATCTTCCGGGAAGCAATTCCAGGCAGGCAAAGAGGACAGAAGAGAGGGTGAATTGGGAGTATTTCTGTGGAGGGAAGGCTCCTCATCACAAGTGGAGTCTGGCTTGAGGTTCTTTGCTAGACTGGAAACAAGCAGAGAATTTTTCTGAGGGCTGGGAGTTGGATGTGGGATAGAGAAAGCACGAGCCACAGCCGGAGGTAAGAAAGATTACAAGCAGAAATGGACACAATGACAGCGGAATGGTTTCCTTTGTCAAAAGGAAGAAGAAAATACAGAGAGAAATAGGGTCACTGAAGGGAGAACAAGTAAAATTGAGTCATTTCAGCCTCTCTAGTATGCAGTTTTATTTGTTCCAGATTTTGTGAGGGGTCAGATGCTTTGCATGTAAATGTGGCCTAAAACGAAGGTCAGATAAAACTGACCCTGCTCTCCAAGAGCTGCCTGGAGCATTTGCCTTCAAAAATATGCACTGGAGAGGTTTCTGGAGAGGATGGGTCAGAGGGGCAGGGGAAACAGCCTCAGCTCTGGGGCTTCAGGCTGAAATCTGAAAGACACAGGGCAGATTCCTTTAGAAGGGACTGAACTGTAAAGTGATAACAAATTAACCTGGCCTTGTGTAAAAATTCATCATGCCAATTCAACTGGAGTTCCTTAGCAAGAATTGTTTAAGGTAATTATTTAAGGGCATAAAGGATGTTACTGTAAATTGACTGTAAGGCTTTTGGCGTGTCTCTACGTGACATTAAGTGAAACCTTGGGCCAGATCTCGTTCTTGTAAAAGGAATGTACAGTTGGAAAATAACTTTGTTAGAAAACAAGGCAGCTGGGAAGGATCTCAGCTGGTCTGTTCCCATCTAAGACAGCATCATCTGGGTTTTTTAAGGAGGGAAAAGCAGTTCCCCAGGAGTCTGTATTGCCTGGCTGGCTAAGTGCAGGGAGTGAAAGCAGTTTCATACAAGAGTGAAAATGATAATGGTAAACAGGAGACAACTTGTCAAAACAGAATAACAGTAAAAACAAATGAGGAATACCACATCTGGGAAAAATGAAGGTACTATTACAAAGTAATAGGATGGTTCAGATAGTGATCAGAGGTTGCATTTAATCAATATTACACCGTTGAAAAAGGCAAACAAGTCCTCAGTGTGGCAATAAAAGGGGTGGTGGAGGTAATTGGTCTGCACTGAGGCTGAGATGCAGCATTGCCTTCAGCTGCTGGAAATCCATTTTAGCCATTCTTCAGGGAAGTGTTTGAGAAATTCAAGGAGCCTGGAAAAAAAAAAAAAAACAAACCCTGGTAAAAGCTGGAAAGAAGCCAAGCTGTGTGAGAAGGCTATACAGCAGTATTGCAAATCAGTTCTTGAATAAAAGAAACTTGGATGTTTGCCTTCCATTTGGCTGATAATATTGCATTTCAATAGAGAATCTAAGCTTTTCCCAGAAGTAGCGTTCCCAGCTTGGCTCTGAACTGGTTTCTGAGTTAATTTGTTTAATTTTTTATGGAAGCTGCTGAAAAGTGATGATAAATATTTCTCTTGGAAATTGATTCAGATTGGTTCTAGTGGATTTTCATTTCGGGAACGCATTAAAACATGGACTTCAAAACTTAATTTTAAAAGAAATTCTAATTAAATTTCCACTAAACCCCCACCCCAAATACACAGAGTGCTTCCTTGTTTTCAGTGTTAAACCAGGGCTTGTTGTGAGGTGATACCAGAACAGTGAATTGCTGGGGAAACCTGAGCTTTTAATGCTATTGATAGAGGAGACTTTCGGGCCTGTCCTCTCTTCTTCACCACCGCATTCCCAGACTCAGGACTGAGTCACTGTAATTGTTTTGTTTTATTCCCAGCACTGCTGCCACAGGGATTTGAAGCACCTCACCTTGTTTATGGAACAGTCCTTCTGGGCCTGTTTGTTTTTCCTCCCTTGAGGGAAAACATCTTCCTGACACCAGGGAGGACAGCTGAGCCCACCCAAATCTCTTAGCAGCTCTCAGACTGCTGCAGAATCCTGGGCTGTGGCAGATGGACACTGTCTGGGTTTAATTTTGATGCTCAGAATCAAAAAGAAGATAATTTATACAGCACTGCATGTTCACTAAGCTGGGTTTCTCAAATAGAATTAATTCTTCTACTACAGTTTGCTGGTTTTTAGGTGCTTAGCTGCCTGAGGTATAAATAGCTGTAGTGATATATGCCTTTTATTGCAGTTTCTGATCTCCTTTTTGTGCCCATTTTGTCCCCTATTTCCCTTCACAGTGTTTGAATACAGACCAGTAATAATAAGAGAGGCCATAAAAAAAAAGGGGGGGAGGGGGATCAAAAAGGGCAAGCAGGAATATCCTTGACATTTTTGGCTGTTCTAGAGGTAGTGACACAAATGTTTGTGTCCTCATGTTTGAAATCATGACCTAATCCTGCACTGCTCCTGTTCCTGGTATATCTTTGAAAAGTTCTGTCTCTGCCTTTGCTTTTCATAAGTGATGACATTTGCTTAAAAATTCCCTTCGGGGGTCTATGTCAATTTTTCTTCTCTCCTTTTTTTTCTTTCCCTTTTTTTTTTCCTTTCCTTCCATAACAGACCAATGGTTATGAGGAAGACGTGTATGGATCATCCCAGAGTAGAAAATCTAGCAGGGTTAGTAGATGATTTCTATTGCTGTAAAATTCTATTACTCCATTTAATGGGATTAAACTAATTAGCAAATTCTTTTGGGTGGTGAAGCAGGTTTTTCCTGTCTTGCATGTTGTGGGGTTTGGAGTTTGTCAGACACTGGAGGTGCATCAAGAAACTGTCTGGGAAATAAAAAAAATATCAAAAATCAGGCTGCGAGTGAGGATTCTCAGAAATTCATACAGAAAGATCTTGGAAGCCAGAACTGCTTGAACTTGTAAACAAAACTGGGTAAAAATTACATTGTGACAGCACTAGCAGGGAGGATTCCCACCTGCTGGAAACAGAATGAGTGCTTTTCAGCTTCTGCAAGGTGTTCATGCCTGCTCTAGTACTGAATCTCCTAATTTAGTCCATGCCTTGAGATTTGCTTAGTTAAGATGAATTAAATTGAATTTTCTCCAAATGCACATTGTTTATTTGAAGTTTGCTTAACTAAACACCTTTGGTTTTTTGGGTTTTTTTTGGTTTTTTTTGTTTGTTTGTTTGTTTTTTCCTTTATAAACCATATGCTAGGATTGCTGGAAACGCCTACAGCTGAAGAGCCAGTGCAAGTGTTCCCACTTAACTACTTAACATTGACGACCTTTTATTTCTAGTCCAAAAAAGCTTAATTATTAACTCCATTGTGAGGATGCAGGTCACAGTGTTCCCTCCTGTTCCAGCACAGCAAGTGTTGTGTGTCAATTATAGCAACTCCTGGCCCTGCTTTGTTAAATACTGGGGATTGTGCAAATGATTTAAAGGGGTTGTCCAAGCACAGCCTGGGGGCAGAGGGGGAACTGTTTGGGGTTTTTTTCCCTTTATTTTAACAAAGCCAGACAAAAGTTCAGAGCCTGTTGATCTTTGTGCTATCAAGGCTTCTAAAGAAATTTAGTGGTATGCAGCCTAAAGCTCAGTGTTTAGGCCAAAAATAAACTCCATTTAAGCCTCCATTTAGCCAAGTGTTTGAGCAATAACACACTGAACATAGAGAGAGTTCAGGGGTTACTTTGTAGGCATGAAGTTAAGCAGGATAAACAGTGAAAGGGTTCACTGATATTTCACATCCATTTGAAATTGTTGCTGCTTTATAATTTAACTGGCATTACATGGATAAGAGAAAATGAAATACTGTTGCTTGAGCTGCTAAGAGAACAGCCTGTCCTGTTGCTGGCACCCTTGCTGGCCCATTTGAGGAGTTCAAGGAGCTTTATTCTGTAGCACTGGTGACAAATGATGTTCTTACTCTTCACTGACATACTGCAGTGCTACAAGGACCACAGGGAGAGCAAAATATCTGCAAGAAAGTCATCCAGGGAGAAGAGGTTGTTTGGTTTCCATTTAAATAATTTAAAATCATGCTGGAATTAGCATTTGCAGCATGGGGGGGTTTAGTCTGAGTAAGGCTTAATTACAGCAACATCGTTAGTTCCTTGTAGTTCCATTGCTGTTTGGATTAATTATTAATTAGGATGGGGAGGAGAGTTTGGGGGTAACTCAGAACAGCTGAAACTTCAAACCAAATTGATGCCAGCCTGGCTGGCGTTCACTTTTTAGGAGTGTTCTGTCCAAAATGCCCAAGCTGAATCATAAAGATTGTTGAAGTGACAAGGAAAAATGAAAAAGAGGAAATTTCTTCAGGACAGCAGGGAAATGATGAATGAACCTGCTGGCAATGGCTGTTTCTACAATAAGTGTCCAGTTTTAAGTCACAGAATGGACTGATCTCCATGTGGACACTGAACTTGCAGTGTCACAGGTTGATCCCTTAAATATGATTAATGCCATGTGCTTAAATAGTCCACGTGCAGATTGCAGACTCTTAAGCAGGAATGAAAGTAACTTTAAGAAGTTCAGTTCAGGTTTCCTTTCAGTAAAAGTCTTATTTTGCAGGTATTGTTTGGGTGGTATTGGTTTGTGGTTGGTTGTTTCTTGGGTTAGGTTTTTCTCGAGGTTGGTCAATGATTTGCCCTCAGCCTGTCCCTGTGGGTATTGTGTCAGATCTAAAGGTGTGTTCGCTCATGGTGACAGAAGAAAGCAAACTAATTTCTTTAATTTGCCACAGATCTGCCTCCTTTGTGATGAAATTAACTCCTCCACGGACCACAGTGGTGAAGCGAGGATGAGTTAGGGTTTGTGAGAAGCCGACTGCTGAAAGCAGAGAGCCTTGGCTGTCTAGACCCCCATGAGAAATGTTTGGAGAGGAAATGTTTGGAGAGGAAAGGTGTCAGGGAACAGGTGTAAAAGGAGAGCTCTGGAGAGTAGCAAAGCAGGTGAAGGTGTGAGATCTTTCAGAACAACCATTCCTCATTAAGATCCCCCGAGTGGACCAAAAGTGCAGTTGTGACTGGATGCAAGGCAGAAAGCAGGGAAAGAAGGTGCTTCATTTAAAGAAGATGTTTAATGTACACAGTCTCACTTCTTAGAGTTTTCTCCCCACTCAGTCTTGCTATATCTGACAGCTCGCATTTCCTGCTGGGCACAGCCAGCAGCTTTGGTCCCTGGCTTTGGTCTCCATCTCCCAGGATCTCACCTTCTCCTGAGGGTGCAGCTTACAGGACACAAACTCCTCAGGCTCTCAGGAGAAAGCTGACCACCTCTCTCACCAGTGCATTTTTCCAGCGCTTGAAAGGTCACATAATTTTCACACATCCTCAAAGCTATAATGCAGTTCTCTCTTCTTTTTGCATCTGTGACCACTTTGACTGCTTTGCAGTTTGTAATCATCTAATTTACTTTTTGCTTCCCTTTAAAGGAATAAAGAATGAAGCTGAGTTCTCAAGGAGTTTTTTTTTCTGCTTTGTTTGTTTTAATGCAGGCTTCGTACTACTCTGACCTGGGCCTCCCCAACAGCAGCTATGCTTCCACATCTCAACTTTCTTCCCAAAATGGAAATTGGGTCTGTTGCCCTCTGGCTTCACCTGGCCTGGACTTTGTTTGGATAATACAACCTCTTGTACTTAGGAATCAGTTTGGACCAATTGTAGCTCTTTTTTAGTGAAACTTTAAAAAGCCCCAAACAAATCAGACCTTTTAAGATTGGAATGAGTAATGGAAAACTGTTTTCAAATGAGCACAGTCAGTTTTCCTTTGCTGCTCCTCCCTTTCCTTGTCTGCCATTGGCCTCAATTGGTCTGGAAAGATAAGGGAAATCTTAATTACCTGAAGTTCTTTACTTGAGGCAGCTCCTCTGCATAGCGTGTCAGTCTGGTGAGCTTGAGACAATCCAGTCTGCACAAGATGAAATTACAGAGAGGCAATTCCCAGAGTGCTGGAAGAACATCAGGGAAGCTGTAAAACCCCCGGGAGGTTGGATTGTCCCCTGTGTGTGGCAGAGCTCAGCCAGCCCAGTGCCAGCAGAGCTCCAACAGTGCTCCAGGTCCTGCCTGGGGGCACAGCACAGGGCTATGGATGGGGCACTGGCAGCAGGACCTGGCCTCAAGCCCTGGGCTGGGGATCACTGCTGGAGTCTCTCTTGCACCCAGTTCTGCCAGACACAGCGAGTGCTGTGTTGTTTAACTGCTGCATCTCGGGGGGGATGGTTACTAACATTTGTTTCAGGCTGCTCTGACTGAAGTGCTTGGAATTTTTTCCTGAATTAGTTGGGTTTTCTCTGCATTTGTGAATAATAAAGCACACAGGAGATGATCTTGCAGCTGTGTGTATGTTGAAGCACTTCTGTGCAGCTCTTTTTCTGGCTTTGGTTGGAGTGAGGAGAAACCCCTTTTCTGGATCCTGTACACAAATGTGTGGGAGACAATAACAGCTTAACAACCTAAAATTAAATTATGCTGTTTTGCTTTTGCGTACTGTCCTGCCCTCCCTTCCTGTAGGAAATGCACGTGTCTGCTTGGTATTCTTGGTCTTTGGGAGCTGAGATCTAATGCTTTCATGGTGCAGATGACTAATATTTTCTGTACTGGGTTTCCTTCTGTTGTCGTGTAGTGATCCTAATCTCTCACCAAGAGGGTTAATTCTGCTGTAGGCACCTTTCTTTTGTTTTGTTTTTGTTTAATTTACTCTGCCAAACCAAAAAGTCTTGTGCTTGTCTCCTTCAGCCCTCCCTGCTGTACAGCGATGCCCTGCCAGCCAGGAGTTACAGGGTTTGTTGTGCTGATGCTCTGAACATCACCAGATGCACCAACACCAGAGCCACTCACCCCCAGCCATGCACATGTTGTCTCCTGCCTCTGTCTGTAATTCCTGTTGGGGTGCATTTGTCTCACACCCTGGTGTCCCACCCATCTGAATGCCACGTGTGTGATGCTGTTTGTGCAGACCTGGGGTTGCTGATCCTTCCTTTAATTCCTGTTGGGACTGTGCTCATGGGGTTGTGATGCTGCCACGGGTGTCGTGTCTATGTGGAGAGAGTTGTCTTCCTTGGTGTATTTTCAGGAGCAGGACAGAGAGGCAACATCAATTCTTGCTGCTTGCTTAACTCACAAAAGTCTGTTCACAAATTTTTTTAGACAAATTCCTGCCTTCTTGTTTAAAATTAGCTTCTTGGAACTTTTTCCCAAAGCTTAAAGGTAGAGTTTCCTACTCCCCTTGTGTTTCCTGAGCCATATATCTCTATGCTAAACTGGAGACAGTCTTAAAATATGCATTTTCCTCCTATTTTATTAATTTCCTAAACTGGCTGGTAAGTGAGGCTTATCAGGTGGGAGTTTTCCCTCTCACTGCCAGCACCAGCAATGAAGGTGAAACAGATGGGAACAGTTTAAGAATTGATGTAGCCATTTCATGGCTAGGCAGTCAAAGTGTTGAATTCGACTTGAATTGAAGCCCTGGGAGAAGGGTTAGAAATGCATGGGGTGTGATGGCCTCGGGATGTGTCAGATCTTGCACGTCTCCCGTGGCGCTCCCCAGGTCGCATTGGACCTTCCCTTGCATGCTGCTTGTGGTTGCACACAGGAGATGTCCCTGTCCTTGCCCATCCTGCTCGCTGCCACGTGTCCTCGGTGAATTTGTGATTCAAATCAGCTTCAGCTGCCACTCCTGTGCTGACTCTGTGTTTTAATTGTAGGCGTCTGTGTACGAGGAGAGCGTTTACAGCGGGAGCCGGCGCTATAGTGCCCCCAGTTCCCGCGCTGTAAGAGGTTTTCTGCATTTCCCTGCTCTGTGTCCGTCCTTTGCTGGCCTGAGGAATGTTTCACGTGGGCTGTGTGACATCCAGGGCCTGCTGCTGCACGCAGCAGAATTGGGAACACCATTCCCATGAGCTTCCATGAAGTAACGAATAGTGATCAATGAGAACTCGCCCCTCTGTGGGACAGGGAATCCAGTTCTGCCTTGGTTTGCAGATAAAACACCTTGGAAAGGCCATACATGAAGTCCTTTCCCTCCCTGAGACTTAATTCTTCTTGTCAAAACTCAGAAAAATACAAGTTTAAAAAAATAATCAGTCAAAAATTTAAAAATCAGTTCCACGTAAGCAGTGTGAAGTAAATTACATTTGTGAATATATGGCTTGCTTGGTTTTGTTTCTTGCATTTATATTCAAATTATTTTGCATTCATATATGTGACAGTGCTTCCAAAATGTGTGTTCCTGAGAGTGGAGGTCTCTGTCATGGATGGGGAGCAACAATATAAGGAATAACTATATAAATTGTTTACTTTTGAGAAAGAGAAACTCCAGGAGTCGGTTTACAGATTAAAAGGCAGAAAATGCCTTCACCTCTTCTCCTCTGTGGGTGTTTGGGCCAGGCAGTCCATCTGCTGCTGCTGTGTCCACCTGGGGGGGGGAAAAAAAATAACAGCCAATCTCTTTAGATTTTTAAGTCCTCTTCTGT
Source organism: Pseudopodoces humilis (assembly GCF_049639895.1). Taxonomy (NCBI): domain Eukaryota; kingdom Metazoa; phylum Chordata; class Aves; order Passeriformes; family Paridae; genus Pseudopodoces; species Pseudopodoces humilis. Next base: position 35,566,755 of record NC_142207.1, on the reverse strand, counting down.
GGGCCCACTGCTTATTCTGCCTCTCATCCCTTTCACTGATGGTAGCAAAACCCAACCAACCAAAAAAACCACAACAAACACATAGGCACCATCTAAGGCTATAAGAGTGAAAAGCCTCAAGCCAGAGCACTGATGTTACATTAACTTTAAGCATTTTTATTAGCTTGGAGGAGGAAACACTTTCAAGAATGCTTTACTAAGCACTTCAAGGGCTGTGCCATCCTCTTGCCATCCCACTGATTCACAGCTGTGAGAAATCATCCACAGCAAACCTATCAGCCCAAAACCTGTTTGCAAGCCTTTCATGGGCTATCAATGGCATGAGCAGGGAACACTGACTAAAAAAACACTGATGCTTTCCCCTCCCTCCATCCCCATCCCACCCTGAGCCACAGGTATTTGTGTGTAACCCAGCCTTTCCAGTTCCTGCTGCCTGTAGTAATGAGAGAGTTGAAACAGGAGGGGTTTGCCTCAGAGGCAGCGACCTTGTCACAATAACTGTGGTTGTTTTAATGCCTCTGAACCTTGCAGCACTTTTGACGTGGAGAGGGGAGTGCCACCTTGGTTGGCTGTTCCCAAAAAATATTTTTGGAAGAGCAGGTGAATGCAGGGCTGAAAGTAGCCTTGCTTGGTCACAGCAACTCACTTCCATAGTCAGGCCTGCAATGCACAGGGAGCAACTGTGGAATAAACAGGGCCTGGAAACATTAATATGGGACTCATCAGTAGTTAAAAAAAAGTAGTAAAACTTTTTTCCTGTCATGTGTTTCAAGTTTATTCTAAACCCTTCTTTTGTTAAACATAAAACACTGCAGTGACCAGACAAAAATCTGTATTTTTACTTCAGTGCTTTTTGTCTTTAATTTAGGAATTAAGGTATGATTGGCAATAGCTGTAAACAGTGTGCAGCAGTTTTATGCTACACATATTCTCACCTCTGAAATGAAGATCAGGTGCACAAAGCCACTGTAAGACACAGAGTCCTAGAATGGTTGGGGTTGGAAGGGACATTAAAGGCCACCTTGTTCCCACCCCCTGCCCTGGGCAGGGTCACCTTCCACTATCCCAGGTTGCTCCAAGCCCTGTCCAACACTGAATATTCCAGGGATGGGGCAGCCACAGCTCCTCTGGACACCCTCTGCCAGGGCCTCCCTCTGGGAGCATCTGAGGACACTGCCCTGCCCATGGACTCGCTGAAGGCTGTGCACCTTGAATGTTTTGTGGTCAGTGGCTGACCCTATCCTTGTGCTCTAGCTGGGGTTATTTCCAGCTTACCCTCTCACCATTTATTAGTGCTGCAAGCTTAATTTGCAGGTGATGCTGTGCTGCTTCGTTACTGTGACTAATGATGATGGAGCAGCCCTGCACTGGCTTGGTGAAGGCCTGTCTGTCTCTGTAAAGCTAAAGAGTCCAAGAATTCCTGTAGTGGCCAAGTGACTTAATAAAAAAAACATTAAAAAAACCCTTAGCAACTCCAAAGTATGATAATTCTTCAGGTTTCTGTGTGTTTGTATCTGAGAAACAGTCCTAATCACCTCTGAAATAACCTCATTATTTCTAAAGTAAGTTCTAGATCTGATGCTTTAAACTTTCATTTCCCTGCTCCATTTCCAATGCATTAAAAGCTTTGGAAATAAAACAGCATAGACACATTTTGTCCTTGTCAGCAACCAGCCAGCCCAGTCCTGCACCTCTGTTTAGATGTTTCCTTTTAAAGAAAAGCTAAAAGACTTCTTTGGCAGGAGATGAGGACTGTGGGTGCTGGAAAACCAGGAGAGAGAGACAGTCTCTGAGCTGGGCTCAGTTTTTACTTTAATCTCCTCATAGATGGATGTTTCTTCCTTTGGCCTGTGGAACACTTGTTCATTGGGAACATGGGAAAGTGATTCACCAGAGAGCCTCAGAGCTCTTGGAAAGTAGTAGGATGGAGCCTTTTGTAGAGAAACTGAATTGTTTACTTGTCACTGGTACCTGAAGAGATATAAAGAAATGATTTGTATTCTAAGAATTGAATCAAAACTCTGCTTGAACTGCCAGTGGAATTACTGCTTGTTTTAATTTTCAAATTAACAATTCTCTGACTTTTACTGCTGTTCTTTTGTCCAGCTGCACGTAACCATCTCTTTAACTAATTTCAGATGTGATGCTGTGCATCCCCTCCTGCTTCCTATCCCACTTCTAATGCCTTTCTCTTTTCTCTGCCTGCTGTTCCTGGTTTTCCTGCTGCAGCCTTCTGAGTACAGCTGCTACCTTGGTTCGGGATCTCGGGCATCCTCCAGAGCCAGCTCTGCTCGGGCCAGTCCAGTGGTGAGCTCCTCTATTTCTCTTTGTCCTTCAGTTGTTTCATTCCTCTCTTCTTCAAGGTCTTTTTTGTACAGAAAAGTCACTGTTCCTCATGAGGCAGTTTCTTAAGGGATAAATTGGACCTCCTGGTCAATTAAGCACTTAAGACAAAGAAACTAGAGGAGAAATTGCAAAACCGGAGTGATTTCTATGCAGATGCATGTTTTTACAACAGAAAATACACTCTGGACTCATGGCAATGCTATATTTGCTTTAAATGGAGAATAAAGCACAGCAAGGTTACTGTGGAAAAGACTGGGTTGTTGATGGAAGTGCTGTGAATCCTTTGGGGAGCAGGAAACCCTCATTCAAGCAGTTCAGTTTCTCTCCAGTGAGCACTATTTTGGTGCAAAGTAGCAGGGCTCTCCAGAGGTTTGAACATCTTTTTGGAACTGTAGAGTGCCAGGCACTGCAGTCTTTAGCATGGTGAAGTGCTAGAAGGATAAGGAGTACCCATCACAAGCTGTGGCTGAACAACACTTAAGTGCTAAAGGCCTGTCCTTCCCCTGCTTTTAGGGGATTTCTGTCTTTAATTTCTTTAATGGCATGTTGTGCTTTCTCTCTGTGGCTGTTAACAGCTCTGGGTAGCTTTCTGATTTATTTCCAAGCATGGGGACAGCTGCTGAGTGCAGTAGGATGTCTCGTAGAGGAGACGTGAAGTTTACAGTAAACTGAAATATAACAACATTAATTTGCCACAGAGAGTAAGTTTTGTAGTCTGCCATTTGAAAACTGATACAGCAGAGCTGTGTGCTCTGAAGTTTTGGTGCTCCAAGGGTGCATCCACTTTTTTAAATTATTAAAAACAGAGGGATTTTAATCAGATAATGTATGGCAGCCGGTGAGCTATAAATAAATCAGTGTTTTAATTAGCCCCTGAACCTGAGTCCCTAAGCTATGAGTTCTTGCTGAATATAACTTATATTGCTAATACATCTTAAATGGCTTTGCAAACTGAATTTCAATTACCCCCAAAGCAAAAATGAATCAGAATAAAAGGGGATTCCGTTACAATTCTGTAAGGGTAATAAGAATTGGGTACCCACACACTGCAGTCTGTTTCTATTAGGTGTTTTCTGTATGCCAACTGAGTCATTCCTGCAAGGGAGGTTTCTGATTTTAAATTCCCTGCTTACACTTTGGCCTCTTGGTGTGCAAGTGGCTGGAGATGGTTTGCTGTGTCAGCTGAATCTGCTCTGCAAGGAGACAGCAGGCACTCCTTAAATTACTCCTTAAGAAACAAACTTTTTTTGTTTTAATTAGTGGTTTATTGCCCAGTGTGAAGAGCTTCCCTTATCTCTGTCACCTTGAAGGAAAGCAGAGGGTTAACATCATACTGAGTCCAGGTGATCCTGAAAGTTCTTATCACTACACAGGGTCAATCCAGCAGCACCTTGTGATTATAATACTTTTTCCTGTATTAAACAGATATTTTAAACAGGCTTTTCCTGTAGCTCAGAGTGAGGGATCACTTTTATTGACAGGCTTCAAAGTGTTCTGGTAGCATTTTCAGTTGGGAGCTTGAGAGTGGAGAATGATTCCATGGAACTTTCTAAATTAAAGCAGACAACAGCTTGTCACTGCAGGTCTGAAATGTTTTTATCAGTTTTGTTTCCCCCTTCTATCACTGTTCACTGAACAGTGAGCAAAAAGCAGCAGTAGTTTTCCTGCAGTGGTTTTCCTGCTGTGCACAGCTTTGTTAGCTCGTGTTCTCATTTGTGTTACCATGTTGGTAATAACAGTCAAAGGCAGAAAGATACTTAAACACAATGAGTGAATATTTGTCTTTGTAGTTATTTTAAGAATTCACTGTATCTGAATGAAGTTTGCTGTTTGTTTATTTTTCTTTAACATTTTTCATGTTATCCCCACTGGTAATTATCTGCTGTCCTTGCAGTTACTGCAGATATGCAAATATGTTGTTTAATATTAAACCATCCTCACATAAAGTACAGGCTGAGAGCAAACATCAGATACTTTTGTACAGATGGGCCTGAGCTCAGCATGTTTTGGCACAGCTGGACTTTTAATATGAATTGCAGGAGTTTTGTTATTTTTCTTCTCTAAAGGAAGAAGCTACTAGTGAAAAGCAGTTATTTCTCCATCTGAGACAGGATGCAGTAGTGTTTGACTGAAGGCTCTCTCAGGCAAGGCAGCAAAGCAAGAGGAGAGGGCAGGTTTTGCTATGCTGAGATGGTGATGGTTCATCCTGACTCTCTCCCTTCTGGTGCAGGCTCAGGCAGCAGCACAAGCAGTAAGAGTTCAGCCTGAGCACACACAGAGTTGTAGAATATCCTGAGCTGGAAGGGATCCACAGGGATTATTGAATCCAACCCCTGGCCCTGCACAGATACCACAGCAATACACAGATACCCTGGGCATCCTGGGCAGTCCAAATGCTGCTGGAGCTCTGGCAGCCTCAGGGCTGTGCCCATTCCCTGGGGAGCCTGGGCAGTGCCAGCACCCTCTTGGGGAAGAACCTTTCCCTGAGATCCAGCCTGACCCTCCCCTGACACAGCTCCAGCCATTCCCTGGGTCCTGTCCCTGTCACGGAGAGGAGAGATGGGAGCTGGCCCAGGAGAGGAAGATGCAGGCCATGATGAGCTCTGCCCTCAGTCTCTCCTCTGCTCCAGCTGAACAAAACAACTACCCTCAGCTGCTCTTCCTGTGGCCCCTCCAGACTCTTCCCCATCTTCATGTCCCTCCTTTGGACACTAACAGCTTTGTATCATTTTTATATTGTGGCACTCAAAGCTGCCCCCAGCACTGGAGGTGAGGCAGCCCCAGCCCAGAGCAGAGAGGGCCAATCCCCACCCTGGCCAGGCTGGCTGTGCTGGGCCCAATGCCCCAGGACAGGGATGTTCCTCCTGGCTCCAGGGCTCTGCTGACTCAGATCCAACTGGCCATCGACCAGGACTTCCAGATCCCTGCTGCTCTCCAGCCTCTCATTTCCCATCGTGGCCATGCATCCAGGTTGTACATCAGTGCCCAGTTGTGAACACCTTTGAGCATTGGCACACGCTTGTCGTGTTCTCACCAGAAATAAAATTAAGACACTGACAGACTTAATTTTGGTGGAGGCACTTAAGAAGCTTTGCCTTCTCTCTATCTGCAGGTTTATGGTAGGTTGTATCCTAGCCCTGCCTCTGACAGTCTGGATGTGCTTTGGGCCCCTCTGGAGTGAGGATTTGCTGCAGCGCTAACTTGCATTTCTGGGACTGATAAGTTTGTTTAGGCAGTGACGTTTGGCATAGCACTCATTCCTGAGAGAGGATTCTTCTCACAAACCCTCTTCAGACCTTAAAAATTTCAGCAGTGGTTTTCCCCTGCTGACTTTGAAAGGTTTGTTGCTAATTGCTAGAGTTAAGGTGGCTCTCGTTGGAGAAGCAGCAGGAACTCTGTTACTGCCTGCCCGGGCCCAGCTGATCAAACTGGTAAGATGGGGGTTGTAGGAGGGATTGGACTGGCTGAGACAACAGAGCTATACCTCTTTTCTTCTTTTTAATTCCAGATTTTGTAGACACCATGCTGTGTTAAGCTCTAGCCTAACAATTTTTCTCTGCTGTGGGCCTTATTTCCACTTCAAGCTGCGCTGTGCTTCTTTAAGGGCAGGAAATTATCTTAATTTGATTTGTCACCAAAAAACCCCCTTGCTTTCGTGAGGAAGTTGAGCTAAGTGCAAGATCTGAGCTGGAGCTGAGCAGTGACAACCACATAGTGAACACTGAGACTGTTCTGATACCATGGGACATGGCACAGACAGAAGAGTTCCAGGTTTCCCTTTTCCTGCCTTTATTCAGGAGCCTGGAAGCTGGAAACTGTGCCTCCATCCTGGTCTTTCAGTGGTTTGAAGATCCTTTACTTGCAGTAGGTGTTTGGTTGGTTGGAGGCCCTGTGGCAGTGCTGCAGGGACTCATTTTGACCTGTACACTCCACTGGTGGCACAGAGCTTCACCCTAAAAGGGTTAACCCTTTTAATCTGTGCTAAATGGGCACTTTATCCATATAAAGGCTTGTGGGGTGATTTTGCTCACGTTATGTTTCCAGCTGTGGTGAGCTCTGATACTGCTGACATTTTTGTAATGTGGCTCTGGATTTATTCCAAAATTGCTGTCAGAAGAGGCTGAACTCTGATCCCACTGAACTTATTTTGCACGGAGCAGCCAAAACAAAGATGTACGTGCTGGAGTTCCTCAGAAAATGACTTCCTTTTCCTGCTTTTTACACACTAAAGTACAAATTGCCCCAGTTGTTGGTGAAGAGAAGAGGAAGATAATCTGTGATTAGAGACAGACCCATACCCTTGTGCAAATGAAAAATGGTAGTTTTTTTGTAAATTAAATGTGTAATGTAAGTGCTGTGTAAATTAAAGGTGCCATTAGATGAATCCCTCTTTAAATCTCCTTTTCTGGCAAGTATTCTGTCAATCCTTTCTGTTTGTGTGTGGAAAAGTCCCAAAGCCAGGATATTTTTTATGAAGGGCTGTGCTGAGTGTTTGTGAAGGTGGAGAAGTTCTTTTCACCCTGTTTAATAATTGCAGTGTTCTTGATTGAATGCTAATGCAGAAGGTAAGTGTTTTGGGCAAGAATTCTGTACAACTTCAAGTAAAGATAAACATTTCTCTCCTGACCTTTCTCTGTATAAATAAATTAATTTTATAGCAATAAAATAGCAATAAATATCAATATCAATATAAATAAATATCAATAAATTCATTTATTGCTGAATCAACTGCCAGAGGGCTTGGAGGCAACTGGGGGAACACTGGAAACCTGGAGGTCCCTCTGGTGGCTGATTCCTTTAGGAAAAATTTATCTTTTTAAAGGATACTGTGAATACATTCATCTAAACATGAGCACGATGAAAGCTCTATGGAATATTAATCTAAAATAGGTTTCTCTCTTTCTACAAGACAGATTTTGGTGTATCACTGCCATGTAACCATAAAATTAAATGCTGCTTGTTTCAGACTGGCTTTTTGCTCAGGAAAGTGTCATGTAGCAGGAAGCATCTATGTGTAATGTAAGGATGTTATTTTGGTATGAGGATCTGGCTTTTCTAGAAACTGATTGAGTTTTTAAGTGTTAATATTTAAATAAATTGTTAAGGATTTGAGGAGAAACTGGTTTTGAGGAAATACTGCTGTGAGTATGGCATTCATGGCACCAAGTGGATGTGTGCAAGGACATCACTGGGGAAGATGAAATCTGGTTTGTTTTCTTAAACAGCTCAATTTTAGTTGTTACATAATAGCTTTCATTATTAGAGATTATGCCCCATCAGAGTTATTATATATAGTTTTGCAATAAAGGTGTAGCAGGCTTCACAGGTGTGGTTATGAATGCTTTGAGTAGAAACACTCACTGTAGTCATCTCTCTCACCACATTGTCTTCAACATTCCCCTTTGTAAAGGGAAGCTTTAATTTGGCTCATGTGATGCATCATTAAAACAATACCAGTATTTGCTCCCTTCTTTATTTTGCTAAAAACTGAGATTGCACTTCATTCCAGAAAATAGAGGCCATTGTGCAAATGGCTGAAGGAAAATAAATATTTTGAGTTGTGCCCTGTAAGATAGATTTTGCAAAGGCTGTACACAGATTTCCAGAGGTAGATGTGTGTGGACAAACAAATCTTTTGTCACATGCCATTATTGACACTGCCACAGCTGTCTTGATTAACAACAACACAGTGTTTGGCCAGGCTAGAAGGCTGCCAAATCCAGCACTTGGAGCTGTCTGGCATGAAAATAAAAAGCTGTTTGCACAATTCAGTCCATCTTGTTCATTGGGTCTGAGCTAAATTGTCTGCCTTCATTAATGACCCTCTCTTATTGCCTCCAAGTTCAGAGATTTGAGGTGTTTTTCCCTAAAGATTTTATGTATTCAGTGTCTTTGCAAGTTTAAATCTAGTGCTTTAAGTCTGGCTTATTTTACTTTGAAGCCTTAAGTTTTCTTAATGCTAATTCATAGGGAATTTTAGCTGTGAGATGTCAGTGTAAAAAGCTGATTTGTAACAGGTACCTTACAGGTCTGAGATTTTTTTTTTATAGGGTAATATGAAGAATAATGAGTGAGATTATCCCCATATTGTTCTATATAATAAAAGAAAAAAAAAAACTCTGAACAACTGTGCCAAATGCATACTGATTATAAAGAGATGTAGTTTTTGCGTGTGTTTTTAATGGAAATTATCAACTTAGCCTCAATTATGTCCTGCCTTCCCCTGAATCAGGTCTATCCTGATTGTTTTTCCAGTAGTTTCAAAAACACTATTTCCTTTGGCAATTAGGCTCTTCTTGGTCTGGGGAAGACATTAATTTTCTAGGAGTCTTTTGGGAAACCATCTTGACTGTGCTGAATATTCCAAGAAGAATTCAGGTTTTGTTGAGTTCTGCTGAGTTTTTGATTTCATTCAGTCCTTTTTACATGTAGCTCCATTTTAGATGGAGATATTCTGTAACTTTTAAACCCTTCAGCTGTCTGCATCCATGGTAATTTTCTGACCTCCTAAATGCTACTTTCTCACTGTTTGGCTTCCTCTAGACTAGTTTTAGTACAGGATCTCTCTTGTAAATTAGTAAATTGCAGTGAAGTACTGAAACCCTAAAAGAGCCATTTATTTAGACTTTGGACTGATCCCTGATATTTGACTTACAGGTCAGATTTGTAGTCTGAGATCTTTGCTTGAAGCTATAGTCCCTGTTTGTCTTGAGAGGGGAATATTAACCACAGGTTCAAAGCTTCAGATTTCGAGTCTAACTTGGTACCTTGCTTTTTGGGACCTGGAGGATGTAGTAACATTTCTGGTATATTACTGCTTTCTCTGACCCTTTATTGATTCTATTAATGATTCCTTATCAATCTCTCTTTTACAGATTGAGGAAAGGCCAGAAAAAGACTTTGAGAAGGTAAGAAAGTTCTTATCAATTATTCTGACAATAGTGCTTTATTCATTCTTTTTGCTGGTTAGAACTTGCCATGAGTGTACAGAAATCTCCTATAAAATCCATTGTGAGGCAAAAATTTGAATTTCTGAGGCCTTCTTCTGCTAGAGCATTTTTGAGGATGAACTTTTCAGCCCCTGCTTACTCAATGTTAGGTAGCTGACCTTCAACAGCAGTTGGCTGAAACTGCTTTAGGCTGAGCCACACAAACACTCTGTGTGTTTATTAGATCTTAGTTATAAGATCTAAATTATTTATGTAAAAATAAATAAATCATCATAATAAAAGAGGAGGCTAATGCATTAACCCTGAGTACAGTTGAACAGTTCATGTGGCCACTGCTGCAGAGTAAATAAATGTGCATAAAGGAGAGAAGCTTCCAAAGCTTCCACAGGATGTATTATTACAAGTTTTGAAAATGTCTGGCAGGCTGATACTAGCCCCTAAAGCCTTTCTCCAATTAAGAATTAATAGTTATAGAAGCTAAATTATGCAAACTTCTATTGCAGTATTATTTAAATACTTCTGATCTGCTTTTTCTCATTAGTTTCCCTTGTTAAATCTTGATTTTGGTTTTTTTTTTACCTCTGAGAAAGCTTGATTTTAATCAAAAGTACATAATTTAGAAGTGCAAGGATTGGTATCATGTGTCTATTAAAAAAAATGAAAAGGGGAAAGCTACAAACCCATAAATTATCTGGAAAAGAAAGCTCTAAGCAGTTTATTTGTGTGTGATTGTAGGGAGCACGAACTGTCTCAAGTTTATCAGCAGCTACCTTGGCTTCTCTGGGCGGGACTTCTTCACGGAGAGGCAGTGGGGACACGTCCATCTCAGCTGACACAGAAGCATCCATCAGAGAAATCAAGGTGAGGAATACTTAAACCCAGAATAAATTACGGAATATCCTTCAGGCTCCTTTCCCAGGAAGGAGCTGGCAGCTGTGGCAGTGCTGTGAAGGAAAAGCTTTGCTGGAGATGTCTCTCAGATGGGATTGGCTTTAAAAGGCAGCTTCCATCCTGAAACAGGGAATGATAGGAGGGTGGGGATAACACACTGGAGAGCAGAGGAGAGAGCCTGGGACAGAAGGTGATCATCAGTGGAAGGGACAGAGAAGGGCTGGGATTGTTGGAGCCTTTGAACCTGGGTCTGTGCCTCGTCCTTCGCGATGAAGATTCCATTTTTTTCCAGCCAAGAAAAGCAGAATTAACAGAAATTGCTGACCAAGAGATCTGGTTGTCTGGCAAGGCCTCAGCTAAGGCTCAGAGCCCTTAATGTGTGTGGGGGAGGTGTTGCAAGGAGCACTTGGAGCATTGCCTGTCCCTCCCACCTGCCCGTTGGTGTCCGTGGCATCACTGACATGTCTCACCATCTCCCTCAGGACATCTATGAGTTAAAGGACCAGATTCAGGATGTAGAAGGCAAATACATGCAGGGGCTGAAAGAACTGAAGGTACTGGTGTGTGAGCATTAACCCAGTGTGAGCCCCAGAGCTGCCCTTGCATGCTGTTCTCCTGGAGAGGCTGGGAACTGCCTGCAGAGTGTCTCACTGACTGGCAAACTGTTCTGACTGGGTGGGTTGCAGTGAGAAATGCTTCCAAGTGTTCACTGAAAGGCTGCTGGTTGCTACTGCACCTTGTCTTTGCTGGTTTGAGGTCGTTTGGGTTTTTTTTAATATTGTTTCCTAATCCACAAAACCTTCCAGTATTGGGAGATGAACTAGAACACATCTCCTACAGTACTAAAAACAAATATGGGTTTAGAACCTTGTATGTTTTTATTTTTATAAGGCCATGTGAGGTTTCATGTTTCATTTTGGTTTCATGTTTAGATGACAGAAGACACCCTTAAAAAATTCTTGCAACAAAACTCCATGTATCAAAGGCTGTTACATGAAGAAGGAATGCTGAAACTCTTACTGCTTCCACAAAGCCATAAATACATTTTGGTGCCACAATCACCTTGTACATCCATGTACCACCCACCTCCTAAGTGAGCAGTGACATGAGCTATGGCCTTTTGGAAAAGGCAAATAGATAAATTCAACATTTGCCAGCACTAATTGCTGATTGTGTCATCAGCTCAGCACCAATAAATGAAGGTGTTGCCATCTTAAGTGAGTTTTCAATGGAAACAGAGCAGTTAAGCTCTTTTTTTTGGTAAAATTTTGGGTTTTTTCCTGGTCACTGAGTAGCAGATAGAGCAAAATAGTCACACTGCATAAAAAATTTTTCAATCTGTGTCCCTTAGACTGCCTTTTGGGCTGATTTGGATTTAAGCTGCACTGTTTGATACTAAGAAACCAAAATGTGGCATGCTGAAGGAGTGGAGCAGAACTTCCTTAACTTCTTCCTTGCATATACTTCCTTTCCAGCTCCCTTCTGAGCTTTCCAAATCCTGGTGGCATTCCTGTGCTTGGTATTTCTCATCTGGAGCTGGAAAGTGCCCCAAAACACAGTTAAGCATTTGGAACTGGAGAAATTCATGTCCTAAAAGACAAATTATCTCATTTGTTAATAGAAATGTCTATTAAACTGATTTAGACTTTGCCACTATCATCTTTTGTTCTATTAACAGCTGAAAAAGGAAGTATATGAAACTCACCCATACTTCAGTTGAAATAATTAAAATTACACAAGTTCCAAGAGAAATTGTTTGATCAGTAAACTAAAATGTTTACATGTGTGTCCTCCTTGTTTGCACATTTACACTGCTTTGTTTATATAACTCTTTTATTTCTTTATTAAAATCAAGTAGTGCAAAGTTTGTCTGCAATAATGAGAAATTATGCTAATCTTTATTTTACCATCATCTGTTATTACAAATATCTCATTATCTTATATTCAGGTCAAGCAGACAGAAGGGGTTTTCAAGATACTGGGAATTGTATTTTAGAGAGCAAATTTGTAAAGAAGGGATGTGATATTGGAAACCTAATGGGAAATCACACATCAGGTCACAAAAGCTGCAGCTTTCTCTTTCACAGTGAATTCTAATTCCTGAGTCAGTATTTAAGTATTTATTCTTCCCACACTGCAAGGATCTCTGAAATTAGTGTGAAGAGGCTGTCAAACTGCCTTCAATTTCAGGTCTCAGATCATCCAAAGTGATCTTAAATCAAGGCCAGTTTACCTTTAAAAAAAAAAAATCCCAACTTGTCATCTTCAGCAGCTGCTTTGAGCTGGCAATGTGCAGGGGCAGGGGGAGGAGGGAGAAGGAGGAAATCTGGGAAGGCAGAAGCTGAAGCAGCAGAGGACAGGAAGCATTTTATCCGTGCTGAGGTAAGGCTGCTTGCATGGTAGCATGAGTGTGGCAGGGACAAGGGAGGTTTTCCTCACTTTGGGACAGCTGGGAAGCCTCCAGCACAGGATTTATGCTGCTTTCCATAGGCAAGCTCAGTGAGCTTGTGCTTTATTTTCTTACTGAAGGTCTTGGTTGGCAAAGTGTCCTCCTTTATTTCTGACTCTGACTGGAGCTGCTTATTCTCTGCAGGACTCTCTAGCTGAAGTTGAGGAGAAATACAAGAAGGCTATGGTGTCAAATGCTCAGCTGGACAATGAGAAAACCAATTTCATGTACCAAGTGGACACCCTGAAGGATGCGCTCTTAGAGTTAGAGGAGCAGCTGGCAGAATCCAGGAGGCAATATGAAGAGAAAAGTAAAGTATGTAAATAGCTCTGCCATGGGAAATAACAGGGAGAGATTTGGATGGGGGGTAGAGACCTTTGGGAGGAAGCAGCTAAATTATTATTGAAGATATTGAACAAATTGCTGGTTCAATTAGTATTAAATGAAATACCAATTTGTTGTGTACTTGTGATCATACAAATGAGAATTTTCCTTAAGCCGCTTCTGAAGAAGGTGAGAAATGTTCTAGCTGGTAAAGGCTATATTGATATTATCCCATCTCCTTTTATATTCCATCTCTAAATTCATAGGGTTTGTCTGTAGGGACTTCTGGAGCAGTTTTACACACAAAGGTGTCTCCAGGCACCCTGTGGGAGAGTTGTGCAGTTCAGGCAGCTCCATGGTTAAATGCTGAATTAAGCTTTACATCAGTTCAGCATCTGACAGTGATTTGGTGTTAAATAATAAAACTGAGGCTTACATTTTCAGAACTGCCTTCTTGTAGCTTGGGGCATTTGACTACACCCCACTTCAAAACACAGCTCCTGAAAGAAACATTGTGGTTTTTTCTTTTTATTTAAAAGTCCAGCTAACTTTCAGTACATGGCCATGTGGGAAGAGTGGGTTAAATTCCCATCCATTCCTCCATGCAGTCTGAAGGACTGGAGTGTGAAAGCTCTTCAGCCTGCTGCTCAGCTTATGAAATGGGCTAAATGATGTCTGTCACTTCTATATTTGGTGCAATAATAGCATCTTGGAAAAAGGACAAACTCGATAAAAATGGCACTCTTGTGGGATTGTGATTAGAGGGATATTCAAGAATTACATTGCAGTAAGCATTTTCTTTGTGTTTGGGATTATTTTCCTCTTTTTGATGGGATGCTATTTTTGATTAATAATAATCTTGTGAATATTTCATTATTCACAGGAATTTGAGAGGGAGAAGCATGCTCACAGCATATTGCAGTTTCAGTTCATGGAAATCAAAGAGGCTTTGAAGCAGAGAGAAGAAATGCTTGCAGTAAGTAATTTATTTTTTTTCTCTTTTAATGGCTTCTTTGATTGGTACATTCCCAAGTAGCAGTAGAGTGGAGAACGTGAGGCATGGAGATTTTTATTTCCTATTCAAGTTCCTCACCAGAAGAAATGTTAAAGGCCAAACAAGTTCAGAGCTGACTAATGCAAATAGTACTTTCCTAAGTATTACCTTATTCTTCCTAAGTATTGCATTTTGGACAGCTGTTTGTGGAGATGCAATGGAAAATAAAAGAACTGTGAAACTTATTTTAAGTCATGATGTGGATAATAAGATTGTCTTCAGGAGCACAGGTCCAGTTGGGATGTCAGAAACTGTGCACTGTATATACTCATGTACTTCAGCACCTGACTTTTTTCATTCTTTGGCATCACTGCCATCTTGCCTTCTTTGCTAACCTCTTACCTGCCTTCTGTCTTCTTGTTTTGCTCCTGCCCCTCAGGAAATCCAACAGCTGCAACAGAAACAGCAGAGCTATGTCAGGGAAATTTCCGATCTTCAGGAGACAATAGAGTGGAAAGACAAAAAAATAGGGGTAGGACTTGTCAACTCCTGCAATGTGTTCAAAGTGACACTGTCATTCTCCACCTGATCCTGCTTTTGTAAAGCCCCATGGATAAAACCCTCCATAGTGCCTTTGCTTGGTGTGGCTGTCCTATGATGTTCCCAGTGAAGTAGCAAATAGCAAGTGTTGTCTTTGGCCAGTACCTTAAAATCCAAGGAAAACCTGGCAGCTGGTCTGCTTTCAAACCAAGGGTAATTGATTTGCTGTGCTGCACCATTTGCATTTGCCATATGGGGAAAGGAAGTGCTATTTATAATGCAATTCCATCAGCACTGACTTTTTGCTTATTCAGATTTAATCTGCAGACTGAGCAGAAACTGGAGTGGGATAAAGAGGTAATGGAGCTATTTATAGGCTATTGGGATGAAAGTCTCCCTTGCTTCTCATCCCTTCCCACCACCTCTTATCAAACCCACTCTGGTTTTCTTTTCCAGCTGAACAGTGAAAGGCTTCCTGAAGAGAGTAGGAGAAAGAAATCTGGAAGCTTGCCCATGTTTGTGATGTCAAATAATTTGTAGCAGCTTGAAACCAAAAATTGTCTGATTTTTTTTTAATTGTTCTATTTGTACTTATATAGAAATACTGGGAGCGGGGAGTTCAGTAGCAAAATATGCATTTGCACATGGTGCATCCCAGACTAAGGATGACTTAGTGGCAGCTTTCAAATTAATTAAAATGTAAAATAAAAAGACTCCTGAAATCCAGCAGATCTATTTCCATGCCCTTCCGTTGACATGTGGGAATGGCCTGATGTCTTCAGTGTGCGTGCTAAAGCACAATGGGTATGGATTAGCTTGCCCAGCAGATAAGAATAAAAAGTGGACCCTCATTTGAAGGATCCCTTGGAAAGAATTGGGCTCTGAATGTCTTTGGCAAGAATTGTTGGTTATTGAAGAAGCTGTGTCTTTCTTGGATTTGAAGTCTCTCTCTCTCTGTATGCAAACTCAGTCCTTTAATCTGTAAACTCGACCTTTTTCATCTGTGCCCCTTCCATCCCCTGAATATCTTAAATCTGCTCTCTTGTCTACATTTGCTTTTCATGGCCTTTACTTGTCTCCCTTCCTTTCTTCACATCTCCTCGCCCTCTGTCTGTGTTGGGAACTCAGGCACTAGAGAGGCAGAAAGATTTCTTTGATTCCATAAGGAGTGAGCGGGATGACCTTAGAGACGAAGTGGTTGTGCTGAAGGAGCAACTGAAGGTATGCAAGAGGAATAAAAGAAATTTATATTCATCTGCTGACCCTTTTCCCCTGTACATTTGGGCAGAAAAATTAAGTCTAGCTCAGTAGCAGTAACTCAATTTTCATGTTGCCTATAAATTGCCATTTCAGGGATTTTCTAGATAAAGTCCTTTCCCCTACTATTGATTGAGAGTTCTTACTGTAGACTGGAGTATAAGGAAGTTGTTTTTGTAGGAGACACTTTTCTGAAGAACATCTTATGCAGCAGATTTATGTTAAGAAAAAGAAAAGAGCTGGACTCACGTGCTTTCTGTCAGAATGGCTGAACTGAGAACTGCAATATCTGTTCTCCTTCCTGACTCCCAGCCATGTTTAATGGAATGATTGAAGCAATTGTTTATTCAGAGTATCTTGGACAAGAGCACTTGACTATCCTTCCCTTTCCGATCAGCAGGCTCTAAAGCATTGCTTTTGCTTCCCACAGAAACATGGAATAATCCCAGACTCTGATGTAGCCACCAACGGGGAGACATCAGACATTCTGGATAACGAGGGACACTTGGATTCTCCCCGAACTGTTGCAGGCACCACTCAGGCATTAAAGACAGGAGGGGAGGCGATGCTAGGTAAGTGCTGTGTGTCTTCTCAGCCCCTCCTGCCTGTCTGTCCTTCATTCATCCACCTTTGCTTGGATGGGGCAGTTGTTAGTGGGACAATTAACACCACACAGCATGCTCCTTCTCCAGTCACCCCCTGTGCATTTTCCTGCTTCATGTTGATTATCACTCCCAGTGTGTCGTGCAGTCTCTTCCCTGGCAGACTTCACTTCCCCTGCAAGATGACAAAGGATGGGAATACAAATAGGACATTACAGATGAGTTAGCAGTCACTCACATCTCCATTTAAACCCTGACTGGGAAAATTGTCCCAGGATAATCCTACTGCTGCTCAGTATTTTTCAGCACATACCTTAAATAATCAGGAAAAAAAGGCGTTTTAGTTTTCTCTAAAGAGCTTGTTTGTTGGTTCACTGATATCCGTGAGAACTGTGTCTGCTTGAACAAGTGCTGGGCTCTGCCAAAGTGCACCAAAGGATAAATTCTTTGTTCCTGTGCTATTGAACACTTAAAATTAACACTTCTGTGTTTTTACTTGTTACATTGACACTTAAATTCAAAGGATATAATTGATGTGGACAGCATTAGGAAGGAGAAATCTGGTTGGCAAAACCTCTTTATGTTTTTATACGGTGAATGGTCATTGGAGAACTATTGTGCTAGTGTAAGGAAAGAAAGTAATCTTTTTGGTTTGTTGGATTTTTTTTGTTCTAAATGAACATAGCTGCAGGCAGCCAATTGTTGCAAGTGCAGGTTCTCTTGCTTTGAGCTTTTGGCTGCTTTTTCCTCACTCAGTTTCTGTGTGGAAACAATGTGGAACACCAAAAAATAAGGTAAGGGTGTATTTTTAAATGTAACATGTTTTCTACATCTCCTAATCCTATTTTTTTTCCAGTATAGGTACAGCATAGACACAAAAGCTAACAACAAACACTATTTTTTAATATCTGTTGCTTTCAAATAGAAATTGAAGGAAAACTTACAACAAAAATAACCTTCAAAAAAACCACAGAAGTCCCCACCTCTTCAGGTGGCTGAAATAAGGGGCACAGGTTACCTGAGCTTTGATGTGTGTTGGGAGGTCTGAAGAGCCAAACCATTAGCTTGCCAATCAGATTTGACATTCAGTGTCTGTCCTGTGCACTGATGATGCCTGTCTGAGATTCTAAAAGCAAAATATTACTGAATAATCCTTCATAATTCCATTTTAATGGCATCAGACTCCTGCATGGATAGAGGGTGTCAGGGTTAAAGTTGTAGAGAAAATTGCTGAGGAAAAACAGTCCTGCAAGTATTGCTGTTAAATTGCTCTGCTTCAACCAGTTGTTCTCCTCTACGAAAGCTGTCATTCCCACAGCCAAGAGCATAAACCTCCTCCTTTACAAAAACACGAGCCAGCACCAGAGACTTCTTGCTTTGAGAGGGTGGTGGTGAGTTTCACTGATCAAACCCCCTGGATCCTTACTAATTCAATCGCTGCTTTGCCTCACAAAATTGGCAAAAGCTGATCTTTTATTAACCTGTTCTTCTCATTCTGTCTTTCGGGTTTTAAGCGGGGAGGTGAGAGCTGTGGTGTGGCCCCCTCAACTTTCTCAATGGTCTTTTAGGCAAAGCCAATGAAGTGGAGATGAAAAATGAGATTTTGGAGGATGTGGGGAAAAGAGAAATCTTGCAGAATACTGAGCATGAGGAACACAAAGAGGAGTCTGAGGAGGAAGTACAGACATTGCATGCTGCTGAAAATGCAAAGGCAGAACAAATGGTTGAAGAACGTGATGCCCTGCCAGCAGTGATGTTACCAGAGAGTAGGTTTGCAGAGCAAGCCCAAAGCCTTACAGATCCTGTGTCAGGGGGCACTTCTTCAAACACTGACAGTGACACAGATGGCTTGAGAAAGGTCACAGAGTCCAAGGGCACAGCAGTCCAGCAGCCAGAGAGTACAGAGGCTGAACACCATGACTTGAGTGCAAGGACAAATGAGAACTTGGAGCTGGGCTCTCTGCAAGGCCACCAGATTTTTGAGACTCCTCAGGAAATGTTTTGTGACTCAGGTACAGAGCAGGAACTGGGAGAAGCTGCAGCCAGCCAAGGAGAGCAAGACGATATTAAAACCAGCCATGCCCCGAGTGATAATGAAATGGATGAAGGATCTGACAGTACAAGTGAGAGCAGTGAGCTGGTTTCTAACCAGGCAGGGCTACCTGAGGGAGTAGTGGCAGGCTTGCTTAGGGAAGAGGGAAATGTGGAGAGTTCCACTCCAGAGGAGCCCCAGGACTCAGAAGAAAGTTCTGAAAACAAGGTTGCAAATGTTTTGGAGGAAAAGTTTGTTGACTGCACTGATGGAAGCAGTGATAAAACAGCAGGTGACAGGGCTGAAGAAGAAGATGAGCTTGGGAACATGGTTCAGGGTCAGCCAAGGGAAACTGAGTCTGTGGGTTTGGAGGGGGCAGAGCCAAGTGAAAGGGATGTCCCAGCAGAGCCACTTGAAAAGGAAGGTGGAGAACATCAGGCATTCATCCAACCAGCTTCTTCAGAGGACAGTCCTTCAGCATCCCCAGAGGAACCAAGTACACAAGGTAAAACTGAAGATGGAAGTGCTACAGCTGAGAAGGATGGACAGAAGAGAGGATTGATGGAAGAGCTGGAGAAGTGTTCTGCTGAAACAGGCGAGCAAGGTGTGGCACCTGTGGAGGCAGGAGGCTCCATTCCCGAGGAAAAGGGAAGTGAGCTGCAGCAGGCACAGCCAGGAACAGAGGTTGTGAGAGAGGTGACCACTCAGGAAACCCATTCAGACCTGAGTCTTTCAGATGATGAAATTAAGGAGTCAGAACTTGAAACAGGGGATGAGGCTGGGGAAGGACAGGAAAGTAGGACAGAATGGGTAGAAGATTTGAATCCAAAGGTAGAGGTTCAAACAAGTCAGTGTAGTGAAGAAACAACAGGTGGTACAGAAGGAGAGAAAAATGTTCCTTTAGAGGGTGAAGTGCAGAAGGTGGTTAAACAAGTAGAAGGTGAATCTAAAGAGGAGTCAGGTGTAGGCATCACTGAAACGGCTGAAAACAAAGCCAGTAAAGAAACACTGAAAGAAAATCAGCAAGAGGTAGAGCTTGCAGACCACCCTGGTGGGGAATCTGCTTCTGAGGAAGGTGCAAATAATGCCCTGGCACAGAAACCCGTGCAGGATGAAAACATTAGTGAAGAAGTTAAATTGGAGGAAGGTGTAAATAACTCCCTGGCACAGAAACCTGTGCAGGATGAAAATACTAGAGAACAAGTTAAATTGGAGGAAGGTGTAAATAATTCCCTGGCACAGAAGCCTGTGCAGGATGACAACATTAGTGAACAAGTGAAATGGGAGGACCAAACAGAGGAAAGCCTGGAAGATGACGGTGATGCATTTGATTTTGATGAAGAGTCAAATCAAATACTAGAATCTGATGAAAAACGTGATGGAGAGAAAGATGATACACAGGGAGAAGAGGGTGATGGAGCAAATGGTGCTGTTGGAAAAACTGCCCACACAGACAAAGCTGAAGAGGGAACAGACAAAATGGAAACCAAAGATGCCTTGACCAAAGGTGAAGTCCTGCAGCATAAAAAAGAAGAGCCTGAGGAAACAGAGTGCTTGCAAGGGGAAGCGTTGGGGAAAACTGATGAGGAGGCTGATGTGGAGGAAGATAAAATCAAATTATCAGATTCTAGTAAAGTGGGAAAATTACTGGATCAAGATGTTTCAGAACAGGATTTGGAAAGTGCTTTCATTAAGAGGGCTGAAAGCAGGGAGGATTTGCAGGCTGGTAAAAGGAGTAAGGGTAGATCCAGAGATGACTGTACAATCTCCTGAGTTCAGAATCTCAAGCCTACGCGAGTTCCATGCCCTGTGACCAATCCCAGGACACAAACATGCACTTTGCACAAGACATCAGACCTTGGAATACTCTTAGAGCTTTGTAGGTAACTCAGCATAAAGCATGGATGTGGTAATGATGCAAGTATTAAGTTATTCGCTGTCATACCCAGCCACTCACCCAAGAAATGAGTGAGTTTGGTTTTGCTGTGTCTCAGGTTGAAAGCTTATCACCTGATAAGGAAGCTTCACAACTTGACTATTCAAACTATTATGCAATTAAAGTACCTCTAGTGTGGATAGCTGCTCCTGGGGAATTTCTGCAGGATTTTTTTATTTTATTCTAGCCTAGTTGATCAATATCTTGAATGTACGTTGGGCCTTTGTGAACTTATGCACATTATGCTTACTTGTACTTCAGTCTACAGCAAGTACATTAACTCTTCATGAAGGAACTCAGCAGATCAGCCACACTGGTGGTGAAACTTCTTTCAGAATGATTAAAGCCTCTGAACCAATCTCTTTTTTAAGATGAAGAAAAAAAATATCTTTTCATTCCACCTTGCTTGTATTTCTTATACGGTCATATTCTAAAATATAATTAGATCACTGTGAATCTGCTTAGTCTGAGCACTTTGGAAGAGCAGTACACAGTTTGGAGAAAGTGCAACATACAGGTCTTAGTTTTCTGAAAGGAATAAATATATACATGTTTACTTATCTAGGCACTTTGCACCACAATAGGCCTTTTACACCATGTCTCACATGGGGTTTTTAGTTTTTCCAGAGAAAGCGTCAATACACACTGTAATGTGTGCTTATGTTTGCTATCAAGTACTGTCTAGATATGAAAATATAAAATATATATTTTTCAAAGAAGATTTTTGTTTAAAATTGTATTTGCTTACTGAATTACGTTTTTGGGTTTTTTTTGCAAACTCTGATTCTGAAAGAATGTTTTTATCTCTGAAACAAATCTTCTCTCTTCCCTTCTGGAAAGAAGATAACTTTGCATGTCTTAACTCTTGGTGGATATCAAACCAAAGACAACAGTTTTTTTGTGTACTAGCCCCCCTGTGCCTTTTGGAAGAGCTGGATTGCTTTGAATTGCTGGTATAAATTAGGCTCTTGGACTCCCTTGCTGTATTTCCCCTTGCATCTCTGCTAGTGCTTGGGAGGAAGAGCATGTTTTGCATATATGAATATTCATGTAAAGTGTTAAGCAATGAATGTCCCAAGGGAATGCAGATGGATGGATGGTGTGGGCTATGGAAGGCTGTATTTGTGTTGATGTTACAAAGTTGTCAGAGCACGGACAGACTGCAAAATTTGAAGATGTATATCAAAATGTACTGCTGTATATAATTTAAATAAACATATTTTATACTTTAAAATACCTGTCCAGACCACTGTTTCTAAACCTGCACAAGGAGTTATTTAAACCTGTGTCATTTCAACACCATTTTTCTGCAGCTTTTGTTCAATTTATTGCCTTGTGCTACGTAGCTACAAGAGCCATCTCCCTAGGACTGGGCAGCCTCGGGGTTTGAGCACCTTGAATATGTGATGGCACCTTAACTGTAGAGCTCTAACAGGTCTGTAACCCTGTAGCTCCTTTCATGTGGCTTCTCTCCAACTTACAGCAGATCCACCACGGTTTCTGTAAGTATTGGCAGTTGTTCCTAAGGGTTTACACTAGATGCTAATCCAAAAAGTCATAGATCTTATAAGCATTTCTTATTAGCATGCAGCAGTGTTTAAAGATTTGGCTCTGCTGTACTCTCAACAGTAATATGTGGCTTTAATGTTGGAAGTGGGGTTTAACTGTTAAATAGACTTAAACAGATCATTAAATGTTCTTGCTAGGCTTCACCTGTACTGTGGATGGATCTATCAGAGTTAAATTAGGCAACATGTCTAATTTATATCCTGTATTTCTTATGAAAATATATAATCTATATCGTGTATTTCTTAGGAGTTAATTTCTGATTTTAAATAGTTTTTTTCCACTTCAGAAAACACAGCATCTTTAGGAGCATTCCTTTTCAAAGCCAAGTCACAAGAGCAGAAACACCTCCAATCTTACCTGTCCATGTGGCAGCTTTGATCCCACTCCCAGTGTAACTGGGAGCAAGAACATGGAGAGACAGTGCAGAGTAGCTGCTGTGCCAGAAGTCCATCCTGGAATGTTGCAAATCAGTATGTGACCCAAGGATGAAACTTTTGTCTTCCAGAATAACCCCAAATGCTTACTGGGTTTTCTGGTCATCACCTAGTGGCACATAAATGCTGTAGCCCAGGTTTGTGCATATCAGAGCTAGAGACTTACTTGATAAAAAAGGTGAATAAATAGTGAAAAGGTCTTGGTCAATTCTTTACTATAGAGAAGAACAGTCCTGTCCTCCTCAACATCAGGACCGCAAGCTGGTGTCTTCCAAATCCTGTGCTGTCCCTGGCAGTGTCCCTCTTCTGGGAAGAACAGGAAAGCTTTTTCTCATCATCCAAAATAAATGGACAGATCTGGAGAAGGAGTATTGCCCAACCTGCTCTGACAGCTGGATTCTTGCAGGCTGTTCTGAATAGCTGCTTGGGGCTGGGATTTCATGGGATGTTTTTTCCATCCTCCAAGAGCAGTTTAGCCCTTCCATTTACATCAGGGTTAGTTACATCCTGGGCCACATCATGTAAATGATGCAGGTAAAACTAGCTGCTTCCCATCCCATGCTCCTCTCCAAGTGGAAAGAGACATGGAGGATCTGTGGCTGATTTGGGAGTTTTTGGTGCCACCAGAGCAGCCCTGAGTAAGCAATGCCTCGAGTCACCTGCAATGCAATGCAATGAGATCAGTCACTGGACTTAGAAACTGTGGCAGAACTGGTCAGCACCACGCTCACCCCTCTGTGTCCTGCTCCCTCACAGGCCCCATCTCCTCCTCAGTCCTCTGTTAAACTCTGTGCTGTGAAGGCCATGAACTGGTTCAGTGAGTACCCTGGGAATCACCTTTCCAAAGTTACCTGAGGTGAATGTCATACTCTAATTATTCACTGTAGTATCTTTGTATATGGAATAAGGATAATGACTGTTACAGATGAGAATTTTAATTAGCTGCTTCCTGTCCTGATTCAATAGACTGTTCTTTCCTGCTCACCTCTTCTCAAGGTCCTCAGATTTGTTGGAAAAATATCTCCCAAATGCAAAATTAAGGTGACTGCAGAGTAAGTTTGCTGTGTTAGTGTGGGGGTTTAGGATAAGTGAAACCCAAGAGACCCTCATCTCTACAGGCAGAAAACTTTTCTATGTGAATGGAAGTTTTAGCAAACTGATTTTTTCCCTGATCTGGTAAACCCTGCTGTCTGCATGTCCTAGTGGGGTGCAGAGATGTCTGTAATGAGGGCATAGAGAATTTGAGGGTGAGGTCAAACTTGAAGATTCACCCCAAAATGCATCCTTTTGGCAGGAAAAGGGCTTTGAGGAAGGCAGTGTGCTTCCTCACTGGAAGCTGGAAGAGGTGTCCCTTCTTCAGCCAGGTAGATTTCGCCCCACAGCAGTGGTTGTTTTAATGGAAGTCACAACTAACTGACTTTCAGGATCAAAGAGCATTACTCTGCCCCTTTGGAGTCAGGAAGTTTGGCCTTGCCTTTGCAGTGACTTTAAGGTTTCCTGCTGCACCAGTCCTCATTCTCTTTCCAATCCTTGGAACTCCATTTCTCAATCTTTGCTGGCCTGTAAATCACAACACAATCTTTTGAGTCCCGGTATCTCCAACCTGTTTGCTGTTCTTGCTTTCTTCGTTGACCTTTGTTTTTCTTCCTTATCTTTCATCTTTGCAGAATTTCTGCTTTTTCTTTCCTTCCCATATAGATCTTGTGAGATTGTTTTATAATATAAATAAATTGTTTTATTATTTTGAAGGGGTTTCTACTAGAAAATTTTGCTTGTGGGTGGTATTTGCAAAAGAAAAAGTGGGTTTGGATTTTTTTTTGTTTTTTCATATCAGTGCTCAGGTGCAGCAATGTTGGGTGTGTTACAAATGGATGGGAAAAAAAAAAAAAAGAATAGGACTTCAGGAGGTTCAAAATTAGTCCATAGGTCTGCTGAACTGGGATGTCACGCTATGATCTGTGTTTGGGTATTGCATCAGATAAAGGTAAAGGTTTTATTCCATGCTCTGGAATGGGACTATATGGAGGTGTGTATTCCCAGGAGAGGAATGACATACCACATTAATGGACTTTACATGTCTGCTGTACAGAATGACTTCCATTGGGAAACCAGTTTCCACCATGATTTGATTGAATAAAGACTCTTGATTCCCTTTAAGTGCATGTGCTAACAAGAAAAAAGGGAGACCTACAAGACTTTGGCCTGTTCAGAAGTTGTCAACAAAGAAGATATGGTATTTTTAAAGCTCTTCAAAAATATTTAAGTCTGTCTCTGAGTAGAATTTAGCTGGTAAAAGTCAACCAGGCTCTTATGTGTAATTTATCTTGCTTTCCTAAAGTTTACAAAAAGATCTTTTTCTTGAGTGACCTTTGGATTCTAACCATCTAATCAGCAGGCCAGACCTCAGCTGTGGAGTTGTGCTCTGAACAGCCTGGGCTCTGCACTGCTGGCAAGGGAGGCCAGCTGAACAAACCTGCAGTGAGACCCAGTTGAGGTCAACAGATCCTCTCCTAATGAATGTATTTGAATGTGATGTTGCAGTGTACTTCTGCCTGAGGTGTACCTGAACAAACTGAGCTTGTTAATTAATGAGGTCATTTGGGTGGTAAGAAAATGTACTTTCACATTTTTCAGCCCTTAATGGGGAAGGAAAAAAAAATGAAGTTATTTGGATGCTTACTTTGGAGTTCTTTTTTCCAGCTGTCTGATTCTGTAGAGTGCACTTTATTAAGGACGGCTGCACGTACCCATGTGCTGATCTGTAGCACTTCCAAGCCCAAATGTAGCACAACAGTCGGTGCAGATTGTCCATTGACTCTTGGTGTTTGACCTGGAGAATTGACTCTGAAGAGAAAATAGAGTTTTACCAGACTGCTGCATTCAAAACACTAATAATTTGATGGTCAAATGTTTTTCTGGTCATAATATTGGAGCTAAAATGTCACTGCCATGTAAAAGAAGGGAAGAGTTAAAGTGCAGAGAATGTGCTTAGCTGTGATTATAGGTGTTTACAGTATTGTCATTGTGTTGAACTGTCAAGATTTGTGAGATTTTGTGTTGCAGTTGTGCTTGACCCTAGAGTTCTTGCATGCTAACCTAACGTAGAAGATTAGCCTCTTTGCATGCAGCTGGCTGCTGCTACTGCCGGGACAAGCATGTTCTGTGAGAATGCCATAACTGCCCTGGCTGCAGCCCCCTCCCAGCCCCAGCTGGGCCTCCTGTCCTGTGGTACGTGCCCTAACTCCCCCCATCAGTAGTCACTAACCTGGACGGGTCAGTCTCGTGTCTCAGATGCGCTCCCCGATGCGCCGCGTGAGCAGCCAGCACTGAACTCTGCCCTTTCTCTTCCAGACAGGCTGAAAAAGCTCATTGATGAACGGGAGTCCTTGCTAGACCAGGTAAGCACAGGGCAAGTGAAGATCAGTAAAGGATTAAGGAAATGAAAATAGCCCCGACACAAGGTGTGGAACAGCACTGCTGAGGTCTGGCTGCTCTTGATGAGGATTTGCTGCCTTGCTGGCCACTCTGTTCTTCCTCAAAAACCTTCCTCCTGTGTGTTAACTCAGGGTACTTGGATAATACGTGTACCTCTTACTTCTGAATAATAATCCTGCAGATTGGCCAAGCCCAAGGGAAAAACAGGCATGTCTCACAAATCATAGAAGCAAATTTTCTTTCCAAGACTAAGCCCTCCCCTTTGCTGGGTCTGTGGGTAAAGGGGCCGTTTGCAAAGGTTTGTTGGAGTAATTGCAGATGGGTAAAGAACAATTAAAGGAATTCTTGCTGGTACCATGGTATTCCATAGGGGCTATAAAATTCAAAAAAACTTCAGTTGATCTGTTGTCCTGCAGGACACTTTGGCCTTGAGACTCAAACACAGCTTTGGGAGTTTTTAAGAATGTTTTACATTAACGTGCCTGCAGAAGATTTATGGCTTTTCTAAGAAACCAGTCATCTTGCACTCATTGTTTTGGCCCTGAACTTGTACATAAGCACTGACATGCAAGATATCACGAGTCAGTTGCCAAAAGAATTTCTAGAATGTTATTTTGCAACAAAAGGTTTTTTGGAATTTAGGTTTAAAAAATAAGTATTTTTTTTTTTAATAATACTGGAGTGAATTCGAGCCACAATTGCCCTTGGTGATTTTAATAACTATTTTCTCTCCTTCAGATTAAAAAATTAAAGGGACAACTGGAAGAAAAGCAAAGGAATAGCAAGATGGAAAATACACAGTCTGAAGATGAAGTTCTGGAAAACGGGACAGATATGCACATGATTGACCTCCAAAGTGAGCTGTGTTTTGATTTTAGGAGAATTTTGTGCCCTGCATGTGAGTGAGAAAATGTATCAGTTCAATAATAATAAGCACATGGCTCTGAGTAAGAATGAGCCTTCAGTTCCAAGGGAGCTTTGGCCCAGGAGCAGCCATGCACCTCTACAGAGGTGAGGGAATTAGGAGCCTTTGTTTAAGATTGCAGTTGGAAATCTCCGTTATTGCTCCTCAGCAGAGCTGGGGTGAGATCAGATCAGTTCTGCCTTCAGAGTGGTTGGCAGGGGATCAGGCAGGACTGGGAATGGTGCCTCTGCTGGGCATTTAGTGACAGAACCACTCTCCTACTGCCCCATGTAGATCCCTGATGCATGGAAATTTTATGACAGACTTGTTAGAAACTGTTCACACTTGTTCTGACATCTCTGATAAATCTGCAATTCTTTTAGGAGATGCCAACAGACAGATCAGTGATCTCAAATTTAAACTAGCAAAGTCTGAGCAAGAGATAACAGCATTGGAGCAGAATGTAAG
Source organism: Pseudopodoces humilis (assembly GCF_049639895.1). Lineage (NCBI taxonomy): Eukaryota > Metazoa > Chordata > Aves > Passeriformes > Paridae > Pseudopodoces > Pseudopodoces humilis. Next base: position 35,539,624 of record NC_142207.1, on the reverse strand, counting down.
TTCTTGGCTTGTTCTGTTTGTTCAGGCATGGTGAGAATACAAAGAGAAAGTGTGTTTTGATAAATGAAATCATGTTTACTGTGATTTTTCCCTTAAAATAAGAAATTTATTTTAAGCGTTGGAGCATGAGGGCTACTATGACATTTATGTATGGGGAAGAAGGAATATATTATTCCTCTGTACTGAAGAAAGAATGGTCAAAGACAAAAGTACCTGATGAATTCTGCTGAAAACTTCCTTATGCCTAGCTGTCAACAGGTTTTAAATGGTTCCCAGCATGTGATGTGATAGAGACAGATTTTGTACACAGCTGTTCCATTTTGATTGTTTGCTCTTGTCCAGGGTACATCAGCAATGCTCTTGCTAAGAGAAATTTACTCAATGGACTGTATTTTTTGTTGCTGGAAGCATATTTAATATGGTTGTGTATAAAAGTTACTGTTGCCAGGTTTCCTTGGTGTTGTTTTTTTTCCCCTGAAAATATGCCTTTATTTTATCCAAGAGGAGCTAGCATCTCTCTGGTTATTCCTGGGGCACTAGTGGAAGAGTAAAGCTTCAGAGCAACTTCTTGGTACAGCTTCTAATTCCCAGCCTTTGCCTTCACCTCAGGTAATACGACTGGAAGGCCAGGTAGCCCGATACAAAACTGCTGCTGAAAACGCCGAGCGAGTGGAAGATGAACTGAAGGCAGAGAAACGCAAACTGCAGAGAGAGGTAACTCCACCTGCAAGCTGTGCCAGGTCAGCCTGCTCCATGTGGGGGAAACCTGCCTCCCTGGGGAGTTTCAGGGGAGGAACCACCCTTCTTGGCACAGCAAGGGATAAGCATTTAATTTCTATATTGCTTTAACTACTCCTTCTAAATGCACAACCAGATTTTCAGCACTCAAACCGGAGTACCGGTCACAGCTGTGAGCTCCCACTGCCTTTTCAGCATTCCTTCCTAAACTGACTTGCTAAAGGGATGTGAGTTGTTCTTTGTGAGCCTGTTTTCCTTGCTCTGCCAATCTGTTCAGGCCTGTTTGGGGTAGTGTGGCTGTCCACAGGCTCTGACCGTGCCTCTGTCTGTTTAGAGCCTGAGTAGCTTTATCAGCTTCTCTCTCACTTCTTCCTAAGGTGCTTCTTTGATTTTTTTTTTTTTTTTTTGGTCAGTATGGCTCCTTGCTTGTTCTAAATACTCCTTTTTCTTTGCTGCCTGTAAATACTGTTCTGTGCAGGCCACCTCGCTCTCCCTGTCCTGATCCCGTGGTGGGTTTTACAGGAAACTGAGGCTCTGAGTCACAGCTGTGGATAGAGTTCTAGGAACCAGGAACATAAAAGCTGAGCAGTGAGACAGGTGTATGTGACCCAGAGCCTCGTGCCTCTGGATTGAGGGAAATTCTGTGATTCTCTGGGAATCTCCTGTTCCACAGGAGTAACCTTCTCTCAGTGCTGACTGCCTCAAGACACATGGTTCTATCAAGCCAAATCCAGACTTGGGAGATCACATTTCTTCTTAACTTGGCCTTCTTTATTCAACATTCTGTAAATACCCTGGGTTCTTGGCAGTGTGCTTAAACACCTGTGTGTGTGGCCTGCAAAGCAGTTCAACTCTGCTGAAGGAATTTTAACTGCTTTGTGTTCCAAGTTGGTATGGTCAGTTACTGTTGGAGACTGCAAACCTTGCTTTGCCTTTGGAAAGGGATAACATGGTGAAAGTTACGGTGTTTTTCTGCTTCCTTCCTTCCTTCAGCTTCGTTCAGCACTGGATAAAACCGAGGAACTGGAGGTCAGCAATGGCCACCTGGTGAAGAGGCTGGAGAAGATGAAGGCCAACCGGAGCGCTCTGCTGTCCCAGCAATAGCCACCCCGTCCCACGGGAAGCACCGCTCCTCGGAACCGGAACGACGCCGCAGCCGCTTCTGCGTCCTGCTGCCCGGGACGCTTCGTGTCATTGCCTTGTGAGACCAGGCCACCCCAACACCTGCTCCGTGCCTCCCAGCCGGCGTCTCCCCGCGCAGATCCAAGCCTCTGCTGCACTACATCCATAGGAGGAGCTGATCCCAGTGGCTGTGCCCGCGGGAGCCCTTCCACGCCGAGCTCTGGGGACATTCGAAGTACAACACACAAGAAGCACATGGAATTCTCCATCCACAGGGCACAGCAGCCATTTATTGCCATTTAAAATGGCACTCAAAGAAAAAACATTTTGACTGGAATTTTGTGTCTTGCTGAAAATTTTAAAACAAACACTGTAAGTTTGGGACTTTTCTCATGACAGTATCTGTAATTTAGTGACTACGGTAGAGTTATTCATAGTAGGTTTTTCATTTACAAATCACTGTGGAACCACAAGCCATTACAAAGCAAAACTCCTTCAGTGGAAACCATGGAAGAAGATGGTCTTGGAAGCAAAAGTGACCTTAAATGACTTTGCCAATAAAACAAATGTGTTTGGAGGGATTTTTGCACCAGTAGAATCGTGAGACTCTTTTATTTCAGGGTAAATAGGCAATAGCTTCATTGAATTTTCAGTTTTTATTTGTATTATTTAATCCCTGCTCTTGAAGTAAATGACTTTTAAAGGATGTAAGGTTGCATTAATAAACCAGCATAAGGCCGTGTTTTCAGAAATGGCGGGGGTTTGCACTTAGATCGCTCTCTTTGGTGCATTTATCAAAGCAAGTGTCATTTGCTTAAACAAAATATGTAATGGGTTTTTTACATCAGAAACTATCTGCTGGTCCATGGCCTACTAGGAAACGATGCCGCTACAAAATACAAGTCTGATTTTTAAAAGAATAACTGATGAGTAAAGAAGCACTTTAGAAAATATTACTGCCTATGGGTTTTCTACAGCTACGGAAGTAGCGAGTTATTTCCTTCTAAGATCACTGCGGAGGTTTTCCACTTCTCACGCAGAACAGCGTGACCAGCTGAGACGCTGCGGGCGATTCTCGCGTCTGTGAAAACGGCACACGACTGGCACTACAGCTCTGGTTTGTCAGAACTCATTCTGAATGTACTACTCAAAGGAGAGCAGCAGCTACCCCAGGAATAAAGCTGCCCGTCCCACCTCAGCCCTAACAGGAAAGCCAGTCCCTCTGGGATCTGCTCACGTGGTGAAGCAGCGTCTCCTGTCCCACGGGAGCGACCGTGACTGCCTCGAGAGGTTCTACCAAGCCAAATCCAGACCCAGGAGATCACATTTCTTCTTAACTTGGTCTTCAGAACCTGCGATCCAGGGCTTTCCCCAGCCTCCTCCTCGCAGGCGGGAGGTTAGAGTAGGAACCGCTGCTATGTTCAACGCAAGGGGATCGCTGGTATCTTCCTCAAGCACCTTCACAAATTAAATAAACCAAAACCACTGTCTGAATGTGTTTCTATGGTTTGGCTAGAAAACAACACCCTCGTCTTCATCTCTTCCCAAGTGCACAGTGAAATTTAGGAATCAAGTACTGAAATTATTATTCCAGGAAAAAGAAGGCTTTTTTTGTGCCCCTGGGGAATTAAGTATGTCCTTGTTGATGAAATGTGGTGAAACATGGGGATGGAAGGAATCTTTTTTAATTAAATTTCCGCTCCAGTTAGGGCTTCGGGTTGTTGTTTTTTGGGTGTTTTTTTAATTGTTTTTGAGAGGAACATTCAGGTGCAGAGCCAGGTTTCTTGTGGAATACCTCAAAATGGCTGTGGATACCAATTTACAATTTTCTGTGCTCGACTTGTGTAATTTCTGGTGTACAAAGCCTCGGGGGCCTAACAAACCAGGGGTTTTCAGAATTCAAACAAAACGTGCTAAATACAACATCTTACCAATGGTAAGGTGTGTGATTGCCACCAGTAATCATTTCATTTGTGGCAGCAGTGAAAGCTGCCTCTCCTGGCAAGGCTCAGGAGAAACAACCCAGCAACCAAGCGTTGGTCCAAAAGGCAAAAAATAACACTTTGTTCATCAAAAAATGTTTATCATTTTGAAGTAGATTTCATCTCTCACCCCATAAGCATTAACTTCATGACGGAAACCAGATGTGTATTTCAACCTGGATATGCTCTTAGTAGAAACCTTTGTGTGTGATAAAGTAGGTGAATGTTGAAGCCACGTTTCCCCCCCTCCCCCTAACTTTCAGTATGACTTAGCGTTAGAATAAGGGAAGAAAAAGAACTGGTTGGTTTACTGCAAACTGTTCTATGTTTTTCTGTGAAGAATGTACAACAACAGGGCTTTGAATGGTGATAATAGCACATGTCCCAGTCCTTTTATTTGAGCCCCAAATGTGAGCACCTTGGTACCCTGAGAGCGGGGCTGAGGTGGTGGCAGCCGGGCGAGGAACAGCTCCTGGGGGAACCAGGCCGGGTTTTCCTAGAACTTCTGTTTCAATTTGCTATCCTCTATATTATTTTTAAATGTTAAAAGATTTTTATCCTTTGCAAATGGAATGTTACCCAAAATGGTTTTGTTTTTGTTTCGGGTTTTTTTTTCCTCCCAGTCGCTCTGTTAGGAGATGTGAGCGTGGAAAAGGAAATTCATTATGAGCAGAACTCGCCAATAAAATGTCACTTGTTTGGGTAGTTTTTATGGAGTGGTCTGTCCGTGCTGATGTTACAAGTTCTCTTGGAAAATACAGACTTTCAGGGTGATACGGGTGTAACAGCTCATTTTCCATTTTGACACGTTGCTGCAGGATCACACAAAACATGAGCGACACCAGATGGAAAATGTACAAATTCAGGGGCTTGTGTGACTGAGGGCACTGGTGTGAGACATACCTCCAAATACCAACATTTTTAGTGGCAGGGTGCACAAACACCTCCAAATTTTGACATTTTAATGGCCAAGTGCACTTGGGGAGGGGGAGGACAGGGACAGACCCCCATGAGGAGAAATTTAAATGGTGTTGCTAATTGGATTCATTCTCCACTTTAAATTTATGGTGAACATAGAGGTAATCCATTGTAGCTTTCCGTGGAAGAATCCTTCACATCACAAAGACTCCTTCACAACAGGAGGCAGTTTGGTTCATCAAAAATATGTTATTATAGTATTAAATGTTCTCTTGCCCTGATGTGTTGCCAGAGCAGTCACTTACATGAGAGACTAAGCAGGAGGGTAGTGCTTGTCTTGGCTTTAGATGCTCTAAACCATTGCATGTCTCTGAAGGTTTATTTTAGGCAACTGAGTGATGTTTGACACACTTCATTACGACCTTTACACGTAAGTGTTTAAAGAAAGAAGCAAAGCCCCTTGCACAAGTAACATGTACCTGTGTGGCAGGTAGGTTTGTCTCCACTCCTGTAAACGCACTCCTTCAGGCTAACAACTTTCAGGTAGGTTTTAAAGTGTGCCAGAGGAGGTTAGAGCTGAATAGTAGAAAAAGTTCTTCCCCCAAAGGGTGGCTGGGCACTGAACAGGCTCCCCAGCGAAAGGTCAGGGCCCCAAAGCAGAGTTCAGGGAGCTGCCAGAGTTTGGACAATGCTCTCAGGCACAGAGTGGGATTACTGGGGTGTCCTGAGCAGGTCCGGGGGTTGGACTCCGTGATCCTCCCTTGCAGCACAGGATATTCTGTGATTCTGTAGCAGCCGGACGAGGGCTGCTGCGCTCCCTCCCCGCCGGCTGCGCTCTGGTCCGTCCGTGCTTGGCGGCGGGAGAGCCGTGAGGGGAGGGAACGGTCCGTGAGGGCAGAGAAGGGACCGGGAGGGAAGAGCCGTGAGGGGACACGGGGGTACTGCTTCTGGGGGGATATGGCAGATCCGCCTTTGAGGGGATACAGCGGTACCGATTCTGTGGGGATATGGCGGCTCCGCCTCTGAGGGCGGGGGGAGGAGCTGCACGCGGCGAGAGCGGGCTCCGCGCTGGCCAATCAGGCGTCGGGGCGCTGCGCGCCGCAGCCAATGAGCGCGGGGCGCGGCTGCGGGCGTTGGGCGCGGCTGTGGCGGGGCCGTGAGGCGCGGGGCCGGCGGGAGCGGGAGCGGGGCGCTCGGTGCTCGGTGCGGGCGGCGGGACCGCGCCTCAGCCTGCCCTGGAGCTGCGGTGAGACGCCCTTCTCTCCCCCGGGGCTTCCCCCTGGGCGAACGGGAGCACCGGGCTGCCCTCTGGGCTCCCCCGGCCTCAGCCAGCGCTGAGACGGCGTGCGCTGTGGTTCAGCGTTTGTGTCGGGATAGGTTATGGTACCTTAATCAGGGGCGTGGAGGTGTTTTGGTTCTTGTTCTCAAGGGGAAAGTGAGGGGGGAAAGTCGCTTCTCTGTGCTAATAATGTTGTGATTTCTATAAAGGCATCTGGGATGCGCTTTGGCAGCGTTTGGCTTTTCAATTCCACGGAGTTGCTTATAGCTTCAGTTAGGGGGTGAAGGTAAAGTTAGTGTAGTAGAAAAGGACAGCGTTTTTGAGGCAAAAATAGCTGTAGAAGTGTATTATTAAACCATGTAAGTGTTAAAGACCAGGTTGGATAGGGCTTGGAGCAACCTGGGATAGTGGAAGGCTTGAAAATTTGAACATTTGAATATTAATCCTTAGCGCCCCCCACGCCCCCTGGGGAAGGGTTGTCAGAGACAGTGACTAAAATTGGGATATGTCATTTGAGTAGTTTGGAAAGCAGAAGTAATTGAGAAATATGGCTTATGTTTTTATGTATTCCTTTCTTTGTTAGAAGCTTCTGAGGGAAGGCAGAGAAGAATTGGCAATATCCTAAGAAACAAGCTTCACAAAGAGCATCTTCCATCCCTACATGCTTTCTCTCTGCTTTTTGTTGGTGTTTGTTACACAACTGGGTTATATGCTTTAATTTCCCCCTTGTCCAACACCCAGGGGGTTTTTAGTTTTTGGGAGGCACAGAGCTCCAAGTTCACCTCTTCTTTAATATAAGTAACCTTTAATTGAACACTTAGTGTACTGTAGGATGCAGACATCTCACTGTATATCGACAGGGATTCCACCAATTCAGAAATGAGCTCTTTAGGAACATGCTGTAGAATTCCTACCTGCTCTCATAGCACGCAGTAGGTGAAAATAGGATAGTTAATTTAATGCATTCTTTTGTCCTTTTGTATGCCATGGAGCATCTTGAACTTCTCTTAATTTTTATTAAGGTAGGAAGAGCGAAACCAGTGACGGAGAGGTTGCAGTGGCAGTGGGTTGTGTGGATTCCTTCTGAGGAGGAGGAGGAGAGTGTGTCAGTGCCATGGAAGTGGAAAAGAGCAGCAAGAGGAGTTGCTTCACTCAGACCTCCTGTTTGGGTGAAGATTTAGGTGAAGACTCGCAGCTGGAGTATCTCAGTGCTTATGAGGAGTGTGAGGAGGATAAGAACAACTCGAGTGAGTTTTCTGAGCAGGGGGAGGTTGAAGAAATGAAGAAGATGCCACTGATTGGTGACAAGGTGCCACCCCAAATCAGGGCAGGGGATGAAGAGTCTGGAAAGAGCGAAAGACCCACCCACAGCGTGGCAGTGGAGCCAGACATTCCTTTCCTGCCACCCAGGGAAAAGGCCCGACTCTGCAAAGGTGCAGAGCCCTCCGATTTCAGCAGCTGTGAAAAACCTGCGGTGTGCACACATGGTGCCAGCAGCGCTGACAGCCCTGCAGAGCATGCTGAAACCCAGCTCCCAGTCCCTGAAATCCCCCCTAGCAAGAATCCTGTTGCTGGTATGGAAGCTGCAGATAAATCCTCTGGTGGGAGCCCCGGTGCTGTGGAGTCAGAGCAGGGGGAAGCCCTGAGGAGTGTTCCCGGTGTGTCTGCAGCTGTGCAGGCTGTGGATGCTGGCTCTGATTCTGGCTTCCCAACGTGCAGAGGCAGCAGTGCCCAGGTCTGTCTCTGCTCCAGGGCAGTGAACACAGAAGTAACCATGATGAACAAAACTCGACCTGTGGGGTGGCTGGGTCAAACCTCCGTGGATGCTGCTTCCAACACAGAGTGGTCCTTCAGAGCTTGGAGCTCACACATGCAGGTAATTGACACAAAACAAGAAGGGCCATCAAACCAGATTGATAGAACTTCTTTTAACTGTAATTTGTCTGCAAGGATGTTAATCTGTAACTTTAGACTTTTTTTTTCCTTTGAAAAGCAGGAATCAAAAGATCATCTGTGTATCTGTGACTGGAAGACAGGCACCAACAGGTGGGTCAGGAGTTGTTCTTGGTTTTGGAGTTTGAGATTCTGATTAAGAGGTTTTTTCATTATTGAGAGGTTGTCTCTGGCTTGGCAAAACTGATGGTATTAAAAGCTTGCTGGGCAGCAGTTTCTGCTGCAGGGGCCTGGACAGTGAGAAGAGTGAGCTGAAGACTTCCTGAAGCTGAACAAAGACCAAAGCAGCCTTGTTCTGTGGCTGCAGAACTCCAGAAATCCTTTCCAACCTAAATTATTCTATGGCTGTGGAAACAAAATAAGTGTGTTTGCAGATCCACAGTGTGGCTCAGTTTGTTCTTAAGACTTCACTTTTCGGGTAAAAGTTGTGATGGTGCTTGTGCAGGTCCCACCTCTCTGGTAAAACTGACTGTAGTGCTACAATCATTAGTGTGGGCTAAATGGGATTGTCCTTAAATCGTACCAGAAATAGCTTCTGGCAAGCTCCTTGCTTCAAAATAAAACACTATGAACATAAACAAAATCTTGAAGCCCTGCAATAAATACTCTGTTATTGTTGTTACTATTTTAAAGGCCAGAACATCCCAACAAGCAAACTGGGAAGAATTCTACATCAGGCTGCTGTCAGAACGTCCTGCAGAGAGCAGCTGAAGCAGAGCTGCAGCTCCTGGCCATCCATTACAAGATGTGCTTCCAGCACTGCTTGAAGGTTTATGAGCTGGCTTCAGAGGAAATCACTTATTTTGGGAGGCACGTGCTTTAACGTCCTTTAAAATAAAATGGATAACTGGGTTATCAGGGAAAAACTGCTAAATGGTACTGGTAGATTCTATCCAGAGCTTCTAGGAATGTTCATAATTAGTGGTGTTGGCCAGAGGACCCCCAAGTCTTATTTCCAGCTTTACTATTTTTCTGTAGCATTCACAGTCCCAGAATCCTGGGGTTTTTTTCCAGGAATAAAACCCAAGTGATGCACAGTACAGTTGTTACTTCATGTTCTGGTATAATGTAGAGGAATCTTTAAAGCCTGTAAAATCTCTGGGCATCTCCAGAAGCTGTAAAGTCAGTGAAATGCCTTAAGCTGATGTTGCTTTTTTACCTATATTTTAATAGATGTGAGGAAAAGTCCAAGTTATATTCGTCTCTCCTGTTGGTGTTGGATGAGCTGGACAATAATTACAGCAATATGAGAATGGAATTAAACATGGGCATACCTTTAAATGAACTTCCACCACTGTCAGTTGAGCTGAAGTTTTCCCCAATCTCTTCCTTTTACGTCCCCTCCAAGGTAATTTCTTAAATGTTTTCTGTTTTTAATATAAATTGTTTTATAATTAAGATAACTATAGATAAATATTTCTCTTTTTTTTTTTTTTTTGACAGTTTCTCAGGAAAAGTGTTTACTCTGAGTAAGTAGTTTTCATTTGTTGTTGTACTTACTAAATTAAATGAGGAATGAGATTAAAGGATGTTAAACCTATGATTTCTTTATTTCAGGATGTATCTTGTTGTATCAGGCTGTTCAGTTGAAAGATCAGAGTTGCCCTGGGGGTACAACAATTTTATTTTAAGGGCATTTTTCCTCTGTGGTGTTCTAGCAGGCAAAGCAGGGAGTGTCTTTACCATCTTTATAGTAAAGGTTTTCAATTTACAGGTCATTTTCCTGGTGCCCTGCTTTCACTACTAAAAATCTTTGTCTCCAGTTATAATGGCATCTGTCTTAAAAACCAAGCAACAGAAAATCCCACACCACAAAAGCCCTAAATGAGTTTGCTGCCAGCAGAGATAATATTAAGCATATAGATAATATTAAGAGATAATAGGAAGCTGTTTTTGCTAAGATTATCATTCAGATATGAAGAATGATAGAAAAATAACTTTGTATTTCAGGCAGGTACATGACAGAACGTTTTCAGGAACCACATCCAGTGATTTTCTGTAAGTGCAGGTGAAAACAAATTTGGCAGTAAGTTTTTAGTAAATTGGGTGAACTGCTAAGAGACTGTTTGAAATTCCCTGTTAAGTATGAGTGAAGTTAATCAAGAAAAAGTAAAGGCAATTATTTTGTTTTGTAAATAATTAGCAAAAGTTGCACAGGTTTTTCAGATTGTAAGGAATACATCTGAACATCACACAGAAAATTATTCAGATATAATTTAAAAAGCCAAGATTCATGAAGTGTGTTTATTTTACTCTGAGCTTCTGGAAATATTTAAGTTACTGTAGAACTTGAAATTCTTGTCCCATATTTTGTATGAAATTCTTGGATGTGTTTTAGTGATCTTTCAGGTGAAGGGAAAGCTGACTCCGAAGACCCAAAATCTCAAGAAAAGGGGATTTCTGTCAATATGGTAGGGAATTCTTTACTGCTGGGTTTTGGAGATGGTAAGGTTGAGAAGGATTTTCTCCTTTTAGGTGCCTGGGAATGTGATCAGAGTCTTCTCTGCCCGAGACCCTCTGCCACTAATTGCAAATGCAGCTCATATGTTCACAGTTTTAATTGCCCTTTCAAAATAAAATAACTTGGGGATTCTTGAGGATGATCAGCAGATTAACTTTTTTAAATTCACCTGTTTCATGGGCAGATATTACAAAAAATATTTTATAATCAGGTGGGAGTGCTGTGATATAACTGAAACGTGTTTGTAGGACAAGTTACAGACTGATGGTGATCAGCCAGGTGACTCTGCCTGCCCTGAGACATGGGAAGAACAACCTAAAGATCAGGCTCTGGAACGTGGTGAGTGATCTGCTCCTTTAGAATCCTTTATTTGTGAGCTGAGTTTTCAGGGGAGGAAAGAAACCCTGTGGAAAACAGATATACATGGTAACACAGCTGCCCTTTCTGTGTTGGAATGTTTATGTATCAGCTATCCAAACTTACTGATAAGTAATAATAGCTCTATATTATTACTTAAAAAAAAAAATCTACTTAAATTAGAATTCCAAACTAGTAATATCACTTCTTTGAAATGTAGTACCAAGAAATTTAAGTAGCTGAAGTCCTCTTCAGCACAGAAATTTGATACTCATTTATTTAGCATACCGTGGTTTGAATTTTAACACTTGAATTTTATCCTAACTGCCAAGGCTGTGTGAAAAATGAGGAAGGGAGTGAGTATTGGTTTGATGCTAAGGAAGACTTGTCAGTGGCAGATATTTCAGTAATGTGCAGAGAAATGAAAAAGCAACAAGGAAAACAAGACTCGATTGACTCAAGAGGTAAAGTCATGTGCTTTAAGCTGATAAACCAAATAATGGTGTTTATTATTGGAGTGCTCTGTTCCTTCTCCAGGCATAACTAAATGTGGAAAAAATGCCAGCTGGGTTTTCAGATTTATTTTGTCATTCACTAGCAGTGAATCCTTGTAGTCAGCTGTTTGCATCCATCCATGTTTTTCCTTGAAAACTTCACCTGCAGTGCTTGAACTCAAATTAGTAAATGCCCAGCCAATCACATAGATGGAAATCTTTCATTTTTTACTTCTTCTTATTTTTGTGCTGCATTCCCATGCTGGACTCTTGAGAGTGAGTTGCAAATGGTTTTTGTGTTTGGAGACTTGGGTCACAGTGATGGGTGTGGTGAGAAGACAGAGAGCTTGAGGGTTATTTGTACCAGCCTTCAGCACTGGTAGTGTTTCTTCAGAGCTGTGCTTCCTCTGCCTCTTAAAACCTCAGGAAGCACTCAGGGAAAAGATGTTCCACAAACTGAACTCTGCTGTGCTTCTCAGGACACTCCTTTTCTGTTAGAGGATTCGCTGCTTTCTCTTTGTTTCTTCTAAGGTTTTCTCTCTAGGCTGTCCAAAGTCTACAAGAGAAGATGTCAGCTCAAGAACTGCTCGTAACTCTTTGCTTTCTTACATTTATTATTAGAAATGAAGACAGTGGGGAGTGGGAATGAGCATTCTTCTGTTCATGTTGGTGGCCTAAAACCCTCAGTGCCTGAGGTAGGTCTGTTCTTAGTTTTTAGAAGGAATTTCTTGCCTCTTTAAGGCTTCTTTCATATTCCACATTTACAACCATGTGCCCTGATCTGAAATCACCCACTTGAGAGCTGGCACATTCTTTGCTTGGAGATAACCAAAAGGTAATTAATTATTACTGACACTCCTTTCTGTGGCAGACTAAGAGCCTTAAATCTTCTTGTCTCATAACATTTAATAGATAGAAAGTTACATTAGGATAGGAAAATATGTTGCATATTGGTAATAAATTTCTGGCATGTGGCAGAAGAATGAAAGCACCATTCTTTTGCCCCTGCATCAAACTATGAAACTCCAGCTGTTTTTCCTTAATCCTAGGACAGTTTGGAATTTACCCATTTGCACTAGATTTTTCCATCTTGTAACACCTATTTTTTTTAATGTAAATGTCATGTGGCTTTATACAGGAAAGATTTTGGGGGTAATGGATGGGAAAGAAACTCTTGGACTTCCTGGCATAAATCTAAGAGTCCTTTATTTACAAACAAGGTGTTTTGTATTGGCTCAGCTTGGTTCTTGGAGACTAAAGGGCAAATCAGTAATTGCTGGTGTTCCTCCTAAACCACACAGATTTGCTGTCTCTGAGGATTTCCCTTTAAACATGCTGGTAACTGGATCAAATTTAAAGTATAGAATAAGAGGATTATTAGTAATAATTAGTATAAAGGAATAAGATGAGCTTTAAGGTGCCTTCCAACCCAAACCATTCTGTGGGTCAAGGATTTTATATTTATTAGTAGGAAAGAGGTGTTGTATTACCTGTACAATGCTTAACCCATGCATTTTTTTTCCTTTATTTTGATGCAATTCTAGGAGCCTGGGGAAAATTCCCTGCAGAAAACATCCACTTGTCCCTCTGTCAACCCATCTGGTATCTTTGTTTCTCCTTATGCACTGAACTTGAGCAGCTTTACCAAGTTAATAAAGAGACTTCAAGAAAGGCATCCAGAGTTTAGCAGGTGAGATATTTGCATTTCTTTTATGCCCTGATTTGTAATGGAGCCAACATCCACGGTAACCGATTGCTAAATGTGTGGCACAAAATGTGGTGTCAACACTTATTTCTTTAATTGGCACAGAGCTGAAATTGTGGAAGCTGTGCAGGAGGTGAGGAAAATCAACAAAGGTGTCCTGAGTGGCTTGGCCATTAGTTCTATCGAGGAAAAGACCTCTGCCATTCTGAGGAGATCGATGCGCTGAGGAGATCCCGGCAGGAGCAGCAGTGGAAAAGGTGAATATTCCAGCCTGTAGGGGAATAAACCTTCTGTGAGTTTGTGTAGCTCTACAGCTTGACTGGATTCACTCAGCCTAAAGCCCTGCAGGAGGTCATCCACTGGAGCAGTGGTTTGTGAGGTGTAAAGCAGGTTGCATTGTATGAATCTTGGTGGTTAATTACTGAAGGTGGTTAATTGCTTTGCCGCTGAGCTTTGTGGAGGGCGCTGTCACATCTGCTCGGTACAAAGCTGACACCTAATGGCCAGACCTTGTGTGGCCTCTGATAAAGAAATCCCAGCACTGGCTCAGTTCTGGATCACTGATGATTTCTGTCTGGAGTCTGTGGGCCAGCTCAGGGCTGGAAACCTGACAGAATCAGATTGTGGCTTGTAGTTTTCTCACCCTGATCCCTTTGCACTGTGGTGTGGCACTGCAGGAAGCTGCAGCAGGCTGAGCATGCTGAAACCACAGTCTGGAACTCCAGGGATGTGTCTATCCATCCTTGCTTTAGTCTCCTAAAAGAGCTTGGTGCTCTGCTTGCTTTGGGTACCTCCTAGCAGTGCCACTCCCAGGTTTCCTGCAGAAAGGAAATCTTATTAATCTCCTGTCTGACTCTCACAGGACTGCAGATAGGAACAGAAACTCATCCCCAAAAAATTAAAATCTTATGCTTGGAAGCATTTTCAGTCAGTAAGGTTTTAACAGCCTCAAAACGTGTTGTGCTTTCCTTGAGGAGTGATTATTTGGTTTTCCAGTGGTGCGTGGGCTCTGCAGACCTAATTGTTCCTATTACAGTATCTTTTCCTGTTGTTTTGTGTGGGAGATGATGACTTAGAATAATTTTTATTTTCATCACGAGGGAGGTGTGAAATGGCTAAGTCATTAGTAAATAATGGGGAGAAAAAGAATCTCCATCTTCCATAGAAAAGGAACATTTAATAATAATAATACATTTAAGAGAAGGTGATTCTGCTCAAAGCCCACCTGTACTAACTCAGTCTCTTTGTTGTACTTTGTTCTAGATCTGCTGCAATTGCTGCTGGAAAGAGCAGCCTTGTTTGCTGTCTATAATAAAGGTTAAAATTTGTTCTTCAAAAACGCTGGGCCAATGCTGTGCTGTTTGCAGACCCCTTCTGCTCCCTCTGCCCGTGGCTTTGTGCTGTGCCCTTGGTCCCGGTGCTGCAGGTGAGGCCTCAGCTTTGGTGTCCTGCTGTGTGGAGATGGGAGCAGCTCCAGGCTTTGCTCTGGCACGTCAGTGCCAGCAGCTGTTGCTGCTTCTGCCCCCCGGCCTTGGCTCTGTAATGAGGCAGGTGATAATAGTTCAGGAAGAACTGGCTCTCTGGCCTGCAAGCTGTTCTGTTCCTCTTGGGAAAGAAGCGTGCACGATGAGAAAGACTCGAGTTAGCTCACTCTAATGTTCCTTCACGTTCTCTTTTTTACTGATGTCCCCTTGGAAGGGAGAGCTGTCCTGAAGCGTGAGGGAAGCGATTTGTGGGGCAGTGCCCTCGCTGCGCCCAAGGGCTCATGGTGATGCGGAGCGCCCGGGGAGCCCCGGCGGGCTCTGCACAGCTCGGGAGCGAGCTGCAGGTGGAGCTCTGGGAGCTCAGCAACGGTGTCACACACCCGAGCGAAAAACAGGGGAAGCCACAAAACATTTCTCCTTTAAATCGCGTTCCATGTGTACGTTCAACACTAGAAAGGGGAAAGGCAGGGCTTTTTAGCTAGGGAGAAATCCCCTCGGTGGATGTGGGAGCGGGGATGAGGAAAGGAGGGAGTGAGGACGCAGGACTGCTCCGCGCTTTCCTTCGGAGCTCTTTGCTGCCTTTGCCGCAGCTCTGGGCTGCGAGGGGGAGAGGGCGATAAGGAGAGCCCGGGCTCCATCCCAGGGGAGCGGATCCCCCTCGTTCCCCCCGCGCTGCCGCCGGGAGAGCGGGGCGGGAGCGGGGCCGAGCCCGCCCCTCCCCTCTGGCAGCGCCGCGGGCGCGGAGCCCGCCCGGCCCCGGGAGCGGAGCCGCTCCTGCCGCGGGGCCATGGCCCTGCTCCCGCGGCGCTTCCTCTGCTTCGTGCTGGGTAAGTGCGGCCGCCGCGACACAACTTCCCCGGAGCCGCTGGGGCGGCGGGCGAGGCTCCCCGGGATTCCCCTGGGTACGGGCGTGCAGCCCCGGCCGCCTCCTCCGCGCTTTCAGCGCGCTCCCTGAAGCCCGGCGAGGCTCCAGCCTGGCTTCGCTGGCGGCACAGCAGTAGGGAGTCAAAAGGAGAGATGATTCCAGGGCGCTGGGACGCGGTAAAACATTGCGCTGGGCTTCGGGAGCAGTGAGGCGGGGATGCCGTGGGACGCAGCCTGCTTTGTGCGGGATTCCCTGCTTGCGAGATGGACCGAGGCGGCTTCTGCCCGCTGTCCGTGCCTTTTGTTGCAAATGTTTAATTACTGCCTTTGGAGTCTGGCTTGCCATTCCTAAGCCGCAGGGAAGAGGAGGCAGCCAGAAGTGCCCCTTGAAGGAGCTGAGGTTGGATGTTCTGGGGTTTACGGGTGATGGGGTTGGAAATGCTTGCGGTGCGTGGTTGTTTCCATGGGATGCAGCGTGCCTCGGTTTCTTTGCTGCTCCTGGCATTTCAGTGCAACAGGTAGAGATTGGTGCCGTGCTTGTCACCTGTGTGCCCACAGCAAAAGCTCTGAGGGATGTTGGTGCTGTGTAAAAGTGTGTTTATTTAAGGTACTCCAAAGGGAAACCGCGCACCCTCATCCTTACGCTGATCTCCCACAAAATCAAAGCGCTGCTTGAGGCAGCACAAATTTCTCCTTCTTTCCCTTCCTTTCCCTGTGCTGGTTTTCTCCTCCAAGCCCTGGTGAATAATGCATTGAGCCGTGCTGCACGTAATGTGCTTATCTGTACCATGTAATTAACTATTTACTGCTCCTCAGCTGTGCAGGGGCAGCCTGTGCCCTTGGACGAGGCGCATTCCCCTGCTGGGTTGCAGGGAAAGGCTGCACGTTCCTGGCTGCAGAACCCTGTGCAGGGAGCACTAACTCCTGCTAGGATTTCTGTCTGCTCTGCTTTCCCAGCCCCTGTCTCCTTTTCCTGACTCTCCCTTCTCTTGGTTGGGGAGCTTTAACTTGTAAAAGTACTCCAGGCTGCTCCTTTCCATCTCCAGTGGGCTCGGAAGCAGCAGGATGCTGCCTCTTGTGTGAACCAGGTGACCAGTGGCAGCTAATCTTGGTGCTGTGGACGTGTTTTTCACTACATTCTCCTCCTGGGATTTTTTATTTTGAGCACATTTAAGGAAAAGACCCACCCTTTTTACACCTTTCTGCTTTTACAGCTCGGTCTGTGCTGAAATTGCAAGTGGCAGCTGAGTGCCCAGAAATCAAGGTGATTTGCACCAATGCTGGTGTTTTAAATCGAGAATTATTTTTTAAAAAAGGAAAGGCTCTGAAAGAGCCTTTCTTTCTTTCTGAAAGAAAAGCCTTTCTCTTAAAGCTCGAGTTTTAAGTAGCTTCACCACTGGCTGCAGACTTTAAAAAGTGGTGGCAGTCAGGGAATCAGCCATCCTAAAAACCCCAGTCTCATTCAGCGGGCCAGGGATCCAGTGTAACCACTTCCATTAAGGTAAAACGTGTTTTTTTCGGGGTTTTGGCTGCATCTCACTGCAGAGGCTGCTCAGGGAGGAGGGGATGAGCCAGGCTCTTGCTGTTACTGGGGCATGATGATTGGCACCACACACAGCTCTGTGCTGTATTTTGGTGTTTGAGGGCAGTGCTGGGCTGCTTGGATTTCTTCTGGGTGTAGATAACTATTACTGTGAGAGGTAGGAGGCAATTACAAATAAGGTAAAACATTAATACCATCTTGATTCCCTGCATCTTCTGTCTATGCTGTACAGCACTGGGTTTGCACAGTCTACAGAAAATGATGCTTTCTTAAAAACAAAACTTCTGGGCACTGTTTATGACCTCTCCTGGAAAACAGGAATTAAAGTCTTCTCTCAGCCCAAAGCACACTTGGTAATGCCTGCCACTGATTGCAGTTTGAGAGCCTCCTTTAGAAAAATCTAAAGCTCCCTTTAAAGTCAAATTTAAGGCTGCTGCCTCTCTCAGAAAATCCTCCTCAGTATTTAGAGAGTGCCCTGTTAGAAATCCCTGACAATAAAGTAAAACATTGCTCCTCCCTTTCAGAGCATCTCTGGCATGGAGAGGACTCAAAACTTCCTATGCATCAAAAGAAAAGCATGTGGATATGGACAAAAAAATTGCCTCCACCCTGTAATTTCTTGTACTGCTCCCATAGGTGCCAGTGGTTTTCCTGCAGAAACCAGTGGCACAGGGATTTGAAGGCTGTGTGATCAGGTCAGGAAGCCTCGTGGCTTTGAGAAATAGGATTGCATTTCTTAACTCCGAAACGATGCTGAATTTAAGAGCCAGCACCGTAACCTCCTGTAATGAAATTACAAATGCCATGACCTGGATGGAATGAAATGAGAGGCCTCCTGATGGCTAAAGATGGGATTGGCATCTTTCACGTTTCCGCAGGGCTGGAAGTCGACACTGGGGTTATGGCAGAGTTGAGGGAGGTCTTGGAAAGCTGTGGGTGGGAAGCCAGAGTTTCTGCTCTGCTCTGGGAAGTTCGTTCTGCCTCCCTGACTGAATGCAGAGTCTGGCTCTGTCATTTTTTGGGGCAGGTTTGGGCCCCAAAACCATGCTTGTGCTCAGAGCCCTTCCCAGCACAGACACCAGGCAAGGGCTGAAAACGCCACTGGGTTGGAGCGAGAGGAGCATTAAAAGCCCATTAGAGGGGAAAGGCAGCGTTTCAGCTCACTCAGATAGCTAAATGCCTTTTTCTCCTCTAAAATATTGCCATGGCTGGGGTTTGCCAGGTCAGTTCCTGCTGTGGGTGGGTGATTATCAGGGAATCTTGGTCCCTGTCTGCCTCTATGCTGCCTCCAGAGCTGGCTGCTTTTAATCACCAAACCCACTAATGAAGCTGCTTCATGGTTTCAGTCCCTTGTCTCTGTGCTTCTACGACATGAGCTTTTGGGGATCTGAAAACACATCCTGACACCTCAGAGAAGCACCCCAGTGGGGAGGCAGGCAGCAGCCTGGGTGAGAACCCCCAGATTTCAGCCAAGGGTGATCCCCTGGGCTTCTCTGTATCCTTTAGGTAAGGTTTGCTGGGAAAGCAGCAGCGCTGAGTGTGGGTGAGCTGCGGAGAGATGCAAAAGCTCTGTGTGCTCTTCAGCTGGAAGGGAGGAAAACCACATCAAGAAGTCCCTGTTGAAAAGGAAAACAAATTATTCTGGTGATTCCTGGGCTGCTCACGTGGTTCAGCAGCAGATTTTAGTCTGGAAACTCTGTGTTGAAAATATTTAGTGAAGCTGCTGTTGTGTGCAGCCTGTGATGGGTGCACCAACGTGACAGTGAGGTTATTTTGGTTTTCTCCCAAACAAATTTTTAAATTTATTCATTATGTGTTTCCTCATGGGAAGCCTGTTAGATTGCCCAGGCAGTGACTTTTTTTATCTTGAAGGTAATTCAGTAAAATGTTTTCTAGTCCCATGTAGCAGAAAATCTGTGTTTAACACATGTTGGAACCTGAACCAGCAGGATCACAGTGTGTTGTCTCCAAACCAATGCCAAGCACTTTTAACCTTGGTGTTGTTTTTCCCTGTTCTTATTTTAGCCTCAATCAACTGAAATAGCTGAAGGAAAAAATAATCCCGGGGGTGGAAGGAGAGTACATTTGCCTTTAGCACATTCCTGAGATCTGGAGTGTGGTGGCTGCTCGTTTCTCCCTGGCTTTGTGCACCAGGACCAGCCTGGCTTTGAGACCGAGCAGACATCTGTGGCATCCAGTGCTTTGTTGATGTTTTAAAAATAACTCTAAACCCGGCTCTAACGTTGGATTAAGGTGTTGGGATGACAATGCTGGACACCCCAGTCCTCCCTGGGAAGGCAGGAGGGATGTGGCTGGTTCCCTTCAGCCCCTGGATTTGGGCTGCACAGATCCAGTGGGGATCCCTCCTTTCTTCCATCCCGCTCTTGTGAGCAGGGATTTGATTTGATTTGATGGTGGCCACAGCCAGAGATGATTTGAATTCAGGCTGGGCAAAGTCAGGGCTGTACAGACAGTGCCAGTGCCTGATTAAAACCTGTGGTTTTCCTCCATTAATTCAGTCAAGAAGAACTATTCCAAAAGACCCCTGCTATTCATCAAGGATATAATTATCTTTATAACTAACAGCTTGTGGCAGATTTTTCCCTCCCCTTATGTGCAGTCAGACAGCAGTTAGATTTCAGCATGCCTGGTTTTTTATTTCCTTTCTCCTTCCTCCCTTCTCAACTGCTTTTGATTTTATTTTACCTACTGAGTGAATTTTGGTGGGTAAATAAAAGTATTTTTCATTCTGTTCTCTGCAGAATCAAGTCTAGGGATATGTAAGTGCCATTCCTGGAAATGTGCTTGGTGACCTCTGAGGGATAACAATGTGTAGTGACCATACCATAACTTGTGCTGACTGAGGTGAGGAAAGACCCTCATCCAATTCCTTGGAGCAGCCAATTTCAGTGTATTTAGCAGTTAATAGTATTTAACAGCAATGCTTTGTGGCAAAAAGTCAACCCCTTGTGACCCAGCTAAGCAGGACTGCCCTGCACTGGGCTACACAGTACAAACCTTTGGTTTGCATTTTCATTTTAATCTCATATTCTGCATCTTACAGGAGCAGTTACATGGAATCTTGTATGGATTGGAATGGTGTTAAATTATCTTTCCTTTGGGGATGGATTGGCTGTTTAGGTGCTTCATGAAATACTGGACTTAAATAACACAGTCCAGTGGTACCTCTGAGCCCCCAAAAGCCCCCAGACAGGCTTTGCTTTCAAGCAGCCAGCTCCTACCTCAAATTTCAACTAATAATTCCCTGGCAGCTATTTTTAGGCAGTTTATTTTGTGCCCTCTTATAATGCTTGCAGTAGCTATAGAATGACAACAAAAACTCAAGTATCCCCAACCCAGCAAAAAATAAATGCCTACAAATCATCCAAGTACCAGCTTGAGGGATAAATCACTTCCTTCCTTTGCAGGCACAACAGGATGCTGAATTTAAAACCTGGGAGATCCTTTTGGGTTTCATGATGATGTTCAGCTGTCTGCAAAATACCTCATTAATGCTGGTGGGGGAAAAAAAGCAGCTTTCTCTTTATTTTGCTTAGTGTAATAAAATGAAGGGAATAACCCTTCCAGGAGCAGGGATGAAGTCCCTGCTACACTGAGTTAACAAATCTGATCAAAGGCCTTTAGGTTGTGGGTGCACTTCCCCTTAATATAAAAGTGGCTTGTGGGATGGGCCCCAGAGGGCTCTTAGGGCCACCACATCTTGTGCCACATTTGCTAAGAGGTGAAAACTTTTGGCCCCTTTGGAAGCTCTCCACACAGCCAGGTCCCTAACAGGGGCCTGTCCCCAGCTTGGCTGAGCAGGGAGTGACTTTCTTTGCCAACTGTGGATCCAGTGTCCTGTCTCCCAAGCCAGCAGGATGTACTTCAGCTCCCTCCTGCCACCATGGGCTGTATCCTAACCCTGCCTCTTTCCATTTCAAGTTTTTTCCCTTCCATGAGATTTAAAATGATGACTTCTCTAAGGGATAATAAAAAATTATTTTACAAATACATTAATGGTAAAAGGAAGGGTAAGAGCAACCTTTGTTCTCTATTAGATGCAGGAGGGAACTTAGTAACTGCAGATGAGGAGAAGGCAGAGGTGCTTAACACCTTCTTTTCCTCAATCTTTAGTGGAAAGCGGCTTGTCCTCAGGACAGCTGTCCTCTTGGGTTGGTAGATGGTGTCAGGGAGCAGAATGGTCCCCCTGTTGTCCAGGAGGAGGCAGTCAGAGAACTGCTGAGCCACTTGGATGTTCATAAATCTATTGGGCAGATGGGATCCAGCCAGGGTGATGAGGGAGCTGGCAGACGAGCTTGCAAAACCACTCTCCATCATTTACCAACAGTCCTGGCTCACTGGTGAGGTTCCAGATGACTGGAAACTGGCCAATGTGACAGCCATTCACAAAAAGGGTGGGAAGGAGGATCCTGGTGATTATAGGCCTGTCAGCCTGACCTCAGTACCTGATAAGATAATGGAGCAGTTTATGCTGAGTGTCATCACACAGCACTTACAGGATGGCCAGGGTATCAGACCCAGCCAGCGTGGGTTCAGGAGGGACAGGTCTTGTTTTCTGACCAGGTGACCTGCCTAGTGGGTGCAGGAAAGGCTGTGGATGTTGTGTACCTGGACTTCAGCAAGGCCTTTGGCTCTGTCTCCCACAGCATTCCGTGGAAAAGCTGCAGCCCAGGCTTGGACAGGAGCACTCTTTGCTGGGTTAGGAACAGACTGGATGGCTGGGCCCAGAGAGTGGTGGTGAATGGTGCTGCATCCAGCTGGGGGCCAGTGAGCAGTGGTGTCCCTCAGGGGTCTGTGCTGGGGCCTGTTGTGTTCAATATCTTTATTGATGACATGGATGAGGGGATTGAGTCCACCACCAGTAAATTTGCAATGACACCAAGCTGGGAGCGTGTATTGATCTGTTGGAGGGTAGAAGGGCTCTGCAGAGAGACCTGGAACTGTTGGATGGGTGGGCAGAGTCCAATAAGATGAAGTTTAGTAAATCCAAGTGCTGAGTCCTGCATTTTGGCCACAATAACCCCCTGCAGTGCTCCAGGCTGGGGACGGTGTGGCTGGACAGTGCCCAGGCAGAAGGGGACCTGGGGGTGCTGGTGACAGCAGCTGAACACGAGCCAGCAGCGTGTCCTGGTCGTCAAGATGGCCAGTGGCCCCTGGCCTGGATCAGGAATGGTGTGGCCAGCAGGAGCAGGGAGGTCATTCTTCCCCTGTGCTCGGCGCTGGTGAGGCCACACCTCGAGTGCTGTGTCCAGTTCTGGTCCCTCACTTTGGGAAGGACGTTGAGATGTTTGAGCACGTCCAGAGGAGGCAACGAGGCTGGGAACACAAACCCTGTGAGGAACAGCTGAGGGAGCTGGGGTTGTTTATCCTGGAGAAAAGGAGACTCAGAGGTGTTCTTACCACTCCCTGAAAGGTGGCTGTGGGCAGGTGGGGCTGGTCTCTTTCTCCAGGCAGCAGCTGACAGAAGCAGAGGACACAGTCTCAAGCTGCACCAAGGGAAATATA